>NW_026570994.1:8086310-8593810 GCF_026225935.1 Boleophthalmus pectinirostris | reverse complement strand
GTCTTGGTCTCGACCTTTAAAAGTCTTGGTCTTGTCTCGGTCTTGACCTTCAGAGGTCTTGATCTTGTCTCGGTCTCGGGACCCTGTGGTCTCTGACAGGTCTTGGTCTCGATTAGTGCAGTCTTGACTACAACAGTACTAATAACCACATTACGAAGATTTAAATGTAAAAACAGAGTTATTTTAACAGAGTTCTTTTTTATGTTTAAAACACACAGAAAAAACACTTTTTTCACTACTTACCTTTGTATATGCTGTATAAGAGCATTATCTACTGTTGTTAGTGATTTATCTTTGACAATTACAGTGCAAACTAAATGAGCAGCTTTATTTGGTCAATCAAATAAAACTGAGCATGTTTTGTCTCTTGTAGTACTAACGACTTGTAGTTGGTGACATCACGGAAGACCTGATTACAGCTTGGTAAACCCCAGACCTGCTACTCCTCACTCCTCTTTAGTCCCCAGGTTCTGCCCAGTGTAGCAGCTCTATTTGAAATGTAGCTGTAGGCAGAGTTTATGTGGATGAATAAATAAAAATATAATCCACCAAAATTCGACCAACAATCTAAAAAAGTTAACAACTTGATATCTTGTAGAGAAAATCTTTCGACAAGCTGATCAGCACTATCTTCCTTCTAATCTTTCAAGAAAAGACACAACGATGAACAAATGATGGACACGAGTTCTATTTTTTCAACGAAAGCTTCCAAAAGTTGCAAACTACAACTCGAAAGTGAAGAAGATGCATGAGTGCGTCTGTGCATGGTGTGATATTTATTACAGAAGGAAGAGGCTGGAGGAGACCACTGCCAATTTACAGTTCACACCAAAAAATAAAGTCGGGGTCTTACTTCAGCAGACAAAAGTGCAAACAGCAGATGAATTAAAGGTTACCAGCAATATATGATGAATGTCTGCAATACAAATTACCATCGGATGAAGAAAAACACAGCGGCCAAGCTCGGGCCAGTCAATAATTAGAGATGGTACTTTGGCGTAACGCTTGCATCGCACTTTTGTCCCAGGCTAATTGCGCAGGTTAAGAAAATTTCCCACTTCAGAGAAAAAAAATAACAAAACAAAAAAATAACAAAATTTAAGATTCCTATCATGAAACGCACTGCGGGATCCCATAAACATCTTTTGTGTTTACTGCAATGAAGTGCTCAACTTTGATCGTACCAAATGAAAAACATTCCCAGTCACGTTGAGGGAAGAAAGCGTTTGACAGTTTTTTGAATTTTTTTTCTTTCATTTTTTCTTGTGTGTGTGCGGGCAGGGAGACAAAATCACACAAATAAGACATCAAAGATAGATAGGGAGTTAAAATATGCAGTTGAAAATTATTCGGATAGCTTTGGGATCGCGGGGGGGGATAAATATTCCCTCAAAGTGTCCAAACGCATGACATCAAAAGTGGGTGATACCGTGAGGCGTTTGGGTGGGTTACAAAAAGGCGGAGGGGATGGGTGGGCTTTGGGTGACGTTTTGGGGGGTTTGACGGGCCCTGGCACCTCTTTCGGCGACCGGAGGGGGGGACGACTCGTAGCTCGCAGGTTTGGTTAACAAATCCGAGCGGTCGAAGCCAGAGTTGCACCTGCGTCGTAGTTCCAGACCAAAGGGGAGGCCAAAGGGGGAGATATGAGGTAAACAGGTGGGACAGCAGTAGCTCATTTGGATAAAATAAGAAATTGCAATCAGAGCTGTCAGAAATAGCGGGAATCATCTAGTGACGGACACATCCAAATGTTAAATGTAACCTTGTTCGGTTCACCTGCTCCACTTCGCAAATTCAAGCAGTTTGGATTTCGGGTTACTTTCATTTAACTAGACTTTTGATTTTTCTGTTTAGAGTTTGAAAACAGTTTTCCACATAAACCAAAAATGTGTCTACAAAAGGCTTGAATTACATCGAATTTGATTTGATTTTATAGAACCAATACAATTCTTTTTCCTCTTATCTCAAATGAAAAAAATACAAATTGTTTCAAATGCAACATGACAGTGGCTCAGGTGGCGGAGTGGCCGTATAACCTGAAGCGCAGTGGTCCAAATTCTGCTCCAGCCAGTTCATACTCTTGTTGTGCCCTTGAGCAGGACATATGATGAGCGAGCGAATAAGTGGTTGTCATCAGGCCACTGGGGCATATCAGTAGCCACTTTTTAGTCTTTACAATGTCATACAAAGTCGTGACACTAGAGTTGTATCAAAAATCAGATACTAACTAAAACTAAAATGCTAAAACTAGTATCGAAACTCGATACTCATTTGAACAAGTATCAATACAAAAAAAATCTAATTCACAGGACAGAAATAAAGCTTTCATGAAGAACTTTAGAATGATCTTGAGCTGTATCAGAACAAGTATAAGAGCACATAGACTAGTATACACCCATGAAACTCTAATGGAACTGACCTGCACGGCTAAAGGATTACACAGATATGAGGCCACATGGTAATATAAAAGAAAGTACTACGATTTAACTTTGAAAATCACATTCTGTTCACATCAAGTTTGAAATTTTAGTAACATGACAACACCATTCACCAGAGTTGGGGACTCGTGACTTGGACTCGAGTCAAACTTGAGTCACAACTTTTAGGACTTGAGACTTGACTTGATAAAACAGACACAGACTTGGGACTTCGACTTGGACTTGAGCACTGTGACTTGAGAAGACTTGGTGCTTAGACTAGTTGACAAATTAAGCACTCTTAAATCTTATTCGCACTCTTGTCAAGACATTTAAAAATTTTAAAAATTTGCATTTCTACAACTCTTATATAAATACTCATGTACCATCACTTTTTAAGTACAATTTAGTTAAAAAATTATATAAATAGCAAAAATCTAAGCTATATTTGGTACTTTGGTTTAAAGACTTGAAAATTACTTGAAGCTCAAAGTTGCCTTGGACTTGGGCCAGTGACTCGAGACTCAATTTGGACTTGGCTGTGTTTGACTTGTGACTTGAATCGGTCTTAAGGTCAAAGACTTGAGACTTGCAAAATAATGACTTGGTCCCACCTCTGCTATTCACCACCAACACTTTTGGTTTATTGTATTTTTCATGCATAAGGTGCACCGGATTATAAGACGCATTAAGTGAAACAAATGGATGACATTTGAGACTGATCCCTTAGTCCAGGCGTCCATGATCCACTGGCAGATCGTGGCGTAACTCGCCCGGTGTTGCCTCCCAGTCTTGGTTAATGTGTATTATGAATGTGAATGTGGGTGGATAATTTGAGTTTGGGTTTTTATTTTCTATGAAGAGGACTCAAATATACATTCAGTAATAATGTGTTTAATGCAGCTTTGTGCACATTTGTTTACGTTTTACAGCATCAAAACTTAAAACCACATGGCTAATTTGCATAAACTATAAGCGTACAGTACAGTAGTCGAAAGTACACGACTGGAATATATGTGAAAATCGGTTCAAGGTCAGTAAGCACAACCAGAATTAATACATAAGGTGCACTGGATTATAAGGCGCACTGTCAGTTTTTGAAAAAATTAAGGGATTTTAAGTGCACCTTAAAGTCGGTAGATTAAATGTTGTAGTGCAGGCAACAATATGAGCACCATGTAAGAAATGCACATAAACTCTCTATGCATTAGTTAAAACAAACAGTCTAAATTAACCGCCACAAATATTGTCCGTGTTAGAATCTACAGTACCATTTTAATTACATCCCAAATACAGTGACCATCTTTCCTCTGGTAATGGAATCACTCTCCCCTCTGCATCGAAAATCTTCAGAGTGCGAGAGGAGCGAGAAGGGGACCGAAAGTTTGTCTTTGTCTGAAAAAATCCGCAGCGTCGTCTCCGAGCGCGCCCATCTCTCCTAATTAACACTTTGAAAGATAAAAGTACTTTATTAAATCAATCAGTGGCGTGTTGTTTGTGAGTCCCTGCAGATAAGACGCATTTGCATATTCACTTTCAGCTCTAACCTACATTTGGTCCTCTTCGGAGATCGTGGCCGGCGCAAATGTAAATATTTTCCCCCTTCACTGGTACTGTACGCGTTTTAAAGTTTCATCGGCCCATTCTCTAGTGGATTTTCAACTCATTAAAAAATAAAGGGCTAGATAAATACGCAAACATATAACGTAAACAGACAAACAAATGAATAATCGAATACAGATTTCCGAGGCGCTGGAGAGGTTCTGACAAGATTTGGAGCAAAGAACGACAAAGCTTTCGGAAGAGTGACTTGTGTTCCCCAATCCAAATGAAATGTACATAAAAGTCCCGGTATTCATTCTTAAGATTTATAGAGCTAAAGAGATTACGCAACCATATTGAATAATGTGTATCAGAATGGATAGAATTTACCACGTAACAAGAGGCTTCCTGGTTCAAATAAGTTGAATCCTTAAATAATTAGAGTGGTTTAGGATTCGCGCCACCTAGATATTATTTTTAAGGTTTGGTTCAGGGATCAATAGGCCTTTCCTTTGTTGAGTTTGCATGTTCTCCCCATCGGTTCCTTCCTGGTTCTGCTGTTTTCTAGACAAGGGTCAACCACCTGCTTTTCTCCATGGTGATTTTTTTTTTTTGCATTGCCTGGAAAGTTCCGCAGTATTACACTTGTCCATTCCAATGAAGACAAGAAAAGGACTCTGCCAGGCTACATCACAGTTCAGATCTGTGGAGAGGCGAGACCCCTTACAGAAAAAATCCATATTTTTCCACTATATTTTTGATCACTGAAGACACCTGTATTTGAATAAATGCAAAAAAAATCCATATGTTTAATGTAATTTTCAATGATTTAATGTTTAAAGCGGCAGTAGCTCATTTGGTAGAGCGAACGAATCCCGCTCTTGACATAAAAAACAAAAACAAAACAAAAAAAAACACATAATTGATTGAGTGGTCAGATCCACTAACCAACAGTTTGGTGGTGTGATTCTATCTCCCTCAGATGAATGCTGTCGTTGTGTCCTTGGGCAAGACACTTCACCCACCTTGCCCCCAGTGTCTGCGTACACTGGTGTATGAATGTGTGTGTGAATTGGTGAGTGGTTCCTTGTTGTAAAGCGCTTTGAGTGCTTTGAAAGTGGAAAAGGTGCTATATGAAAATGTGACCATTTACACTGCAAAAAGTAATATCTAGGTAAGTGAAAATGACTTAAATTAAGAATATTTTACTTTTTTTTTTGAGTAGATTCAGTTTGACAAGTAAAATTATCCACCAATGGAGTAAGTGTGTTTCAAGCAACATTCCATTTTGTTTCTGATTTTAAGTGCAAAGAGTTGTTGTTTTTCTTATTTTAAGTGCAGCAAGATGTATTTTCATATTTTAAGTGCAAAACGTCTTATTCCACTGCTAGATCATTTTACTTATCAAGTGAAATTTACTCAAATCATGATAAAACTTTCTTAATTCAAGTCATCTTAACTTGACTAGATTAAATTTTTTGCAGAGTACCATTCATTTAATACTATGGAATATTCCAGGAAAGCCAATAACATCTCCATGGCGACAAGGGCCTCCAATAAGCCCCTCTTTATTTCCTTGCAGAGGTAAGCATTCATTTACTACTTTGATTATGGAAGTATTAGTATATGTACAAGTAAAAATAAAGTTAAAACACAAAACATTTTATTGCTTTGTCTAGAATGTCCCACAGTATGGCATTAAACTCAGGCCAAATTACATGTCAGATCTGTTTAGAGGCAAGCTCACTCACGGTACGAATGCGTTTTTGCAGTTTTTTGTAATATTTTTGACACCTGTAATTGTACAAATGCAAAATAGATGAGTTTAATACTTTAAGGCAAATCTATATATCCCAATCGAACAAGCTTGTGGTGGACCCATTACCAGAAAAGTTACACAGCGCACCTTTAATAAAAAAAAGTAAAGTGTAAAAATGCATGCAGTTTTCTGGAGTATTTCCTTGAGTGGACCTGGTGAAGCTGTTAATTGCGCGGGGCTGCAGATTGGTGCAAAGCGCTGAGTTCACGCGCTGGTGCCTTCTCTTACACTTGTTTTATCTGCCGCAGATGGAGCCCACTTCACAGCACAGAGGCCAATTAAGGTGCGGGGATTAAAAACACCGGAAAAGAGCTCTCTCATCCACCGCCTTTGTGCAGGAGAAGACAGCAGCTCAGCACTTTGTCAACCAGGGAGAGACGAGAAGGGGAGGGGCTCAGGCGTGGGGGGGATTGGGTTTTTAGTGGAGGTATTTATCTAATATACAGTATCTATGACTGTTTTGACTGGGGTGTCAAGGTGGGAATCAGAATTTGGATTTGATTTCTCTCTCTCTGCGTCTCTTTAATGCTCATTTTATGCTGATTATTTATGTTTTGATTTTTTGCATTGTGTTTTTAACGTCTTTCCTATTCCGTAGAGCACTTTGAATGACTCTGTGTACGAATTGTACAAATTGTTCAAATATTGAACGCAACTGAAAATCAACCAAATATGTTGTCATAAAATTTTTGAGATTTTGAAGTGTCACTTATTCATTGTAAAATTTATGACATTTATTTGACGATTTTTACCAACTTTTCTATCTAGCTTGATTGTGACATCGAGCTAGTTACTCCTGACTAGTATCCTGGCTCAGCAGTACAACAACAATTATCTATTTGGTGGTGATATTAAAGGGACAGTCTGGAATTTTGGACATAGGACCTCATTTCCTAGTTATCCAGAGTGTTGGAGACGTGTGGAGACACTTTTTAAAATATTCCATCCAGTCCTTGTATTTGTAGAGGTCACTGGTGCTAGGCTAGTGCATGTCAATGGCCATAGTTAGCCTGCCACTAAAAACAGTCTTACCCACTCCACAAAACACCCAAAACAAATCTATTATTACACCAGACTGTCGATGTAAATGTCTGTGTTGATAGAATAATGTTTGAAATAAAACTAATCTTGCATCGCATGTATCGTCGCATGTTGAGGGACTATTTTCTCATATTTCAGTCCGCCGCTGCCAAGTTTTCTGTCAGGAAGTACTATTCGCTGCTGCTGCTCAGACATGAATCCTTCAAATGCAAGGTTGGTTTTACTTCTAAAATTATTCTATTGACACACAATTCACATCGACAGTCTGGCATAATAATTTATTTGCTTTGGGTGTTTTGTGGAGTGGGTAAGACTGTTTTTAGTAGCAAGCTAACTATGGCCATTGACATGCACTAGCCTAGCACCAGCGACCTCTGCAAATACAAGGATGGAATATTTTTTTAAAGTGTCTCCACATTTTCTTGTACTAACTAGGAAATGAGGCCCTATGTCCAAAATTCCAGACTGTCCCTTTAAGGATTCCGAGCATTATAATTATTCACTGGCTAGCATGCTAATGTGCACTCCCTGATAACCTTTGACCTCGAAAGCAGCTTATACTATATATCTGTATTGGGGCAAGACAAAATTTGCTCAAATACATTGGAAAACAAAAAAAAAAAAATCAGGTACAGGATCTTTATTGTAATTCAACATTGCATTAGTACAGGTCAGTAACACTTTCCTCCAAAAACACCACTCCTTTACCCAAGCAAGACGTCGTTCACAGATAAAAAATGGTCTGTCATGTTCTTTAGCTCATATATTTGAAAGAAGACTTGTAAGACTCCATTCATATTAACATGCGCTTTTCTCTCCTTTAAATTTACACTCATACCGTACGTGTCACACTTGAAAGCCTTGAAAAAAAAAAAAATGGAGGTCAAATCTTTGCACCTCCAAAATTAAGAGGTAATATTTGACTTTTGGAGCTGGAGATAAGAAACCTTGAAGATCTGTTTCGCGAAAAGGTCACATGAATCACACGACTCTTAGTGATGCTAATGGGCCCTAATTTGAGCCGGAGTTGTATTCACCTCTCGAAAATTCTGGCGCGCGATTCCGTTCACGTGTAGCACCGGCTCTCCCTTCTTTTAATGATAAGTGGAGGGAGCGCGGCGAGACAGAGAGCCATCCCCAAGGTGCTTTGACTGTGTTCTTTTATTAATGACGGGGCCCTTTTGTGACCGCTGCGCAGCCGTTTGATGAATCATTATCGCGGGGAAAATCATCACGACCCATCATATTAAGACGCGGAGAAGATGGCGTTGTTGTGGCGAGGCTCCTGTCCGTTGTGGATTGCTGTCAGTGTAGTTAACATTGATAAAACCTGGGCGTTTAAAGAAGAGAACTAAACATTTAATCTACTTTTTTCCCGCTTCTGAACTGCGTATGTGGTGTTTGAATAAAGTTACACCACCGAGAGTGAGAATTCCAATTGCGAAGTGCAGTTGCTTTAATACTAGGCCAACACAACGCACAAGTAGTCTGGCAAATAACATCCTATATCACTACTCTGCTTCCATCACTGTGACATGACCATAGCAATGGGTAAACAAATGCTTAACGGCTCTGAGTAGAAAGTATGGACTAGCTTCGTTTTCCAATAATCAGAAAGTGCACATTAGCATGCTAGCCATTGAAAAATTAGGATGCTCGGAATCCTTAAAGTAAGTGAAGAATAACTTTGGAGCACTGCAAATGGTTTAAACTTAACTCGTTCTGTTTTTCAAGTTTTTAAGGATATAGACAGATAGATATATAGATGAAGAAAGAAAGAAAGAAGACAGAAATTTTGCATGAGACCTACCCTTTAATATCACCACCAGACAGATAGTTATTTTTGATTGTAATTGCTTTTGGAGCCAGGATACTATTCAGACTCATTCATCAATCGGTTTCACTTCGTGGAAACTGTCTGACCTTGCAACATTAGGATTCGTTCGCTTGACGGTAGGCGGGTACATTTTTATTTCACCAATCGCTGCTGTTTGGTTGTGATGTATGTAATGCGCCAAATCCTGTAGGAAGAAGGGCAGTAACGTCTTTCCACTTGATAAAATTCACCAAACATTCTCTTTGTTCCGGCTTTATCTCGACCGCTTTGTTTACAGTTCTGCTGCACCACAAAAGGGACCCAGTCATGGCTTCACAGTTCTTTGCTGATTGTCCAGTGGGTAGTCTACAACTTTCGGGGTTCTTGCAAACCATCTAGTGTATTCAGATTCCTGACCTAGTCGGTGGAGAGAAGTGAAATTGAGTTGAGGCACTAGGTGGCGCCAGCCTGACTAATTCAGGAGTACTTAGGTTGAACATATAATACATGTTATAGGTTGTCATGGTTCTGCAATGGAGTTGTTAGAATAAGATTAGTCAAATAAATGTCATGATTTTTACAATGAAAAAGAGACATGTCAGAATCTTAAAATGTGATTCTTAAATTCTATCATTACATACTCCTATTACCTATTTACTGCAATTTTGGTCAATTTGCAGCTGTTTAGTGTGAACTAGGTACATTTGCTTGCCAGGCTGGAGCCACCTAGTGCCTCCACTTAATTTCATTTCTCTCCAGCGACCTGGTCAGGAATCAGAATACACTAGACAGTTTGCAGCAACCCTGGAAATGCGAGTCCGGGCACCAGTCAATCAGCGAAGAGCCGTACATTCGGTGTTGGCAACAATTCCCGAGGTCAAGGATTTAAAGTCGAAACAAAGAGAATTTGGTGAGAGTTTGGTGAATTTTATCAAGGGAAAAAACGTTATTGCCCTTTGGCACATTGCATACGCCACAACCAAATAGCAGTGATTGATTAAATAAAAAACGTACCACCTACCATCGAGTGAACGAATCCTAATGCTGCGAGGTCGGACTGTTTCCAAGAAGTGAAACCGGCGGATGAATCAGGCTTTAAATTTGCAGCTTTCTGGTCAAAAACAAATAATTTCCAGTAGCTGGTGACATCACGTAAGACTTCCCTGAGTTTGAAGTAAGAATACGTGTTGACCAATCACACCGTTCTTTACTTTATACCCCCAGACTCTGCCCCAACTCTTTTTCTTTCTTCTCCTTTAGTCCCCCAGGTACTTCCCCGTTTAGCAGCTCTATTTGAAGTTTGAGTTTAGGTGTTCAGTCCTACTTTAACCATTGTTCTTTTATCCTTAACATACCTGGAGTTGTATTTTGCTTCATTTACCCTTCTTTCAGTAATCCTCTGCACTAAATCCTTTTCCCTTTAATCACTACGGTTGAATTGTTCCCTATAGATACATAATGAATGAACTTCAGTCTGGGAACAGTTTTTAGGTCTGTAAAATTTCACCAGGCATTTCAAATTTGTTTTACTGTATTAGCATTGCTACATGGTTGCTTTTTTTTTTTTTTTTTTAATGGGTCATGCAAATTGCTGTCAGCAGAGGGAGCTCTAATGTAAATCTGTTGACATGTGCGTAGGCCTCTTGCATTTAAAGTGCGGTTTCCAAACATAGGTTTTATTTTATGTTCTGAAACATAAACTACAAATGCCAAGGAGACCAAAGGCATGTTTAGGAGCCAAAAAAGTCATATCCATTTTAAAGCAGACGGCTGTTGTTGTGGGTTGTGTGGTTTTGGATACATGGAATCGCCATGGAGATTATGGGATTATGATTATGATGGTTATTGGTTTCCCTAGAATGTTCCAGGGTATGCCTTTTAACTCGTCTAACTTGCTTTTAATTACATTGTTTGTCTGACCAAAAATACCTTTAAAAACATGTATTCTTACTGCGAGTGGGGTTGCCTCTCCACAGATCTGACCTTTACTATGACTCAGCTTGCGGACGTCATCTGTTTGTTTAACCTTTTTGAACCTCCGTGGAAGACTTGCTTGGTTTTTTATTGTCACTTGAATGAAATCAACATCTGAGAACAATTGAAATGCTCAAACAAAAACCACAAACGATGCACTAGAGGTCACGGAGATTAGCAGGTTCGAGATGAAATACTTTGTTGTTTACAGAGGACGTTACGATACCTAAATAATAGCCTTCTTTGCTATCTGCTAATTACAACTATTTAAATTGCAATCGCTATTAATTCTTCAGCCTTAATACGAACCCGTGGACATCCATCCCGGTGATGCCTTCCGCGCGTTGCTGTGTTATTGTTCCAACTGTAGCGCTAACTGCTGCCTAGCATTAGCCCAGGTCGAGCGCCGATCCGTATCAATTGCGCGTCGGCGAATAAATTCCGCGAACAAGACATGGATGAGGGCAGGGCGCGCATTACGACGGCATAAACCATCTATCTGGGCGCCGCGAAGGGCATATTGCGGCGATTCATATGCGCCCGTACATTCCCGTATACGCCGCCGCGAGTTATGGCCCCCGTGTTGTTTTCGGCGCGAGCGGGGGGCATTTAGGGGACACGTGCGACACTACCTGGGGCCCCCGGAGCGAACGGGAGGGGAGGGGGTGGGTGATGGTGGCGGTGGTGATGAGGTGGAGGGGGGGGTTGCAGGGGCCGATTAGTAGAGCGAGAGCATCGGGGGAAAAAAAAAGCACCCCGGGCCCCACGCGACAAATGAGTGAGGACAGCTCTGGCATCCGTGGCCCACAGACACATGTACATCTGCGAGTGCGGAGGCTTCACTACACAATCTGCACTGCTGCCATATACAAGAGGAGAGGCTAATTTTAGCTCCGTGAGTAGTTTAGGAGTACTTTAGATTCACGGACTATTGGATGGAAATTATGTGGCATGTTGAAGTATTTCTAACTGTTTTTGACAATTTTTTTCAGTTCAAACTATATTATCTGACATAGAGTAGTAGTTATGAAAGTAGTTATTAGTCTGTTTACATCTCCAAAAGCTTGAAATGCTCTGTTCAACCTTGTGATGCCGCATAGTCGCCATTTTCAAATTAACATCTACGTTTTATTCGGTAAACATTGGCAATTCATCATTCAAATGATTCTAGCGAAGGTGTATGGATTTTAAAAACACAGTGAAGCACTTCCTGTATTCCATTTGTTTTCCATTTGATAAAATAGTAGCCTAAATATGCAGGGTTTTGTTTTAAACATGCGTGAAAGAAATGACACACAACTCCTCGAAACTACATCATAACATAGATCAGAAAATAGCGTAATATGAGTCCTTTAACACTGAACTGCATCCGTTAATGATTCAGCATTTAATCAAATAGGTTTGGCAAAAAAGAAAAGAAAATTGGCAAATTGTCTATGTCAAGTTTAAGAAATCAGCAATTTTTGGTTTACTGTAAAAACAAAACCACAAAATTTAGTTTTGAGTCTAGGCCACATTTGTCACAATGAAGAATGTATAGAAAATAGCATTAAAAAAGCAAGTGAGTTAGTTTGAAATAAGAAAAAAGCTATGGAAATTAGTAAATGCAGTCTATCTCAAAGCAAGTTAAAAATTCCTGACCTACTAAGCAATTGCAACTAGTCAAAACTCAAGAAAATCAAGTAATCTCAACTAATTTTTGCTTTGTCCACATGTGAACCTACAATACCCGCTTGCTGTTTTTGTTTCTTTTCTTTTTTAGTTAAGTTAAGTATGAATACACGGCATATAGTGAAGTTACTGTCAAATATTACACACTGTCTTATAGCTGTAGTGTTTATGGTAGTGGATAAGAAGAAGTCGAAGCAACACTGGATAAAAAGCGTTTAAAAGTATACATATTTTTTTCTTCTTTTTTTATCATTTTTTTCAGATACGATCAGTTATCAGAAAAATGAAGTTATTTCTGCACCAAACTGAATTAGAAGCACTGAGGTTTTTTTTAAATTTGCGTGTGTTTTGCAGATACATAAACCTGGACCGTGGAGAGAACGTACACATTTTTCCAGTACAGAGGCAGTTGGTTGGAGCGAAGGAAAATAATAACACAAGGATTAAAGAATATTTACTTTTGCTCATGTGCGTGTGTACCTTTTTGTTCATTTAAAACATGGAAGTTGGGAGCTTTGGACTCGCAAATACGATAAAAAACACAGTAATTTACCATAGATTTAATAACTTCTGCGCAAACTCTATGCCAATTTGATTCCTCTTGTCTGAAAAAATTTGAGTGAAAACAGGCATTGATTTCTAGGTTGACTTTAAAAACATACATGCACAGCCTACATTTTAATATCTTTATATCTGTCACACAAAACACATATATTTAAATTGTTTATTTGTTGGTTTATTATCTTGATGCTGGCCGTTATGTAAAGCAGGCATGTCCAAACTATGGCCCGTGGGACAAATATGGCCCTCAGACAAATCTTTCTTGGCCCTCAGGCTTCCAGTTGACTTGGTCCAAATAACCTTGCATCGATTCAAAATTAACTTTTTACTGCAAGTTTTTTTTTTTAAATCTGGCCCTTGATGAAAAAAGTTTGGACACCCCTGATGTAAAGAATAAAAAAAGGAAACAGATCCGACCTGCAGTTCTTTGAAGCTTCCAAATTTTTATTTCAATGACACCACAATGTGACGTTTCAGACCAAATGTCACTTTTTTTTTTTTCCAAATTGTTTTGTACTGTTTTTGTCTTTAGAACCAGCACACATTTGCAATTTTTGTTGGACGTGCATGTCTCTATCTAAAAGCATAATGTAAAGAATACCTAAACTCCTTAAAGTAATTATTAAAGATATTGCACTTTACATCAAAACTATGCTGTGTTTTAATAAATATGTATAACGCAATTTCTGCTGATGTCTTTTGACGGAGGAAATTTGCTTGTGTTTTGTATAGAGGGAATATAAACCTGGATATGTGTGTCTTTTTGTGTGTGTACTAATATGTGTATATGGGTATGTGTGTTTATGCAGATGCTGTATATATGTATTAAACTGTATATGTATATGTGTGTATTCTGTAAATGTATTTATGTGTATGTATGTGTGTATATATGTTTTCTGTGGATGCCCATCAATGGGGAGTTTAAGGGTGAGGGGTGGGGGGTTTAAAAGGGAGAAAAATGGAATGCTAACTGTAATATGTATAACTGCAAATTAATAACACTTGAATACAAATTTAATTACAAAAACACTATGCTGTGTTTGATAGTCTAAACATAATTTTGCTGTTTTTCTATGACAATAACAATAAAACCTTGAATCTGAATCTCAAATTACGCACCACAAACTTGCACTTGCACTTGGGTCAATACTAAATGAAGTGTATTGCTAAAGCATACCTCTGTGTAGGTTCAACCAAGGTTCGGTTAGTTTACATTATTCGTACCCGTAGGTTAATTTGTTTTGTAGATTTGAGAGGCAGGTCCCGCATTTTCACATTTCAAACATGTATAAAAACACAAAATTACAAAATAAAATCTTACAGAGCTCCAGTGCAGAATGGTTTGTTCCATAAACAATTAGTGAAATTCATCCATCACGCTTGGCTAAAATCACAATAAATATTCAAAATTATAAAAACACACAATTTTTCCAAGACAAATGTACTAAAATTGATAGATAAATAGATTACAATTTATTCATAAGTATGATATCAGCTGGAACAAAGCACCTTTTAAAATGATTCGTTCTAGATCTTGGGACTAAAAACTAAAGTCTCTACAGTTCCACTACAATTGTACATTAACTGGTATCAAGAATTCAATTTTGCTGATATTTATTAGATAATCTCCCAGCATACATTGCAGCATAGGGTGGGTCAAGTGTCCGTCTGTCCTTCTGGGTGAAGGTTAACGCTCCCGTCCGACCTGCGAGCGCCCAATCCTGAACTTTTCCTCCGATTATTCCGAGCGTGTCTAGGTCTGTGGACAATATGCTAGCCATCTGCCAGCATCTGCGCTCTGTCCCACCCCTACCCCCTACCCCCACCCCCGCTTCACCACCTTCGCTTACCCAGGAACACCCCCCCTCCACCCCCTCTACACTCCCCCCACAACACGCGTACCACCATGGCCCCGAGCGCGCACGCCGCCGGTCAGGAGCGAAGCAGGTCACACGTTGTCTTTCAGCCATATTTGGGTCAGGCCCGTGGCGTTGGAACCGGAAACCTAATGCAAAGAGGCAATTGTCGATAATCCTCAATTTTGAACCAGCCCTGGTAACCGTACGCCAAAGCTCGCCGAAACTATCATCGCAAATGTGTACCCATCTCCGGCCATGAAATCTATAAATATACTTCACAGAATAGATTGACGTTCTAATTTCAACATCCATGATTGCTTATTTGCTCGGGAGCAGAAGGTAGCAGCGTCGCTCGGAGCATACGGACCATATGTGAGGGGCATATGTTTAATGCCAGAGGAAAGGGAACTGCACATGCTAGCGATCGCAGGTAGAAAGATTTCCGAAAGCCCGCTATTGCGAACAGTTTGAACTTCCTGCATCGCATTACCCCAAATGTATGCTAAACCGAAATGCTCGCCCGACCGCCCCATTAGGATTAGATCACGGCACGGATGCGCGTGGCCTCTGAAGACGGGAGTAAAAAGTCAGGACGAGAAAAAAAATATGCAGAAGTAAAGTTTGTTGTATTAGGAATTCATTAGGAGAAGTCAGCGGAGTCGAAAGTTCTCAGGGCAAAGGCTGCGCAGCTACGGAATGTGATCAAATTCAAACGCGCCACGGTCCGGGCAATTTGTTCACCAGCCTCGGATAGAAATTTGACAGTAGATTTGATGAAGTCGGACACGTTTGCCCAAACATAGCGGCATTGCGAGCTAACCAGTTTCTAATGATGGAAAAATATGAAGAGATAGAAGGAGTTTGGCACCAGGCAACATAACAAAATATTCGGTTCACTTCAATTGACTCCAACTGGGCTTCGTTTAGACACGTCAGGTAAATAAGTTGTGATTGCATCCCACCGGTGGATCTGACCTTGGCCTTCATCGCATTTGTTTTTAAAATCTCTACGCCCGAAGCGGTAACTTTTTAGCACGTTTCTCCTTCCATATTGCAATCACGCTAATTGTTTTCACATACGGTGGTAGGTCTTATCTCGCGTTGCTAGAGTGGTAGACCTCTGAGGCTGAGTTCATTGCGGTTTGGACCAATCTAACCTTAAGTGGAGTACTAGAATTTGTTTAAGAGTTTAATTTTGGAATATGAAGGCATGTAATTTTCTTGAGACTGACGACTTAAGACAGGTGACCTCTCTGCCCGGTTGCTAAGGCTCGTACAAAGCAAGTTCTAGTAAAAGAAAAACAAAACACAACTAGGGCGAGATGTTTTTGCGAATGCTGTAGAACTTATGGTAATTCAAAAGCAAAGTGTAGGTGTTTTATGAACATTCAAAAACTTGTACGTTAGTTTCTATGGGCGATGCCAGCAATCATGTATAGTTTCAGTATGATTTAAAGTGTTTTTCATGAATTTGTATATTAGTTTATGGCAAAAACTATTACATTATGTGATGTTAAAATGCAGGGATGTATCCATAATCAAATCTCTCGGTACGATATTAGCATGATATGCATCTCATGGTACGATATTTAGTGCGATGTTTTGGAGAGGCTGATAGAATTGTTTATAGGACACTTTTTTGCTTTTAAAATACCTTGACAAGATTTTGGTGTGATTTATTTCCGTCATAATCCCAAGAATTCAAGTAAAAAACATATTTCTTAATGTTGTTTGCACTGAAATGAATCATGGGATATGTAGTTTCCAATGTTAATAAGCTGTTGCTATTATAAAACCATGCATTTAAGCAAAGGCAATTCGAACATTCAAAATTTAAAAGTAAAATGTAAATGTTTTATGAACATTCATAAACTTGCAAGTTAGTTTCTATGGGCGATGCCAGCAATCAAGTATAGTTTCAGAATGATTTAAAGTGTTTTTCATGAATTAGTATGTTAGTTTTGGGCAAAAATGTTACATTATGTGGTGTTAAAATACATATATTTGTATATATGTAGTTATATAAATATTCTCTCAATACAATATTATCACGATAGGACACTTTTTTGCTTTTGAAATACATTGACAAGATTTTGGTGTGAATTATTTCTGTCATAATCCTAAGAATTCAAGTAAAAAACATATTTCTTCACTTTTTCTGCACTGAAATGAATCATGGGATATGTAGTTTCCGATGTTCATCAGCTGTTCCTACTATAAAACCATGTATTTAAGCAAAGGTATTTCGATATATTGTGACAGTCCATGATATATTCAAAATTCAAAAGTAAAATATAAGTTTGTATATGTTTTATGAACATTCAAAACACTCGCAAGTTAGTTTCTACAATCAAGTATAGTAGCAGTTTCAATATGATTTTAAAGTGTTTTTCGGAAATTGAATGAAAAGAAAAATGTAAGAAAAAGTAAATGCTCCAACAATTAAAAAATGTGATATACGATACAATATAATAATAAATAAAACGTGCCTTTTTAGTAATGACATTTTTACACAAAGACTGAATGTTTTTGGTATTACTCCACCTATCACTAAAAGCTACAATGGAGTTATTTAAACCTGATTGAAGATTATCTTAATAGATGCAGCTTTAAAGGTGTGCAGTGTAACTTTTCTGGTGGGGGATCTGGCTCTGTGATTGATAAGTTTAATGCCATATTGTGGAACATTCCAGGCGCAGTGATCTCCAGATAGACAAACCCTCATAATCCATCCATAAAAGGAGAAGAAGGTTGCTACATTAAAGATCATACATTACACAAAATTGACTCTTGGGAGCTTTAAGTCATATTAAAATGCTGTTACCTCATCGAAAACATATCCAGAGTTGTTTTGTTTCATTCATTCACAGTAATCCTTTATTATTAGCCTGTCAACAAATCCAAACCTCATTTTGCACGATCATAAACAAGAAATTTTTGTGCCTTCATAAACATTATTATTAGTTTGTATGGCCATAAACTAAAAAACAAACAAAAAAAATCCTCATATTCTTCATTCTTAGGCTATATTTTTATGATGACGGTCTGAACAGAAGACGCAAAAGTGGCGTCGCGTCTTTACTTTTTATTCCATGTTTAGACAAGTGTTTTCGGGAGGAAATCTGCGTGTGTACGGTGAAACAAAAGTGTGCGGAATTCAATTGTGTATGCATGCCAGGCAGCTAGGTGGTGACACTAGGTAGTGATGTATGTGACGTAAACGCGTACGCGACATGAGCAGATCTGACCAGAGTTTTGCGTCTTGGGCAGTGTAGACGGAAATGCTACGGCGGAGCGAATTCAGTGTTTCCACTCTGGAGGGTGCTTTCAGATTTTTGCGTTTTTAAGCCCCAAAAATGCCATCACCCTCTAAACGAAAGGCACTTCCTATCAAATATTTTGTCGTTTTTACCCGCAAGCGTTCTCGTGTATTATTTTGCTTATTTTTACTAACTTTAAACTATAACCTTCTGTGCCTTCTTTATCAATATTATTAGCTTGTACAACCGTAGTATGAAATTTATTTTGCTATATGTAAATATTTGTAAAGTTCCATGATCAATATTAATAAGAAACCACATCATTTTTTAAACAATGTCATGAACAGGGATGGGCTAATAGTTTTTCTTTTTGTTGTTGTTTACAATGTATATGTAGTATTGTATGATTATGATTATTGTTTCTCTCTTGGTACAAGCTCGAAATAAAAACGAATCAGTCAAAATGGTCTGTTCTACCTTGTGATGTCACAAAGCCGTAGTTTTCAAGTTAACAGCTTCTTTTTACGTTTTAGTTTAGCAAAAATTGGCAAGGAGCACTTCCTGCATCACCACATGACATCACAAGCTGGAACAGAGCGTTTACAGTTTCAGAAAAGAACACAATCTAAATATGCGACTGTGTTAAACATGCGTGAATGAATTAAAACACAATTAGTACGTTTGTGATGAGGAAAAAACAAGTTATCCAAAACAACTTGAATTTCATGGTGCCCCACACTGGTTTGGAGCTGGCCTGCTATTTTCCAACCCCCTTTTTCTCCCACCCCTCCTTCTCTCTCTCCCTCCTCCTTCCTTCCCCCCACAGCCCATTCAGATGTACAGGTTGTTTTTGTGGATAAAGTGCTCGTCTTTGATCAGCCTTAATTAGACAGCCCCTGCTTTCTCTACCTTTTTTTTTCGGGTTACTCGGCGTGGGTTATGCGCGCTGAGGCCTAATCTTCGGTCCGGGTAGCCAGCCAAGGATACCGCGATCCTGGAGGGGCCCCTCAAAGGCATCTAAGGTGAGGGAAAACGTGTGATGTAAGGGCCGATCAATAGCTCCTTTTGCCTATAGGGATAAAGGGGTGGAAACTCAAAGGGCCGTTTTGCATAAAGATCCAAACAAAGACACTTTTTTGAATCGGTTCAGGCTTTATTCTTCACCCTTTGCTGCGCTACTTTCTTTAACTTTTCTCTCCTGGAAAATGGGAGCAACTTAATGAAGCTCACAGTTCAGATTAAAGGAGCGGTATTATAGTTTTCTTGGCCTTTATAAAACGGATCTAAGTTACCTTTAGAACAGCGCGGTGTAGTTAACAACCTTAAAAATATTATTTGAAGTTTGCAAAAAGAGGTTTCAATAATTCTTACGCTGGTTTAATTCCGAAAAGGGTGGAATGGTCAGCAGAGGGCGATAGAGTGCAGAAAGGTTGTGCCATTTTCAATAAAAGCAGAGACTTAATAGCTTCCACAGCAATATTAGCATAACATGATTTTATAAATAGATGATTATTTGACTTTTTTTTTTTAGATAGATACAGCGTGTGTGTGTGTTTTCTAATGTATGCCAAAAAAATAAAAATAATAATAAAATAAAATCCAGAAGAAAAAAAAAAAAAAACATACATTAGATTTTGGCAAAAATGTTACATTATGTGGTGTTAAAATGCATTTGTTTTGTTATATAATTATTAGGCATGTAATGATATCCAAATCTCTCGGTACGATATCATCACGATATACATCTCATGGTACGATATTTATTGCGATATTTTGGAGAGGTTGGTATAATTGTGCTTTTAAAATACCTTGACAAGATTTTGGTGTGAATTATTTCCATCATAATCCCACTAACTCAAGTAAAAAACATATTTCTTCATGTTGTTTGCACTGAAATGAATCATGGGATATGTAGTTTCCAATGTTCATAAGCTGTTGCTGCTATAAAACGATGCATTTAAGCAAAGGAACTCGTAATTCGATATATTGTGACAGCCCACGATATTATTTGAGACTTTTGACGACACAATATCACGATATTTCGGTTATTGTTACATCCCTAATAAATCTGTATGTATTTATTTATTACTGCCATTTTCAATACAAACAGAGAGATAGATACAGCTATTTTTATTTCCTGCTTTCCAATGTATGCCAAAAAACAAAAAAAAAGCCCGCATATTACCAAAACATATATTAGTTTTCAGCAAAATTGGTACATTGTTTACATTAAAATGCATTTATTTGTATATATATATATAGAGTTAAATAAATGGGATGTAACAATATCCAAAATCTCTCGGTATGTTATCATCACGATATGCATCTCACCGTACGAGATTTTTTGCGATATTTTGGAGAGGCTGATAGAATTGTAGATAAGAAACTTTTACCTTGACATGATTTTGATGTCATAATCGAAAGAATTCAAGTAAAAAACATATCTCTTCATGTTGTCTGCCCTGAAATAAATCATGGGATATGTAGTTTCTGATGTTCACAAGCTGTTGCTACTAGGCGTGTAACGATATCCAAGTCTCACGATACAATATCGTCACAGTATAAACCTCACAGTACGATATTTATTTAGATATCATGGGAAAGCTCACGATATGGTGGGGAGGCTCACAATTAGGGATGTAACAATATCCAAATCTTTCAGTATGATAATTTTCATGATATACATCTCACTGTATGATATTTATTGTGATATTTTGTGGAGCCTAACAAAACTGTGAATATGCTACTTTTTCTTCTTAAAATGCCTTGACAAGACTTAATCCAAAGAACTAAGACTTAAAAGTGCTTAGAACTGTTATTTCTTCTTGTAGTCTACACTGAAATGGAGCAAAGGATCATGGTCTATGTAGTTCCTTCTGTCTTTTTTTTTTTTTTTTGCTATTGCTGAATCATAACTCTTCATTTAAGCAAAGACACTTGTAATTTGATATTATTTTGAGACTTTTGATGATACAATATCACGATATTCCGGTTATTGTTACATCTCTAATAAATATGTATATATTTTATTTATTACTAATTTTTCCCTACTTTTTGTTGCAACACTGGAAATTCCCCATTCTGTGACAAGGCTGCCGATTGGCCAGTTGCTTCCTAAAGCAGGAGTGGAGTATTTTTCAGCCAATGGGAAGACAGTTGTAGAGATTTAAACATTATTTAAAGACACATGAACACAATGAAAACACATCTCAACAATGTTTTCATAAAGAATCATTTTAAAAGACTAAAGAAAAAGAAGAAAAAGCATTACACCCCCTTTAAAACAGCAATTAAAGACTCCCTGCCTCTTGCACAGGAGAAACAGCCAACCGCCAGATGAACATGAACGCTAAACAAATGCATGCAATCTCCACTACTGTGTAACATGCCTCTAATACCCACAATATAGATTTAATCTCTAGATATTTGTCCCATACTCTGTACATAGACAAATGGAGCCTTCTGATTGGTGGATCGGAAGCTCTTGCAGTTTGTTTGGGCAGTTCAGCCTAAACAGGAGATTAGGGCTTAGGTCTTGTTCATATTGCAGACAGTAGGGAGAGTTGGGTGCATGAGAAACGTGCATGTGCTTACTGTAAATATCACTGATTGTCTCAAATCCAAATAGGAGCCCATAGTAAACTCACTGTATAAATGCAGCGGAAATGACGGAATATGTTTAAGAATGTTTTTTTTTGTTAGAAAGTTTGAGGTCTGGTCAAAGCAAGGACAGAAAAATAAACAACAAAGAGCAGAAGTTCAGAAAGAGTCAGAGTAAGTGACTGGTGAGGTTTAAATGGTTAAAAAGCAGATGAGAGTGCTCATAGACACAGTTGGATCCAGCAGGAGCAGGTGTGATCAGACCATGCACCATGCACCATAAATACTGATGTCATATACATGTACATGCTAATGGATAAGCTTGTAATATCTGGTGTTGGAGCCGTGTAATAAATGTTATTGACAGTAATCCACAGGACACTATGTTCTAAAGACTCTTGTGCTTCATAAGTCTTTGTTTCCTCGCTCACTTTGTTCACTCTCTGACCTCTTAGTGGAAGCAATTTCCTTTAGATTAAAAAGCAATCAGTCCAATCAGGACAGAGTGAGCAGAGAGAAAAAGGCGGTTTAAGGGAAAGGCGGCACAAGTTAGAGTGGGAGTTACAGGAAGGAGTAATCTGCAGCCGGCATCCATTTCCCTCTCAACTCTTCATTTGTGTGTTCAAAAGTGCGGCGCAGTTACTGTGCCTTTGTTGTGCTTTAAAAGCTGGGCTCTGAAGAGAGGCAGTGAGAGCACTTTAGAGAGCTACAAAGGCGGCGGACGGCTGGGGAAGAAAGAGCCGTGAATGGCACCACTGATAAAGTTGAGCAAATGAAGTCATTGACCTGCGGTGGAGATTAATAGCAAACAAGGTGCCCCAGCTTCACAAGTCATGAATATTCTTCAAACAGCAGGCGGGGGAGGGGCAGCTCATGTGGATGACATTGAAAGTTGCAGAGAACAGAAAAATTCTGTCATTTTTCATTTGTATGCAAATTTGCCTGTTACACAAATTAACCCCTGAACTCTGGTGTCAGTCCTCATCTTGGGCTCCTGCGGCCCCCTGCTGGGCTCCTGAGGCCGCACATCCCACCCACCCTGCACCCGGGGTCACGCTGTACCCAGGGGTCACCCCGCTGTGCCACAGGACCAGAGACCAGCCAGGCCTCCTCACACGGCTTTGTTTACTCTGTTCTGTGCAGAATTATGAATGAAAAGCTGCACCTGCACTGCCTGTGTGTGTGTGTGTGTGTGTGTGTGCATGTGTGTATGTTGTGTAAGTGTGTGTGTGTGTTCCCCAGAGGACGGGGCAGGTCTGTGCTGCCTCTGGTCACATGGTCCACACTCTGTGAGGCACATGTTTACACACTCTCTGTTGTTCTTGTTTGAGTCTCCACTTCACCTGAGCACCAGACGTGAGCGGAGCACACACACTCCTCAGAGACCAGTGGATGCTGTGATGAGCAGGTCTGTGGATCTCTCCCTCTTCCCAGGATGCACAGGACAAATTGCTGGCTGGAGGCTGGTCCCTGGTCTCTGTGCCTTTGTGCCTTTGAGCCTGACACACACACTTGTAGCTCTGGGCATGGATCTTGTCTGGGATAATACTGGTGGGATTTTAATGTGCAGTGTGGATTATAGTTCTCAGGAGCGTCTCTTACTTACTAAAAATGCTGAACTAAAACCTTGAAAAACATAAATTCTTACTGTGACCGTGTTGCCTCTTCACAGATTTGATACAGGGTGTCCTGGTGGCATCACCTGCTTCTCTCCATGGATAGAGATACATTTAACACAAATAAGTTTAATGTCTTGGAACATTCTCTTCAAGACAATAACATCTCCATGGAGACACAAAGGCATTCCCTTCACCTCAGAAGTGATATTGGGCACCTTTTGTACTTGACATTTTTCCCCCTCATTGTATGACTAGAGCCTTATATCTCAGCAGCTTGAACTTTGAACCACTCCACAGAACTTTCATACACATCAGTAGATCAGAGGCATTTCTAGAGTGGTCAAGGTTGAATAACCATTTGCATTTACAAGTTACAAGTCAGATCTGTGTAGAGCAGCAAGTCCACTCACAGTAAGAATTAATGTTTTTCAAGCGTCTTTTAAGCAACAAAAACACACATAATGAAATACTTGCATCATGAATAAGTCATACTTTGGAACATTCAGGCAAAGTAGTAACATCACCACGGAGACAAGCAGGTGGTGGACAGCATCAGAAAAGTTACACAGTGCACCTTTTATTTTACTAATAATAAATACTAATAATAATCATTCCTGTTCTTTAAAATGTTTTTTTTTTCTCAAAAGCATGACTTTTAAGTAGAGAATTCTCACACTGACTGCCTAAAGGACTGGGGGACTACACTGGGGCCACACTTTGCCACCTCAGTGTAAAAAGTGTGGACATGCCCCTGCAAATAAAACAATTTGACAGAACTCAGATACTTATCTGAACTTGCAAAACTAAAAAAAATAATAATAGATTATTGCTAAAGCCGAGCCTTGTCAGAGAGAGGCAGTTCCGAGCACATTCCACCATCTGTGCGGAGAAGGTGGCACCGGGCAGCGCTTGACCCCTTTAATTGATGCGATTTTAATTATGGTAATCATCTGCCACAGTGCCTGTTGTTGTGGCTCGGCGCTCCGTGCTGGCACCCATGGGCGCAGGTGTCCCGCAGATGTTTGGCTTCTGTGTTATTTGTTAGCCACCAATCACGCGCCACCTTTGCATTACCACGGCGACACGCGTAAAAATCGTGAATGCTTAAAAGAGCCAGTGCGACAGAGGGGTCAGAGGCAAACCTGCAAATTCAAAATGGCCACTGAATATTGGATGGGGTTTTTGGCCCGGTTTTGTTTTGGTTGTAATTTTTTTAGCATCCAAGAATTGTGAACAAGTTATGCTCAAATTTTAATGACTGTTTCTGGAAATTTGTTTAGTTTATTGTCGTTAGAGTGAAATTTATCTTCTGCATTTGACCCAACTTTCAGTGCCGCTGGAGGCACCCAGGGACCCATCTCTAGATCTTGAGTCATGATTTTAATCAGGAGTACCTAGCTGCAGGATGTTTTAGACTGATGCGGGAAAGCAAACCAGCTGAAGCTGAATTCCACACTGACGCAAGAAATTCACACTTAAAAAAACCACACACATTCCAGGAATCAAACTTGCAAACATCTAGCTGCAAGGCAAGGGATTCGCAACATTTTGTATGTCATCCATGCATGTTTGAGTAATTTAGTGATCTCTCTCACGACAATTAAAAAAATATATATACAAAAGCACGATACAAAACAATACAATACGACTTCACAAACTTGACGCAATTTGCAGTAGCTTTACACTTAGGCCCCGTCCACACTAGTATGTATTCAAGTCTTTTTTGTTGCAGATGCAGTGTTCGTCCAAACTAATCCGATTGAAAATGGCTCCAGAGACAGAACAATCTGGTGCTGCCAGCTCCCACGAGTTCATCTGAGTACAGATCTGATCCGGCACTGTGTGGACGCCTGAAAACACTGATTTACTTCTACGCACTGCGAAGTAATTCACCGCCAAAATGCAAAGAGGCTAAAATATATGTCCATTCACATCTACGGTCTATGTGTGTGACCTGCAGACGTATAATCTCTAAAAAGTTTAACATGAACCATCTCGAATGCGATAGAAGCACAGAACAGACTCACCATCAGCAGAACATCCCTCTGTCACCGAAAGAACACTCATATTCCACTGAGTCGTGTCTTTTAGTCCGACATAGCTTAACTATGCGGTTTTAAGTTTAGTTTCTGTAAAACGTAAACAAATATGCTCAAAGCTGTGTGGATAGGGAGGCTTGCGGACGCAGAAACGACGTGTCTGGATGCAGATTCCCTGATACAGTGATACGTGGATTTGTTTCAGTGTAAACGTAGTCTTAATACTGAGATATGTTGCGAAAGAGCTCTGAAGGGGAGTGACTTAGCCCAGAGAGCAAAGGGAGGGCAGACTCATAGCGACAAAAGTGAAGTGCAATACCCACTTTTTAAAATATGACATCAAACTTTGCAGACACCATTAACACTACGGCACAAACAAAACAAAACAAAAAAAAAAAAAAACACGCAACTACAATTCAAGTTTCGCTGTCAGAAAACAGACTTTCATTTGAACAAAGGCGGCCAATGCCACAGAGAGAAAAGCAAAGTTACTCAGTCATTTTATATTAGACATAAGAAACGGCAGCAGTCCTAGAGTCTCCAACGGAAGGTAATAATGCATAAATAATACAACGCTCAGAGAACCTAGACGCTTGTTGTCAAATGAAGTGCGTATTCCCCAAGTAGGTCCAGTACTTTTGAATACAACTCTTCAAATGGTGTTTTTTAGTAAACTTCTGCAGCCCCTCTCCTCTCCAGCATACGACAAAATGGGTTTAGACTAACAAACAAACCGACAAACCCATACAGTGAAGGCCACCAGTGGATGTGCAGTGAGTCTCCTTCAAAGCAGCCCCTCCGGATAGCGCGCGAGTCGACATAATCCAAGCCCCCCTTTGAAGTGCGCGCTCCAAATGTCTTTTTGGCTGAGCTGCGTAGCCCTCGCTTAGCCCCCAGGTTATTGGAGGGGGTACCTGGTGGTCCCTCTCCTCCTATGCCACCCTCGGAGCCGGTGGGTGGTGGGTGTGTTTGGAGTGGATTGGAGTAAGTTGGTAAAGCTTCTTCACACATTGCAGCATCACTTTTTTTAGACTTTAAAGACACACTGGTACTTGTTCTGGTCCCCTACCTTCTTGTCTTCTTGGAGATGTACCAAATTTTTCCTCATGCATTTGAGCAAAGTTCTTCTTGCCTCAGTACAGATACAGTATATTTCGTAAGCAGCACTGTACTGTACTGTCTGGAACTGAACTTTTTTTTTTTTTTCCCCAAATACTAGTGATTTTATTAACT
This sequence comes from Boleophthalmus pectinirostris, assembly GCF_026225935.1. Classification (NCBI taxonomy): domain Eukaryota; kingdom Metazoa; phylum Chordata; class Actinopteri; order Gobiiformes; family Gobiidae; genus Boleophthalmus; species Boleophthalmus pectinirostris. The sequence continues at coordinate 8,567,359 of NW_026570994.1, read as the reverse complement.
TTAAAAACATGGATTCTTGTCTGAGTAGCTTTACCTCTTCACAGATCTGAACTGAGGGGATCTGAGGGGGTCACCATGGACATAAATAAGTTTTAGTCGTACTATACATTAGGGGTATAACGATATCCAACTCTCACGATACAATATCATCATGGTATGAACCTCACCGTACGATATTTATTGCGATATCGTAGGAAATCTCACGATATGGTGGGGAGGCTCACAATTATGGATGTAACAATATCCAAATCTGTCAGTATGATATTTTCATGAGATACATTTTGCGGTATATTTATTGCGATATTTTGTGGAGGCAAACAAAACTGTGAATATGCTACTTTTTCCTCTTAAAATGCCTTGACAAGACTTATTCCAAAGAACAAGACTTAAAAGTGTTTAAAACTGTTATTTCTTCTTTTACTGTATTTTCTGCACCATAGGGCTCGCTCTTAAGCCTCCAACCCATCAAAAAACGACTGCACGCCCCGCAGAGCGCCCTATACACGAATCCACTCGGGTGTCCCAGCACGACTTCAGTAAACTACAAAGCCGCACCACCTGCAGCGCACGCACACACACACAGAGCAGACAGCGACCGCGCAGCGAAAAACACCCGCAGCCACACTCATCACTCCAAGCAGACGAAGAACGGAACGGAGGAACGAACCAAAAAAGCGAGTGCAATGTGCCACTTCTAGCCACAACTGAACAACTGAGTCACTGCGAACACACCAACAATCCAACGGTCCCAGACAGCACCCTCCCTACACGCCACAACTGAACAAAGCCCAGAGTCACCGTGAACGCAACAAACAAAGTCCCACTGAGCCATCTAACTGTTGTGTTTCGTTTAAAGTCTGGTGCGGTTTATTTGTGAAAAAAGTTTGAAAATAGACCATTTAATGACAAGTGCGCCTTATAATCCAGAGCGCCCTATACAGTGTACACAGTAGTCTTCACTGAAATGGAGCAAAGGATCATGGTCTATGTAGTTCCTTCTGTCTTTTTTTATAGCTATTGCTGCACCATAACTCTTAATTTAAGCAAAGAAACTTATACTTTCAATATATAGTGAACTTTGACGATGCAATATCACGATATTTCGATCATTGTTACATTCCTACTATACAACATCAACCCTTCACCAGAAAAGTTACATGGTGTGCCTTTAAATGCCATACTGTGGAACATTATTGAACATTACTGGTTGAATAAAGGTTAAATAAAGAAGATTTATAATAATTAGAATCATAATAAAGGTGACAGTCAGGTGCCACCCGCCAAGTTTGAATTTTCATCCGAGCACAAGCTGTCACTGTGTTATTTGGCAAGACACTTTACTCGTCTTACTCATATGTGTAACTAATATCGTGGAATATCTATTTAAATTAAACCAACGAGGGTGAATGAATAATGCACCAAATGTTGACTTAATATTGCGATGTATTTCTCTTTTCACTGAGAATTTTTTTCAGTTTGTCCGTTGCTAATTTGACAGACGCGTCCTGGATGTGGGCTCACCTTTCGAGCAGGAGCACTCGAGCTGGAGAGAGTGGTTTCATTTAATCACAAACACTTCGTCCACATCCAGAGACCACTTCACTGATGGAAATGTGATGAGATCCTGGCCAAACAAATCAGTTAGGAGTCTCAATAAACACTGCTTTTAGTTTATTTAACAGTTAGTAGTAGTATTTAGAAGTAGCAGTAGTAGTAGTAATAGTAGTTTGAACTTAATAAAAACATAGATTGACACACGAACATTTTGCATAAAACTATGGTCGAAGAGGATTAAGTTGAAGTGAAACCAAGAATGAAGGAATGACCCTATTTACAAATTATGATGCCAAGAACACAACTACATAGTTTTATCTCAAATTTTAAAAAAGATATTCTCTATCCATACTTTATCAACTGTGCTTTCATTTTGTTGAATAATTTTGTCAGTTTTAGTTGTTCTATTTGCTGAAAATGACATAAAAATAACAACTATAACTGACTAAAAGTAGATATTTTTGTCGATTTACAGAGCCCCAAAACTGATCGTAAACAAACTTGTAAGAAACACAACTGTACATGACACATCCCATCAAGTGATCACAAAAAAATAAAAATAATTAGTATCAAAATAATTAGTTGGCTTATCAGGATTTCTTGACTATAACTGCGAACAAAAATATTTTCTGGTGTTCAATTCTTGCTTGTGCTTATACGAAGATTTTATCACTTTGCCTAAAATGTTCCATAGTATGGCACTGAGCTTATCTTTCTCCATGGAGACAAGCTTGCAAAACCATCAAGCCAAGTGACAGGTCTGATCTGCGGAGAGGCGATCCTTCTCACAGTAATGCGTGTTTTTCAAGGCATAAAAACATCCATGATTATATCGATAGAAAAGGCGTGGGATTAGGACTATGCTGTTGATTCCCGGAAATCTCCATGGAGACAAGAAAGTGCCAGAACCTTCATCAGAAAAGTTCCATGGTACACCTTTAAGACTGCCACACAAGTCAATCTCAGTTCATAACATCTTGATTTGTCCATCTCATCCCTGACACGCTCCCTCTCTCCGACGCCTGCCCCTCGACATTTTGCTCTGCCATGGAAGGTATCTTTGGAGTTGGCGTGGCTGGAAGTTCGTCTGGAAGGCTTTCTTGACGACTTGTCCCGTAAATCCCCCCCTCCGCGCCCCTCCCCTCCTCGGAGAAGTGTCTCGTAGCCCCGGAAGCAGGCGGGGGATTAGGCGACTTTTGGGCGAATGATCCATCGACGACTGGCCAATCTGTTCGCCGGGCCGCAGACATTCACAGACGGACGCGTAGTGACACCAACTGCCGAGGAGAGAGAGGGGGTGGGGGAGGGTGGTCGGGTGGGTGGGCAGGAAGTTGGGTGGCACGGGGCCCGTCACGTGAGCACCCGTTGGGCGTCCTCCAGCCATCTGCTTGAGCCGGTGCTGAGGAGATGGTCCCTCGGGTCTGCTCCTGTGTGTACCTGCGATGGAAGTCTTTGCCTCATGACCCGACTGGACTAAAATGGACAAAGTTAGCAGGAACCATACATTTTAAAACTCCTTGGAGGTTTTGTGATTGTCTATTTTTGTACAAATTGTATTTAGAATAAGATATATAACCAAACAAAGCACAAGAGTTGAAGTCTTCCTCGACATCTAAAGCTCTTCGAATTACTTTGTGAACAAATTGTGCTATACAAATAAACTTCCCTCGCCTAAAGATACACTGTGTAACTTTTTGCAGAGTGTGCCACCTGCTTTTCTGGTTTCATATGTTTTTATTCATGTGTAATCAGATATAGATATGTCATTCAAACAGCACATGTACACACTCTGCTTTTCATTTTTGTGCAGATAAAACATAAATTATAAAGTTAACTAACAAAAACAAATCACTCAAGAAATACGAGTAGTGTCATACAATATAATAATAATAGAAAGATAAAAAAATATATACTACTACTAATATTAATAACAAATAAAAATTAAATAAATATATAAAATAAAATAATAAAAGTGGGTGGTTGGTTGGTTGGTTTAAACTGTTTTTAAAAAGTAAATAAATGGCTGCCAGTTTCTAAAAAAAATTCCTTATGTTACCTTTCTTGGAGTGCCTAATATTCTCTACTTTCAAAAAGGGCATAACTTCATTAATCCACTGAGTGCTGGATGGGGCTTTTGTACAAAGATTCATTGTTTTTGATAACACCTTGGACAACATATCAAAGTAAACCTGTCAAAAGGTCATCAGGGCTGGGCAAAGAAAAAACATATGCGTGAGTTTACAAGGTGATCCCCCACACCTGTCACAAACATCCACAACAGAGGGAAAGATCTGCGTTAGTCTTGTTTTTGAGTAATGACATCTAAACACTTTAAACTGTATCAAAGTCAGACGGGCACAAATGGTACACTTATGAATAAACTGTAATGCGGAGTTCCACCAGTGTCCATCAGAAACTAGTGCCACCTGCTTTCCTCTTTGTAAATGTCATTCCATTGCCGATAATGTTCCATAGTATGGCATTAAACTCAATCTATCTTGTATTTATTCAAGAATTTACAATATATATATGCATTCTTGCGGTTTTAATCCCATTGTAAACATCACCTTATGATAAGGAGTTCACTTTTTCTAACACAAAATAAGGTCTACATTTTGAAACTACAACTCAAAATATTTAGACACTGGAGCTCCCTCTGCTGTTAGCGACATTTGGAACATTTAGAAAGTAAACAAATTAAGTCCTTTGCCCCAGAGAGCCATCACAGAATTAGCTCAGTGATGGTTCATGGGCTTAAAAACTGCGTAAATGAAGTGGATTTTTATCTATGACGCAACAATCCTGGCAAAATGAAAGAGAATTTTTTGAGTGCTCAGAGAAGACAACTTTGCGTTAATAAAACAAGCGTGAATGAAGCAAAACTACAACTCCAGGTATGTTTTTGATGAGAGAACAAAAATATACTGCAATTTGGCGTCATATGTGTCCTTTAAGGTAAGGATTAAGGTTCAGCAAGTCAATGTAGCGCCCCCAAAAAGCACGGAAATCCAACTCGTGTGCGTCTGTGTGTATGTGTGTGTACTTACCTCTGTACCTTTCCTGTGCACACCGCCTCACCATTAGCCCCACAGCCATGCAGAACAAATTACATCTAATGGGCTTTCTCTGCCCCAACACTCCTTTTCACCGATCGCTTCAAAATTTCAATTTAGTGCTTAATGTTAAGGTTTCCTCCGACGGAATATAGAGCAATATGATAGCAATTACAGTGTCTGCGAACATTAAATTAAACGCATTAGCACAATATGGAGAGAAAAGGAGGCCATTTGAAACAAGTTGTGAGGGGAAATGATCCGGGACAGGGAGGCGTGACAGCAGACTCAAATCCAAGCGCTCGCGTGTCTGTGATGTACTTTAATCTAGGCTGAACCATTGGCTTTGCTGGATTCAATATGGATTCTATGGGCCTGTGCTATCCTCATTTAGCACGTCGGGTTACCGTGGCGACTGGAAATATACCCGAAGTCCTTTAGTAAACGAATTATTCATCGAAAAGTGGGTTCATTTTGTTGTTTGTATGCCAGAAATATATACTTCTTATTTGAGTTGTTTATAATTTTAAACTTTTCATTTCTAAAATATTAAAAGTGGGCATTTCTTTTCAATGTTTTGAAAAGACATCGTATCTTGAAACGCTTTTCGTCCCATTTCTTATCTTTTTTACATTTTGCACTATATCTATAACTTTTCTGATGCATGTCTTGTCTTTGGAATGTTCCACTGTATGGCATTAAGCTTAAAGGTTGTATGGAGGATTTTTGTTTTTGTTTCAAACTGTCAGTGAAAGATTAAAATACCATTACAGAGACGCAGCAGCTTTGTAATTATGATGACCAAAAAAAAAAAAGAACGAAAATCTATCAACTGTGGACATAGTGAGGCCAGATAAACATCAGCCAATAGAAAACGAGGCTCCCTCATTTTCTATTGGCTGTTAGGTTGTCAATCAAACTCCCTAGTATAACTGACTCGTCGGAGCGCGGGGATTACGTGGTTTACGCAGAGGTTCTTAGAGGCTTTTTCGAACTGTCGCTTCCTCGCATTTCGCACAAAGTTTGTTGCGACGGCGGACGAGAATCCACAGCCGGTTCGCCGCAAAAGAAAGTCAGTTTTCTTTTAGACGAAGGGTCTAAAAACTGACGCGTCGGTCGCTGAATTACTTCTAGACAGGTCACTTCAACGGTAATTCTGAATGCGCACAAGGACTGTCACTGTATTTCTCTTCCCTTAAAAAATCCTCTATACAACCTTTAAGGTAATGCCACCAAGTCAAGTTACAAGTCAGATCTGCGGAGAGTCAACCCCGCTACAGTAAGAATATGGAATGTGTGAATATAAGAGTGTCTTTTATGTGCTACTGCAATTAAAACAACCTGAAAATCTTAAATCTTCACTTCAAAAAGTAGACAGATTTCAGTCCTCGCGATGTGAGGAATGACAGTTGACACACACGAGTTGGTTTAGCAGGCGGTGTGCTGTCCCCGTGTTGGCGCAGGTTTACAGGTGTTGGCTGTCCGGAGCGCTTATACTCCTGACGCAGCGGGGACACCAAACAGCTGCCTGAGGATTTACACACACACAAACACACACATACAGATACACACACACGCAAACAGACACACACAGAAACGCACACACATGCACGCAGACACACGCAAACACACACACCAACACACATACACGCCCACAGACACACACAGACATACACACACATGCACGCAGACATACGCACACACACACACAAACAGACACACACACACACACACACACACACATGCACAGACACACAAACACACAGACACACACCGGACACACACACACACACACACACACACACACACATGCACAGACACACAAACACACAGACACACACTGACACACACACACACATACATACAACCACACATGCGCATACAGACACACACACATGCACACAAACACGCATACAGACACACACACACACACACGTGCACATACACACATGCACACACACACACACACACGGGGGGCTGTTATGTTGTGTTAAAAAGATCTCGAGAAAACAGAAAATAAGTTCAAATAATTAGACTTTTTTTTTTTTCTTATTTTTATAATTTTTAATTTAAATTTTAGCCATAAACTAGTATAATTTTCCCATTTCAAAGCAGCAAGATTATTTCACAAATAAAAAAAAATAAATAAATAAATAAAAAATACATGAATAAATACAATACTTATTTAAGATGACATTTTTACTGAATATTTAAAAATAAAAAAATATTATATATAGATAGATAGATAGATAGATAGATAATACTTATATCTAATTAAATAGATTACTGTAAACAATATTGGAAATTGTAGAGTTTTCTGTGCGTACATTAGATTTATTTACTTTTGATGATCTAAAGTAACCTCTGAGAATTTTGGTTTCACAAAAAAAAAAAAGATTGGAATTGAACGTTAGAATTGATGCAGCAAACACCAGCTTTTAGTCGAAAGTTTAAAACCTAAAATGAAATGAATTTAAAAATGTTTTAAGGCAGAAGAAGTGTGGATGTGGAGAGAGGAGTGCAGGGCTAAGACAATAAAGTGAAATCCTCAGTGGGCAAAGGTGGATAATGACACAGACAGGAGAGAGAGAAAGAGAAGGGGGGGATCATGCAGCAGGAATTAGAGGAAAGGAAATGAGAGAGAGATAAGTGAAAATGAGGACAGGACACAACAGGCAGCCAGGGGGGAGGAGGAGAGAGAAGGAGAGAGGATGGGAGGAGAGAAGGGAGAGGAGAGAGAGAGACAGGAGGGGTAAGAAGAAGAGAGAGAAGCGAGGAGGAAAGAAAGAGGGGAGGTAGGAGGAGGGAGAGTGAGGGAGAGGAGGGAAGAAGTGCGGGAAGGGGAGGAGTGAGGAGGAGAGAGAAAAGGAGAGGAGAGAAGAAGAGAAAGGAGAGAGGAAGATGAGGAGAGAGGAGACAATGTTAAAAGACAAAAGGAGAGAGTAAGTTGGGAAAGGAAAGAAAATGAGGGACAAGTGAAGGAGGGAGACAAAGAGGTGAAAAGACAAGGAGAGAGGAGACAGGGAGAGAGGACAGAAGGAGAGAGGAGACAAGGAGAGAGGAGACACAGAGAGAGGAGCAGGGAGAGAGGACAGAAGAAGAGAGGAGACAAGGAGAGAGGACAGAAGGAGAGAGGAGATAAGGATAAAGGAGACAGGGAGAGAGGACACAAGGAGAGCAGAGACAGAGAGAAAGGACAGAAGGAGAGAGGGCAGGAGGTGAGAGAAAACAAGGTGAGAGGAGACAGAGGGAGAGGACACAAGGAGAGAGGAGACAAGCAGAGAGGACAGAAGGAGAGAGGACTAAAGGAGAGAGGACACAAGGAGAGAGGAGACAGGACAGAAGGAGAGAGGAGACAAGGAGAGAAGAGATAGGGAGAGAGGACAGAAGGAGAGAGGAGACAAGGAGAGAGGAGACAGGGAGAAAGGAGACAAGGAAAAGGGACAGAAGGAGAGAGGACACAGGGAGAGAGGAGACAAGGAGAGAGGAGATGGGGGAGTGGGGGAGAGGGCTCAAGGAGACAGGAGGCAAGGAGAGAGGACACAAAAGGACAGTGGAAACAAGGGGAGAGGACACAAGGAATAAGGAGACAAGGAGAAAAGGATACAAGGACGCAAGGAAAAAACAAGAGAGGAGATGAAGAGAAAGGAAATAGAGGAGGTGAAAAGACAGCAGGAAGGAGAGAAGGAGAAAGAAGTTAAAGACAGAGGAGAAGATAAGACAACTGGAGAAGGAGACGAGGAGATAGGAGAGAAACGCGAGGAAGCAAGGAACGTACAGTACCAACAAAAAATGGGGGAAAGGAGACGAAGGGAGAGGAAAGAGAGGAGGTGAAAACAGACACAGAAAGGAAAGAAGGAGAGAGGAGTCAAGGTCAGAGGACCGGCGGAGATGAGGAGAGAAGGAAGTAGGAGGCGAGGATGCAGCGGAGGAGAGAGGAGACAAACAGGAGGAGGGGGGAAGGTGCGGAGGTCCCAGAGGAGAAGCACATCAAACAGGAGCTAAGTCCAACTCCGGCGGGGCTCTAAAGAGGCTTTGTAATTGGAATTTTTAAAAAGTTACCACGGAGACGCTCATTCAGTCAGATGCCCTCACAGATTAGAATATCATAATCATAAAACACAAGGAAGGAGCTTTTCGGGTGGTTTTGGGCGACTTTAAAGACAGGATGGAGTCAAAAATGTGTAAAAAGAGAAGAGGAGGAGGAGGAGGAAGAGAGGGGGGTTTGAGGTCGGCCATTTTAGTAGTAAATCAAATATTCATAAAGTATACAGTAATTACTCATGCATATTTATGTATTTGAACAATTCTGTCATTTGTGGAGGCTCTTTGTGGGTTAGTCCTGGAAAATCTACATCACAGAGACATAAAAGTCAATAATTATACACCAAATATGAATAATGAGCAAATATTTTATGGATTTTTATGTTTATTTTATTTATTATTTTTGTTGGGATGCAAGAATTTTTTTATTATATTTTTTTTAGCTTTGGAATAATTATAGATGTCATAATATTGTTAAATTGTTAATTGTTAGTTTTGGATGATTTATAAAAAATTGAAAAATTTCATAATATAAAAAAAGCAGAAACCCGTAGACTACATGTACATAAATCAATAGAAAAATAAATAAAAAATAAACATGTGGCTGAATATTGAACCTTGAGCTTATACTTATTTATTTATTTATTTATTTATTTTATTTTTTTTTTTTGTGGTTGCTAAACTAAATTGTTAATTGACAAAAAAAAAAAAAAAAAAAAAAAAGCAGAAACCTGTAGACTACATGTAAATAAATCAATAGAAAAAAATAAAATAAATAAAAATAAACATTTGGCTGAATATTGAACCTTGAGCTTATACTTATTATAATTTATTTATTTATTTATTTATTTTTTATTTTTTTTTTTTTTTTTGTGGTTACTAAACTAAACTGTAAATTGTCATGAATTCACAACATTTTTAAAAATAATTTCTTCATTCCGATGAGACACTGTGACATCTGTAGTTAGTTGTAACAGTATTTTCGGTCAGAATATTTTGACAGTGAGCCGGGGTGTCGGAGATCTTCTCATGAATACGTGTGAGGGTGCGATGGGCAGCAGTTGAGTAGTTTTAGCACGTTGTAGTGACTCAGTGACAGAGGGGAGGTGTGCACTCCGAACAGCAGGGGGCACTGCCAGGGCCAACCAGATGGAGCACGGGTCCGGTCAGAGGGAGAGTGAGAGCGTGAACGCCAATATGGCCGACGTGCACTGCTAATCTTAAATCCAATACAATATAAGGTTCCATATTATTTGGGTATGACTTACAAAAAAAGTAATAAAGTCCAAGTTAAAATTACAAAAAAATAATCCTTGTGTATTTGCTGGCAACAGTGGATGGACAGAACGGACAACGGGATTTTTCAGAGCTGTGGACTGAACCAAGAGTGTCGGGACGGGCCCAGAAGTGCACCCGCGTAGACTGTCATGTGATCAGGAGTGAGACCAGGACCAGACTGGGACTGAGACCGGGACTAAGACCGAGACTGAGACCAAGACTCAGACCGGGACCAGACCGGGACTGAGACCGGGATCAGCCCAGGACTGAGGTCGGTACCAGACAGGGACCAGACTGGGACTGAGATCGAGACTGAGACCAAGCCTCAGACCAGACCAGACCGGGACTGAGACCGGGACCAGCCCAGGACTGAGGTCGGGACCAGACTGGGACCTGACCGGGACTGAGACTGGGACTGAGAGCGAGACTGAGACCGAGACCGAGACCGAGACCGGGACTGAGACAGGTACCAGCCCGGGACCAGACTGGGACTGAGACCGACACTGAGACCAAGCCTCAGACCGAACCAGACCGGGACTGAGACAGGGACCAGAATGAGACTGAAACCAAGACTGAGACTGAGACCAAGACTCAGACCGACTCAGTTCACTTCTGGTTTAGACTCGTTTTTAGACCCGGTTTAGTCCTAAGTCCTGGGATCAGTCTGTATGCGACGCAAAATCCGGCAAACGAAACGGCCGCTTCCCGCTTTTCCATTATTCATTTAAACACACACACAAAAAAACAAATCGTTATCCATTTTTTCTTTTGGTTTTGGAGACAAATAATGAAGAAAACTGATGTTTTTTCATGTTCTTATTTTTTGGTTTTATTTTGAAAAACGAATGAACCACGGATTCAGGTCTATTGACTGCCTGAATGTCTCAAATAATTGCAAGTTAGTAGAGCAGTGGGTGTGGATAGGGGGTAAGTGAAAACAAGAATTTTGAGTGCACTAAAAAGTGTCATATTGTAATAAATTGATTCCTGTCGAGCCTTACACCATATAATGTTGTTACCTCCTCAGAAACGTACCTGGAGTTGTGTTTTTGTTACGTTTGAGGAAGTCTGTCCGTAAAATCTTCAAAGCTCAAAATGCTCTCTTCCACCTTGTAATGTGATGTTTTCAAGTTAACAGTTACCTTTGACCTTTGGATCAGTAAAGATGGGCAATTCCAGGATTAAAATCATCCAAATTATTCTAGTGAAGGTGTATTGAGTTCAAAAACACAGAGGACTAGCATTACAACATTATAACATAGATCAGAAAATTGTGAAATATGGGCCCTTTAAGACAGATTTTTACTTCGTTTTGAAACATCAACTCACTGAGAAATAAGCGCATTATTAGCATTCTTCAAAGCTGACATTTGATATTTGAACATGTTTTGTTTTTCGCTCAATAAACTCCTCTGACTTCGCTTCTCTCTGGGCAGATATGATTGGGTATGCACTCCGCCATGCTGCAGTATAGAACTTCTTTTCAATGTTTTGGTCCATTTCTGATGAAGCTGGCTGGTTTCCAGACTCGTGAAAGTCAAAGTTGCTCAGTAGTTTTCTTTTGAGCTTTTCTAGCGTTTCGAGGCCAAAAGCGGTGCTAAGAGTTGGGCCGGTCTGATTAGGAGCCCGGGCAGGGCTTTTTCACCCTCGGTCAGTGGAAGAAGCATCATTAGGATTCAAACTTTGATACAGAGCAACAGCTGAAATCGTTTTGAAACAGAAGAGAAAGTTTGGATGACCACTGGTGGACTTTATCGCCTCACCTCTTGTTGGATGAGGAAAGGCTTGTATTTTAAATCGTACTTTGATCAAACAATGGGATTTCTGGATTACAGACTTGACTAACATGTATGTGCACTGCAAATTTCTCTGATTTGACCAAGATTTTAAAACTTATATCAGGTTCTTCATCTTGTTTTCAGATTTATTATCTACTTACTAGTTCTGACACTGCTTAATTTTAGTTTAGAGGTAGTTTTTTTTAAGGTAAAGGTATTTTAAGGTGTCGAATAAAATGATTTTGGTGCACGGACAGATAATTTTGCTACTTTTAAGTCATTTTCAGATACATTTAAGTGTTTATCTCTTAAATTTTGGCTAAGCTTGTAGTGTTAAAAGTGCACTGTGTAACATTTCTAGTGGACGGTTTTCCATTTGCTTGTCTCCATGGAAGTATTTTAGCTTCACGAGGGAGACAAGCAGGTGACAGGGCTACGTCACATTACAGTTCAGATCTGTGGAGAGTCACCCCTAGCCTGATTCATCAGCCGGTTTCACTTCATGGAAACTGTCTGACCTCGTAGCATTAGGATTTGTTCACTCAAATGTAGGCGGGTACTTTTTTAATTTAACCAGTCGCTGCTATTTAGTCATATGACGTATGTAATGCGCAAATCCTGTAGGAAGAAGGGCAATAAAGTCTTTCCCCTTGATAAAATTCACCAAACATTCTTTTTTGTTTCAGTTTTAAATCCTCGATTTCGGGAATCGTTGACAACACAGAATGTCTGGCTTTGTCTACATGAGGGTCTCCAACCTGTAGCTCGGGAGGTACCAGTAGCTCTCCACCCCATCCAAGTAGCTCGCCAAGGGATCTCTGAATTATACATATTGTGTTGAATAAGTAAAATTGGATTAATTACCATTGTAAATCTACCATATTAATGCCCAGTTTTGTGCACTAATAAATGAATAATGCTTTACATTTTAGAGGCATCTAACTGTCCCCAATCTCAGGCTCTAATTTTTTTTGCAGCTGTTAAAATAAGTAGCTCTTTGGAATTTTTGTTTTGTAAAGGTAGCTCACCAGAGGACAAAGGCTGGAGTCCCCTGATATACATTCATCACAACCGCTTTGTTTACTGGTGTGCTGTACCACAAAAAGGGACTCACAGCTCTTCGCTGATTGGCTGGTGTGTGGTCTACAACTTCCGGGGTTCTTGCAGTCTAGTGTATTCCGATTCCTGACCTAGTTGCTGGAGAGAAATGAAACTGAGCGGAGGCACTAGGTGGCGCCAGCCTGACTAAACTGAACCAGCAACTTTGGAACAAAATAGTCAATAAAATAATTACAAAAAGGTTAGAAATTGTACAAAACTTGTCTTAACTTTTCAACATTTCTAGACATTCTAGATAGGTGGGCCTGTTTGTGTTTTTGTAGCGCGTTCCGGAGTTCCAGGGTGCAGGAGGAGAGGGCAACACGCATATCAGTGTCAGAACTGTATACTGCAGACCTACATGCAAATCGTGACAAGGCGACCCAAGAAAGATCTGTTGCGACCCAATCTTTGGGAATCAGTGCTCTACAGTGACAATATAGGTTCACTTCAATCCAATCATGCTGACACATTCATACAAGTGAAGTGTTTTTGAGCAAAACACATCAGCGTTTAACGACAGTATTGGGAATTGAACTGCAAACCTCTGGGTTATACTAATACTGACCACATCTTTGCCAGTTTATCACCAACTAATCACCAACTCTTTTGAATAGTTACTTAACATGAACGGTTGGAATCGGATCTCGGAACTGAAACTTTTTTTTTTCTAGTATTTGTGCATTTTTACACTTTTTTTTTTTTCATTTTAATATTTTTTTGCATTGATTTACACCAGAATCAGCGCAGAAACAGAACAGGCAACAGGAGTGAAAACAAAAAATCATATTTGAAATCATATTTGTCATCATAATAACAGTTTAAATGATTATTATAGTGCAACATTGTATTTAGATTACGCATGATTTCAATGGGTAAACACACTCCCACACGATTTTAAACAAGTCATTTCTCTCTGTGATTAGTTTGGAGATAAAATGACTTCTCTGAGGCTTCTGTCACATAAATAAACATTAAAAGAGCCAGTCTTTTGAACGGCTCTTTGGAAAAAACGCATTCCAAAAGATTCGGATCTCATAAAAGAGCCGCTCACTATCACCAACGCTTTACAGTACTAAACTAAACAGAATTCTTACACCCGCTCCCACATTGTAACTATATTAAACGGCAAATTAAATCAATAAAAATATATGAATCAGACGTGAGTAATACACCCACTTTGCAGACGTTGCGCTTACACATTTGAATAATGATCTCGACACCTGCGTGCACATAAGGTCCTCGGAAATGTCTCCTTGTTCTCCGGATTAAAGCTTCGTATGGCTCTGATTGTTGGGGCTGTGTCGGTGAAAAGATACGACTGAATTATTACCGACAAATAAAAGCGCCGCAGCTCAGAAAGTAATTAAAGGACACGTGTGGAGCATCGCGCACGTAGGGTCCCGGGAGTCTAACCGGCAACCTGATCGGATCAACAGATGCTCCGCGCGACGCCGCATGCACAGAGGAGGAAGCGTGTCGATGTGATCTGAGGATGTGGCAACTGTTGGGGAACTATTTTTTCATGTTGTAACAAAATTGAATGAAACAAAATGACTAGACTTAACACAAAATGACTAGATTTAAAGTAATTGCTTTAAAGAGCTCCACTACAATCATTTGGATTGAGTAATTCTCAAAGAGTGTATGGCAGGTTTTCATGTTTTGTTATTTATGACTTGGTGGAATAGTAGCCAGGCTGGTGCCACCTAGTGCCTCCCCTCAATTTAATTTCTCTCCAGTGACTAGATCAGGAATCGGAATACACTAGATGATTTGTAAGAACCCCAGAAGTCGAACACCTCGCACTGGACAGCACAACAGTAAACAAAGCAGTTGAGATGGATGTAGATGAAGCCATACATTCGCTGTTGGCAACGATTCCCGAGATCGAGGATTTAAAGCCGGAACAAAGAGAATGTTTGGTGAATTTTATCAAGCTGAAAGGCGTTATTGCCCTTCTTCCTACGGGATTTGGCACATTGCATACGTCACAACCAAATAGCAGCTTTGATTGGTTAAATAAAAAAGTACCTGCCTACCGTCGAGTGAACGAATCCTAATGCTGCGAGGTCAGACGGTTTCCATGAAGTGAAACTGGCTGATGAATCAGGCTAATGGAATAATACCTGTGGTGAATATTTATCATAGTTTTATGTCATTTAAGCAGCAGTTTGTAGGAAAAAAGTTGAGAAGAAAAGTATAAAAATAAAGGAAGTAGCATTGAGTTTTATAACAGAATTCCTCTACATACTGTATGTCATCAACACGAAATTCTAAAATGCAAAGATATTTTACACAAGGAAGGCATTGTTTGGTAGTTTAAACCTTAATTTTTCAAAATAATATATTATAACTGTTGTGCACTTTAGACAAGTTTGGGCTCTTGTTTAGATTATGGTTATGGAATGACCTCTTCCTATGTCATATCTGCTGCCAAGGTCCAACCAGGAAGTAAAATTATAAATTATATTAAATTAACTTCACCAAAATTATTCTAAAACACAAAAAATATATATACACAAAACTGACTCTACTGAATTTTTGCGTATTTTAAAATGTTGTTACCTCATCAAAAACATACCTGGAGTTGTGTTTTGTTTCATTTACACATTTGAATAACCCTTTATGATTAGTCTGGCTACATCTCGAAAGCTCAAAATGCTCTGTTCCACCTTGTGATGTCACAAAGTGGTAGTTTTCAAGTGAACAGCTCCTTTTAGCTTTTGTTTAGTAGATTCACAATTTCAGAGTTGAAATGATCCAAATGATTCTAGTGAAGATGTGTGGAGTTTAAAAACACAGTGGTAGTAGTGATAAGTACTTCTACAAGTACTACAAATACAACAAATAACTACAGCGACTACTACTACTACTTTAAGTCATCTTAGAAGATTCAAAAACTGACCTGGAGATGTGTTTTGTTTTATTTACACATTTGAATAATTGTTTATTATTAGTCTGGCTACATCTCGAAAGCTCAAAAGGCTCTGTTCCACCTTGTGATGTCATGAAGTGGTAGTTTTTGAGTTAACTGCTCCTCGTTTTAGTAGATATTTACAATTCCAGGGTTGAAATCACACACATTACTGAGTGTTTTCTGTTTGCGAGAAGAGAATTGTGCGTTAAACATGTGTGAATGAAACAAAACAAAACTCCAGGTACGTTTAAGACGAGAAAACGACATAAAAACCTAGATCAGAAAATAGCGTAAATACCCTTTAATTCCGCGTAAATATATCATTATTTTTCAAACACACATTTGTACAAAATCTTTTCACATCTCTCCCAACTTCAAAGCCCGACCTGTCTTGTTTCTCGGCGTGATCGTCAAAAGAACATCTCCCCCCATCTCGTATCTTCATTAGCGTGTTAGCGCAGCCCCACACCTCCGCTCCCTCCCTGTGTACACATACGAGAGCTGCTAGCAGGTTGTTAAGCAGCCTGTTTGATCAGAGCGCCGGTGCCTGTTCTCCGCTGCGTCCCGATCATCCTGCTCTGATTCCCATGATTAGCCGGATGTTGCAATGTTGCGTCGAGGTGTGTGATGCTACGGGCCTTTCAGCGGTTAGCATCAGCTCTTATTTTGATCCGAACGTGTTTTTCTTTTTTCATTTTTTATTTTTTTTTTATCTCGGTGGAATTGCCGCTCTGATGTGTGCACCTTGATTTGTTTGTGTGTGGAAAAAAAATACGGTAAATATGGACACACGCAGCTAACAAGCGTCAACTTCTAAATGCTTTAATCACTGCCGGCTCTCCCAGACCAGTGATGAGGAATTTTCAAGGATTTTTTTATTTTTTATCCACTACATGAAAAAAAAAAAAAAATCTTAAGAACATTTTCTTCTTATATTTTTCTGTTTTCATGTGTTTTTATATATAATTTTTTGGTAAAAGGATAATTTCATGAAAAATTTATTCAGCCTAAATAAAAGAGCTGAAAAATATCAATTCACATTTTGTGCAATTTTCCACAGTATGACATTAACATGAACATTTATTCAGTTACAGGTGGTTTTATAGGTCAAAAATACTTAGAAAAACATTCATTCTGACTGTGAGCGGGGTCGCCTCTCCACAGATCTGACCTGTAACTCGGTCTGTTTTATTCTACATAAAGATAACGAGGTTTGTACTGTGAAACAGACTTGTAAGTCATGACTCGGACTCGAGTCAAACTTTAGTCACTATTTTTAGGACTTGAGACGTGATGTGACAAAAATAGACCAAGACTTGGGATTCAACTTGGACTTGAAGCTCAATGACTTGGGACTTGACCTGAACTTGAGCCCTGTGACTTGAGAAGACTTTCTTTTCTGACTGTAATGATTAACACTAAGAGCTTGACTTTTTAAGTATAATTTCGTTTAAAAGTCATATGAATTGCAAAAAGCAAAGCTATATTTGGTATTTTGGTTTAAAGACTTGAAATGACTGGAAGCTCAAAGCAGACAACTTGGACATGACTTGGACATGACTTGGACTTATGGGTCACTGACTCAAGACTTGACTTGGACTTGCCTGTCCTTGACTTGGGACTTGACTCGGACTTGAGGTCAAAGACTTGAGACTTACTTGAGACTTGCAAAACAATGACTTTTTTCCCACCTCTGCTGTGAAATATTCCAGACAAAGCAATAACATCTCCATGGAGACAAGCATTTCACGAACCCTCTAGATATTTTCCAACACTTTGAATCACATTTCTTATATATTGCTATAATATTGTTTGAAAATTGTCATTGTATAGCATTTTTTGTCAATAATGCCCACCCTTATACATATTATTTGATTTATTATTTAAGAAAAGGCATTGCTTAAGGATTACTAACTTACTTTGTACTCAAAATCATACTAGCAATTTGTTATGCACTGTCACCATATGAAATAAATATCTGATATATCTGCGCAATTTTTCTGGTTAGTTACCAGCTTGTCTCCATGGAGATGTTATTGCTTAGCCTAGAATGTTCCACAGTATAACATAGTGTTTATTTCATTACGCTCTCTTTTAATTCAATCTTTAAAACATGCATTCTTACTGTTGCTGTCATCACCGCTTCACAGATCTGACCTGTGACCTGTTGGCGTCTCCGTGGGAACACATAGGTTTATTGCATACATACAATAACATAACAAATTACGCAGTGCACCTTTAATATTGTGAAAATTATATTACTGCAGTATTTTAAAGTAGCCTAGAGTATTTTTTTTTTAAGGTCAGTTAAATTAAAACTAAATATGTGCATGACTTCATTTATTCATTATATTGTGTAAGAAAATAAAATAAAAAATCTGCCTTTTTGTGCATTTTACTTTCAAAAACTTCTTCAAAATTTACTGTTGCGATATATACAGTACATACTTTTTTGCCATTTTAATTATTGCTTCAGCCAATATTTTTATTATTCACTGTATGGTTATTTATTTTTTTACTGAGTAGCTTTTGCAATTACAAAAAGGTACAGTATTGTATATATATGACCATTCTTGTAGTACAAAAACTTAATGTGATACTGTGAGTCACAAGCGGTCAAAAAAGTCTGAAGTACTCTATTGGAATTACAGTAAAAGTCCTTTAATACACAAGTACATGGGACAAGTGCTGTTAGTATTTGTATTCTGTGACCTCGAAACATTTCCAGTCTCAGTATATCTCATCGTATCTCAGCGTATGTGCGTGTATATGTGCGTGTATATGTGTGTGTATATGTGTGTGTATATGTGTGTGTTTATGTGTGTGTATATGTGTGTGTTTATGTGCAGCAGGTCTGTGGAGGAGGAGTCTGGTGGTGGGGAGTTCCTCTGGCAGCTCCTCGGGGACAGATGGAGAAACTCCTCCTCAGGACGATGCGCTCTGTGACGGGCCAGGCTCCCTCTCTCTCTCCGCCCGGGTCTATACATAGGGCTTAGTCTGGTGTCTGTGAGCTTTAGGTGGATATTAATGGACGAGTGATTGACAGGTGGAGTAACCAATCAGGGAAAAGGACAGTCATGTATATAAAAAATTAAATAAAAGCGCAATATGACTTTATACGGCATATGTTTTTATAAATCAAATCCTATTGAAATGTATGACCAGTGCAATTTTCACCTCACCGTAAAATCATAAAACTGTTCTAATTTTGAACCTTTTTGAAAAATTTAAATGTTTAAAGTTGACAAAAATAATTTCTTTACAATTTCAGTTTTTCAGTTTAAGAATTGTAAACCTCTTTTGGCTTCATATGCTAAAATATTTAAATGAAATACAAAAAAAAGTCATTCTGGTTTTGACGTAAGTGGTCTTTTCTTTCGTTTTGATCAAATTTCACAATCTAAATCCATTTTTTTTCAGTCTTAGCAAGCCCATAAATAAGTTTTTACTCATTATTTAAAATCAAATTATAACACACATGAAAAACACACTACTTAAAATAAAAACGGGTGCTTCTAACTTCACGTCTAAAGGTATATACTGTTTTTTGTGTTTTATTTTAATGCGTGGAATCACCTGTTCACATGCACAGTCTCCTCAGCCTCAGCTCAGGGTTCTAAGGGTTAACACGGAGCAGAGGAAATGCCTGATTCATCCGCTATGCTTTTGTTCCCGCTGCTATTTCCTGTTGGATGAGCCCCACAAAGCCCCCTCCAGCCCGGGCTACTCTTCTAAAGCTGATGAAACCAAATGTACAGTTATAACGCAGGTCAAATGTGGCAGGTAATATACTGTAGTCTGCAAGTGCAAGGAGACAGGTGCAGTTTTATATTAGAATTTTTATTTTTATTTTTTTTACTAATTTAAAAACAGTTATGTAGTATCTTGCAATTTCCTTTGTGAGTTCAAATTATAAAAAATAATTTGACTTCAGCGGTTTAAACTGGTTTGGATTCTTTTTTTTTTTTTTTTTTTTTTTTTTATTAAAACGATTATGTTTCATTTTTAATGTTTTGAATTTTCCTCATTTCAACCAAAATTGTCTGCAGAATTTTGTAGGGAAATTGCAGTTATCATCATATTAAAATTTCTGGACTTTTAGTAGTATTAGTAGTAGCAGAAAGAATATTACTTTCTAGTAGTACTATACATTACTAGTAGCAGTATTCATAGAAGTATTATTGAAGCACCAGTAGTATTAGTAACACTAGTAGATGAATTTTAGTGGTAGAAGTAGCAGTAATATTAGCAGTACCAGTAGAAATAGTAAGTAGTATAGTAAGTAATAGAAGTAGTAATAGTAGAGTAGTAGTAGTACTAGTAGTAAGTAGTAGCAATGGTAGTGAGTAGTTAGAAGTAGAAATAGCAGGAGTAGTGGTAAAAGTAAAAGGGGTACAAGCACCAGAAGTAGTATTAGAAGTAATAGGGGTAACGGTAGAAGTAGTAGTAACACGAGACGTAGCAGTAGAAGTAGGAATAGTAGTAGTAGTAATAGTAGTAAAAGTAGTAAGAGGTAAGTGAAAATATGGGAAGAAGCACGAGAAGTAGCAGTAGAAGTAGGAATAGTAGTAGTAATAGTGGTAAAAGTAGTAAGAGGTAAGTGGTAATAGAAGAAGAAGCATGAGAAGTAGCAGTAGAAGTAGGAATAGTAGTAGTAATAGTAGTAGAAGTAGTAATAGTAGTAATAGTAGTAAAAGAAGTTAAGGTTAAGTGGAAATAGGAGAAGAAGCAAGAAGTACCAGTAGAAGTAGTAATAAGTAGTTAATAGTAGTAAGAGGTAAGTGGTGGAAGAAGCATGAGAAGTAGCAGCAGAAGTAGGAATAGTAGTAGTAATAGTAGTAAAAGTAGTAAGAGGTAAGTGGTAATAGGAGAAGAAACATGAGAAGTAGCAGTAGTAGTAGTAATAGTAGTAAAAGTAGGAGAAGCAGTACCAGAAGTCACAGTAGACGTAGGAATAGTAGTAATAGGAAAAGTAGTAAAAGTAGTAAGAGATTAATGAAAATATGAGAAGAAGCACGAGAAGTAGCAGTTGAAGCATTTATAGTAGTAGTAGTAATAGTAGTAAAAGTAGGAGAAGAAGCACGAGACGTTGCAGTAAAAGTAGGAATAGTAGTAGTAATAGGTAGTAAAAGGTAAGTGGTAATAGGAATAGAAGTAGAAATAGTAGTAGCAGCAGCAGCAGTAGTAATAGTAGTAGATACTTTTTGACAAACGACCTCACCTTAACACCCTGATTTGCATATTTCCCGTCGAGAATACTACATGTCATCGTCTCCATCAGTCGTATTTGTCCAGAGGGGAGTTGCGTTTTCCCTTCTCTGATTGGCTGGGTGCAAGCTGTTCTCCGTGTGGCTCTGGATCTGTGCTCGGCCTTGTTTCCAAATATCTGCAATCAAAACATCTCCAATATGTCCCCCTCTTTACCAGTCCTCACAACTGTCTCTGTGTGTAACTGACAGCCACAAACTTCTGTTCCCCAGCAGTCGCCACACGGACGCACTGTACAAAAAGAAATATTGACACGAGACGAGACGACTTCAGTTGAAAATGTATTTATCTTATTGTGAGGAGTTGGCTATAGTAAATACGCGGGGAAAAAACGAACTGATTGAATTTGAAATAAATAAATAAATATATGAATAAATAAATTGAAGTAGACGTTCTTCTTTTGAGTTGAGTCGAGTCGACGCTTTGACTTGAAATAAGCTGAAAATATTTTATCCTAAAGGTCCTATATTACGTTACAATGCTTTTACCTCTGTGGGAATAATTCTCTGTGTTTTTAATATTTTATTCATGTTAATTCACCACGCAATATAGAAGTAGTGCAGTGTTCAATGACCTGATGTGTCGTTATGGACTTTGAGTGGATATGGGTCTGAAACCTTTAGCATATGCCATTCTATGATAACACGTGTTGGGTCAAAATCGTTGTGTATGTTTCTGCTGAAAATGCTAAATCAACAAGTTATGCAGTCAGTTAATATTTGTCAGATGGCTAGTATAAAGCGACCTGTTTTCCTGTGTTTTCATTGGGGGACGTCGTCGAGGGTCGAGGTGAAGAGACGCCGTGTGGCTGACTCATGTGAATCAACTTGAATCGAAGACCTGTACCTGTTTTGAGCCAATAAAGCGACATGTCTGTGAACTACTTTAACCCCCAGACTCTCCTTTACTGACACCTCCTCAAAAAACAGACCTGGAGTTGTGTTTTATTGTCTGTCTCCATCTCATATTACTCTCTTCCACCTTGTGATGTCGTGTAGTGGTAGTTTTCAAGTGAACATAACTGGAAGCAATAATATTTTTACCTAAATTTGAGTAGATTTGACTTGACAAGTGCCATTGTCTACCAACAGAACAATACTTTTTATGCTTAAAACACGAGAAAAAAACACATCATCTCAATCTTGACGGGAAACTACAACAACAGCTGTTTGCACTTGAAATAAGAAACAAAAATCTTATGTTGCATGAATTAAGAAAAAAAAAATACTATTAATAACTAATAACTTCCATTGGTAGTTAATTTTACTTGACTATAAATGTATTTATTAAGAGAAAAACGGCTTAATAAATGTGTGTGTGTGTGTGTGTGTGTGCAACTAGGGCTCGAAACCTAACCCAAGGCAAAAAAAAAAAAGAAAAGAAAACTATCTTGGGTTTCTGGGGCAACTTTTTTGCAAGAAGGTCTGCCACCAGCTGGTTTCCATGGAGACGTTATTGCTCTGCCTAGAATGTTCCACACTATGGCATGAAGCTTGCATTTATTCAATTACAGGTGTTTTTATTGTTCAAAAATACCATGAAAAACCTGCATTCTTACTGCATGTTGGTCTTCTGATCTCAAAGGAAATAGATAAGTTGACTGTCACTGTGAAACATTTCCGGCAAAGCAGTAACATCACCAAGGAGAAAAGAAAAGTTACACAGCTCACCTTTAGCGACTCAATATCTACACCATCTAAATAAAAACTACAGTAGTAAAAACTACTAAACCAAGATGCATTCTGAATTGAAGTGATTTAGTCTACGATATTCTTGAGCTGTTAAAGATGTGTGCATGTTGGAAGGAGGAGGCGCGCTTGTTTCGTTCCTTGGAGTGGCTCAAATGTAGATAACAAAACAGACGGGCGGTTTTTACACCAAGATCTGTTCACGTCCGCCAAGAGAAAGCAGTGCTGCCGCCGAGGCCAGGGACGAGGGAGCGCGTCTATCCAAACCCAACAATCCCACATGGAAAAAATAGACATCCACCATATCTACTGGAGTTTAAAAACGACTTGAATTCACAATGTAGAATTTGAGTAGATTTTAAATTTTCAAATTTGAATTTTTATGATTTTGTACATATCAGATACCACCTAAATGCTCAAATGATTTTTTTTGTCATATATTTGAGCGAAACCTGTCTTGCTCCATATAGTTATATTGTATAAGCAGTTCTTGAGGTCAAAATGTGTCTTCTGTGTGCTGTTTTTATTTTAATTTAAATTTTTGAGTTGTAGAAATGCACATATTTTCCTTTTTAAATGTCTTGACAAGATCTCAGTGTGAATCATTACGGTCAGAATAAAAAGAATGACAATTTAAAAATGCTTAAAAACTGTTATTTTGTCCTGTAGGTTGCATTGAAATTGAAGGATCATGTTCTCTGTAGTTCTCTCTGTTTTACTGTATTGTACTTTATATTACTGTAGTACATTTGAGGATACCGTCTCAGTACTTCAGTTACATCTAAAGAAACAAACAGAGAAGTGGGAGGGGCGCGTTCCAGTTTGTTCCTGTCAAATTAATCAACACATGTATAAACTGTAAAGACAAAAGTATTTTCTAAAACAATTTTTTTTTAGGAGAAGCCAACTCATTGAACTTCAAGTCCAAGTCCCAAGTCTTAGTCTATTTTATCAAGTCAAGTCTCAAGTCCTAAAAGTAGTAACTCAAGTCTGACTCGGTTCCATGACACGACTTGCAAGTCCATACCTTTGCTAGCCTCTAAAAGTCGTGAAAAGCGTGTATACATTCCCAATAGCCTGATCAGTTCTAGTTGTTCTTGGACTCCTCTCACCTGAGAAGTTTGGATGTGTTTGGAGTGTTGGATGACCCAGGTACTTTCAGGTAAAAGTTCATCTGTGGGTCCATGTATGTTCTCTAGTAGCTCTAGATTCAGAGTTCTTGTTTTTTTGTTGTTGTTGTTCTTCCTTCACTGAGTTGACTGTTGTTCACGTTTTGTAGTGTGGACATCGACCTGAGCTTTGCTAGGCTCCTCTACGGGCTGTGTCACTATTCACTCCTCTACAAATCTCCTCTGTCTCATTTCCCAAACACTCGTCTTAGCTTCAGGGGCCAGATGTGTTTGTGGTTTAGTGTCCACATTAGACTTGTGGCCAACGACCTTTTCAGCTTTACCTGGTCTGGATAATTCTATCTCTATTACAGTTTTCCTTTCCGACAACAAACATGGAATATCAACTCTGAAGCAATACATTTTTTGATGTATGATCCCGATCTATAAGAATAAACATATGACAAATAAACAAAAATAAGCAGAAAATTGTCACCTCAGTAAGTTTTAAAGCACTTTTGGTAACTTTCAGAGGCCGTAGTGGAGTTTCGCCATGACGGTAAAGAAGAAGTAGCACATTCTGATTAGACAATAAAACAGACAGACTTACTTTGACCCCAAGAGCTGCTTATACAGTATTCTGTACTAGGACAAGTACTACCCATCAAAAGTTTTAGAACACCGTAATTTTTCCAGTTATTTATTGCAGTTCAAGTCGTGTAAGTCCAATGAAGAACTTGAAATGGTACAAAGGTAAGAACTGAACAGCCAGAGGTAAAAAAAAAAGAAAAAAAAAGATACAAAACACAAGTCCAAGCTCTGCCAAAACTACCTTAAGAAAAAAAGAACAAGATGGTACAGCTTGAAAACATGGAGTGTCCAGCACAGTCTCCAGACTTAAACCCCATCGAGCTGGTTTGGGATGAACTGGACAGAAGAGTGAAGCAACCTACAAGTGCCACACATTTATGGGAACTTCTGCAACAGACTTGGGAAGAACTTTCTGAAGAATATTTGATTTCTGTCGTAAAAAGAACGAGCCACGAGTGTGTTCAGCTGTTATATCTGCCAAAGGTGGACACTTTGACGAATCAAAAGTTCAGAATACGTTTTGGTCAACAGTAAACAGTAAAAAAAATAGAAAAACTGTTGTGTTCTAAATGGAAACAAATCAGGTACAGTACAGATCCTCTAAAATCACTAACACGTTCTACTTGCATATGATTTTATTCTGCTCTAATCAAGCTTCAGATTTTCATGTTTACTCCTCTTTAATAGTGCACAGTTAGAAGAAAACAACTCGGCATGCACTTTCTATTTTAACAAAGCTTCTAATGAGCGGAGGCCGGGGACGAGGCGAGCTCCCAGTCCTAAAGCAGTGCACCTTGGGAAACATATGGACACTTGGCACACTTTTTGGCACGCGCTCCCCGGTTCAGTCGCGGCGCGGGCTCTTGTGGTTTTCAGGCCCCGCGCCGCATATGGAAGTGTTCAAGTTTTTGTCACCTTTAATTGACATCACATTGCACGGGCTGAACTCAGAGAAGCGCGATAAAACTCCAGAGAGACCCACCAAATTCTGAGGCTTTAGTCTTATCCCGATAGCCCATAATACGCAGAAAATATCATCAAAAACATACCTAGAGTTGTGTTTTGTTTCAATTTGGGTAAGCTTGCGTGTAGTGTGACTTCCTCTGCAGTTTGCGAGAAGTTGGCTTCGATCTATTTCCTTTATCCATGGAATTGAGAATGATGAAAGATTAGGGCGGTTTCCATAGTGATTAACAATTAACAGTGTAACAAAAATATGAATTCTCTGTTGATTCCAAACTACAGCCCCTATCCATGGATTTGAGAATGATGAAAACTGGGAAAAAAAATTGGGAAAATGGTCCTAAAATGATGCATATAACAGGAATCTAAATCTCACAATGGCAAAAGCAGAAAAAAAAAATAAAATAATAATGATAATGATAATAATAAAATGTAAAAAATAGTTTAAAAAAAATATATAAAAGATTTAAAAGTTGTTAATTTTACACAGCCTATGTACTGCTCTACAAAGGCAAAAGACCTTAACTTGCCAAACTGTGAAACTGAGAAAAAAAGTTTCTATTTTGTCCAGACAAAAGTATAACAGGTTGGGCTCCCAAAATTTGAGAACTAATTGCTTTAATGAAGAAATATTTGTATGCAAAAAATATGTCAGTTCCTGTACTCTGCCTTTGTATCATGTACCAAAAATAAGGAGTCGTGCAAAAGCAAAATTCTGAAAGTGACGTGATCATTATTTGCTTGATTTTCTCCAGACTTCCATCCATTCTAAGAACACCTCACCAAGGTCGAGGCATCATGGAGTTTGTTTGAAATGATATAGAAGAGCTTTGGATTTCCTGTTTAAAGTAACTTTGCAGTATAGTATGTACAGGATGAATAAATACACAAAATAATTTCACATTAAAGAACATTTAAGTATAACTGTAATGGATTTCAAGATAAAATATTTTTATGAACTAAATCACACACAAAACACACACTGTTACTGCCTTTTGTCTTTGCACAACTCCTTATTTTTGGCACTTGAGTACAGGAACTGGCAACTAAAGATCAAAGGTCAATTTTGAGTAGGGCACAATATGATACATATCTTGATTCAGTTCACTTTCAATTCAATACGATATATATTTCAAATCAATTTGATATGGTTCAATAAAACATAATTACTAAATCATGGCTGTGGCTTTGTTAAACCACTTCTTGTGCAAAGTGAATATGAAACACAAACACTTCAATCATTAAAACAGTGCTGCAAAAACGAATTTCCTTCCACTAAACAAGCAAAAAAACCGTAGCACTGTAACAAAATAATTTATTAAAATATACCAAAAAAATACTCTTGCTTGATATATCGATACAGCAGCCCACGATATCGATACTGTATCATCACATTAAACGATACGATGAATCGATATTTATTCACATGATAAAGAAGATCTCAAATACAAACAAAATGACATTAACTCATTTTTGACCAAACATGATGCTACAGTAAGAACTTTTTTTTTTTTTTAATTTCTCAGATTCCTTTACTTAACAAGATTAAACTAGTTAATTCATTTTTACCAAATATTTTACTTTTTAAAAAAGTGCTTACAGCTTCATTATTTAATTTAATTTTAATTTAATTTACTATTTTATGTATTATTTTTTGCATTATTTATTTGTCATGATTTTATTTATTTATATATTTTTTTATTTCTCTACTCAAATTACCTTCATTGAATGCATCCTCAGCTTATAACCAATTCTGACAGCAGCAGCTACTGTTGCTCTCCTCATTTACACTGCTTCACACGTTACCATACCCTGACCGAACAAATGTGAACAGTTTTGTAAATCCGCGTTGAACTACTTTCTCCACTTAAAAAAGAAACCGCTGCTAGGTTGTCTAAAAGCAGTTGAAACGCCTAAATGCATAAACGCGAAAGACGGAGGCTTGAACAAAAACAGAAAGAGACCCCAGACGACAAAACACATCAGAATTAAAAAAAGCGTTGAATAAGTGATCAAATATTGTTCGAATTAGGTGGGCTCTCCTCTGGGCGAGCCGTAAAAAGCATATGTGGAATGTTCATGTAGCTCCCTTGGACATTGGCTTATCAAATGGAATTGTGGGAGGTAACACATGATTGATTAATGACTAACTTCCCCATCTAAAAGGCCACAAACGCTGCTTTCGCTTGGTTCTCCGTCATTTAACTTTAATTTATGGGGGGAGACGAAGGTAAGGGAAGATCCGCCGAGAAGGTTGGTGTCAGGAGGGACGGGTTTGCGCGGAGAACGGGTTGTTATAAATAATGCACGCGGCTAAAAAGGGACCAGTCGCCAATTAATGCGCAGACAAATGGAGGGAGAAACTGTGCGAGAGAGAAGACAAGTTTTGGACCAAGTGTTTTTGTCCCCTCCCGCCCCCCGTAGTGCAAAAGTACTCGGCGTCACCTCGAGGGAAGCCAAGAGAGGGGATGGTAACGGCAATCTGGGGTTTATTACAAATGCAGCCATGTTTTTGATACTGTACTGCAAAACAAGTTTGATGTGGCACTAATACAGTATTTTAACTTTGAAGATCTTGCTGTGAACTTGAATTGGATGAATGATTGAAACTCAAATGATTACAAATAATACAAATGTTGACTCTACTTAAATATTTCATGCAAAATTAACATAAATTAACAAATATTAAAAGAAAAAACGGTGATATAATACATGCATTTAGGATCAACATTCCATTTTTATGACTCGACTGTTGGTATGAATCCAAGCAAGTACTAGCCAGTTCATACAGGTCTTGTGCTCTTGGGCAAGGCATATCATATTGTGTGTTGTTAGGTAGTACTCAGAGGCTGTTGGTGCAGATTGGCAGCCACATGTCTGATGTCCTGCATTTTATAACTGTTTACTGCTGAGCTGAAAGACAAAGCTCAGTCTATGTTCCTCCCCTCACCTATGGTCATGAGCTATGGGTAATAATCGAAAGAACAAGATTGCAGATACAAGCGGTCGAAATGAGTTTCCTCCACAGGGTGGCGGGGCGCTCCATTGAGATGGGTGAGGAGCTTGGAGTAGAGCCGATGCTCCTTCACATTGAGAGGAACCAGTTGAGGGGGCTCGGGCATGTTCCACCGAAGTGTCTTGCCAAAGGATGCAAGTATGCACCCTTAACCCCTAAGCTACCGCCGCCCCACTACAGCACCCAGTATCCCCTGCGGTCTCCCGTCCTCGCACCAACCGGGCCTGATCCGGCTTGACTTCCGAGATCGGACAATATTGCGTGATGGTGTTTCGTTTCCTTGGTTTCTACATTAAAAAAACAAATCACAGCCTTCCTGCAAACATAAGGCCATTATTGTCGTTCCATCTTCATCACACTAACATCACCCATGTATCTCTATCCCATTCTGTTCTTGGACCCGGAGGCCCCAAGGAAGACCCAGGACACGCTGGAGGGACTATGTCTCTCAGCTGGTCTGGAAACGCCTCGAGGAACCCCTGGAGGAGCGTCCGGGGGTGACTTAAGTCTGGGAGTCCCTGCTTAGACTGCTGCTCCAGCGACCCGACTCCGGATAAATGGAAGAAAATTGTGTGTGGTTAGCATGCTAGTTGTTGTCAGCATAAGTGACTCTGCTCTGACCTCTGAAAGTTGTCAAAAGCACTTATAAACTCATAATGGTGGAGAATTACGATGCAAAGTGAAGGTAAGTGAGAAAAAACTTTGGACCACTGCAGACCTTTTAAAGTAGTTATTTTTACATTTTAAAGACAGTAAAATCAGGTACCTTTGACTAATCCATCATACCTTTCAGCATAAATTCCCCCAAAAATAATTCTAAGGTTCAAACATTGTATCTTTGGCTGTTTTCTACTCATTGACTTCTATTTCCCTATCTGGCCCCCATGACTATCTTACACGCTATTTAACTTGTCTATTACTTCTCCTTCAGTGCATGACATCCTCTGTAGCTACTTCTTCAGAAAGTCAATATTGCGGTTGCCACTCTCTACTTACCGTTCGCTGGCTTACTTACTTACTTCCTCTGACCTGCTCTCACTGTATTAAACCCCGTCCCCCAACCTGGCAACGCTTAGCTATGCATGAGCTCCCATCGGCACGGCAACGCGGCGAACACCTATTTGCATGTTCCGATTCGTGTTGATGCGACGGGCGCTCGGTTCGCCGCTAAAAGCTCCGTCTCTCCTCAGGTGTACGTAACTCCGCTGCGGGGAACAAAATATAGGCATGCATTTTTCATGGGACAAAAACCTCAAAGCCAAACCTAGATATTAGTCACTTTAGTAATTAAAAATGTATATTGCTCGGCGCAGTCTCATGTTGTGCATTATTTAAGTGTTTTTATTCTTTCTCTCTCTCTGAAACTCAACTGGATTTTGAACGCAGCTCTTGCATTCGTAACAGAAGTATTTGGCTTGTTCACAGGTGTCTAACAAAGAAATGTATCTAGGGGAAAAAGGTAGGTTTGGAAACAGCGGCAAGCAAGCACGAATCCAGGTTCAGTCCTTGTGCTCTTGGGCAAGAAACATCACATTGTGTACCGTATTTTTCGGACTATAAGGCGCACTTAAAATCCTTGAATTTTCTCAAAAATCGAAAGTGTGTCTTATCATTTGGTGCACCTTATGTATTAATTCTGACCTCGAACCAATTTTATGTGGTACACAGCGTTTGAAAATCTGTCAAAATGTTTTAGTACGACTTTTGTAAGCTACGAAGCCGCACCGTTTGATGGATTGCCGGAGCATTACGGCTACTGTAGTCAGGAGCCTCACGGAGTTACTCAAGGAGCGAGCTGTTTTTTTCAGTGCTTATAGTTTATGCAAATTAGTCATCTGGTTTTAAGTTTCATTTCTGTAAAACGTAAACAAATGTGCTCAAAGCTGCTTCAAACACATTATTACTCTGTGTATATTTGAGTCTGAGAGAAGACAAAAACAAAACAAAACAAAAAAAACTTAAATGATCCACCCACATTCGCATTCATAATACACATTCACCAAGACAGGGAAGGAAATGCTGGGCGAATTACACCACGATCTGCCAATGGACCGTGGACGCCTGGACTAAGGGATCAGTCTCAAGTGTCGTACGTTTATGTCGCTTATTGCACCTTATAATCTGGTGCACCTTATGTATGAAAATAGATGAGAGAATTCAACATTATTGATATTACACTTTATAATCCGGTGCGTCTCATAGTCCGAAAAATACAGTAAATAGTTATTAAGTGGTCAGAAAGGTCTTTCACCCCTGCTTCCAAAAACCTCAAGGCTATTTCTGGCTCTCAAACACCTTCACATCAAAAAAGTCACCCAGTCCTGTTTTGTTATTCCACCTCCACACAATTAGTAAAATCAAAACTATCCTCTCCCACCCTGATCTTGAAAAAGTTATCCACGCAAAAGACCTGCCTGAGGAGATAAGGCTCACACCATCAGTATCATCTTATTAAATCACTTATTAAAACCCATTTTTATCGGTTGGCCTTCCTTAATTAAATAGTTTGCATCATTGTCTGTTTTTGTATGCCTTCTGGATTATGCTTTTTGTATTGTTCTTTGTGGCTTGTACAGCACTTTGTAAATCTTGTTTTTAAAAGTACTTTATAAATACAGATTTATTATTATTTGATGCAGATTAGGAGCCATGTTTCTATCAGCCTGTTCAAAGGTGACTTAAAGGTCTTATATTATTCAAAATCGACTCTTGTGAGCCTTCATTTTTGTTAGAATGTTGTTACCTCGGCAAAAACATACCTGGATTTGTGTTGTGTAATCCTGCATTATTAGTCTGTCTACATCTCCAAAGCTCAAAATGCTGTGTTCCATCTTGTGATGTCATGAAGTGGTAGTTTTCGAGTTAACAGCTCCCTTTTGCCTTTCGTCCAGTAGAGAGTGGCAATTCTAGAGCTGAAATTATCCAAATGATCTTAAATATGCAGGGTTTGTGTTAAACGTGTGACTGAAACAAAACACTCCAGGTCTATTTGTGATGAGAAAATGACATTAAAACATAGATCAGCGTAATATAGGCCCTTTAAAGAAATAAATGTCCTCTATTTTGTATCTTTTGACTATTTTCCCATGTATTTGTCTTGCCTGGGGAGAATTTTGAACACAGCTCTTGGATCCGGAGTGTAGTATTTGGCGTTGGCTTGTTCACAGGTGTCTAACAATGAAATGGCTCCAGAGACAAGGGAAAAAAGGTAGGTTTGTAAACAGCAGCTAGCAAGCACTTAGCAGAAAGTGTTTAATTACAGCTCTATCGTGGTGAAGAATTAGAAGAAAGAAGCTCATTGTTCCCTTGATGAATGTTCGGCATGTTTTTAGTCAAGATTCAATCCAAAAGTCTCCACTACTAATTACAGGTTGCGGTCTGGAGATGTGTAAAAGTGGTGTGAAGATAAATAAGTAAAGAGACTTGTGTCCGTTGGGCAAAGAGAGATTTTCGAAGCCCATTGTCCATTTGAAGAATTAATCAGTGAATATTAGAAATTTTGTGATAATGTTAACTTTGTGATCGGGTAAGAGAAGTACATTTGAAATTGATTTGTTTCTGCAATAATATAGTGTATTTATCCGCTTTTTTTTAATCTGAAGGTTGGCAGTTTA
This sequence comes from Boleophthalmus pectinirostris, assembly GCF_026225935.1. Classification (NCBI taxonomy): domain Eukaryota; kingdom Metazoa; phylum Chordata; class Actinopteri; order Gobiiformes; family Gobiidae; genus Boleophthalmus; species Boleophthalmus pectinirostris. The sequence goes on along the minus strand of NW_026570994.1, from coordinate 8,535,385 downwards.
AATCCCACTCTCGACATAAACATTGTTAGTTATTGTGTCCTGGAGCGAGACACTTCCAGACCTCCTCACCCCGATGTCTGCGTACACCGGTGTGAATGGTTGCGTGGTTCCTTGATGTAAAGCACTTTAAGAGTTTTGAAGGTTGAAAAGAAGTATATAAAAGGTCAGTTTGGTAAGTCTTTGTTCTAAAACTAGAAGGTGGCCAGGTCAAATATTGCTTGATGCACACTGTAAAAGTTTGGATCAAAAACATATAGGAGAGGTTTCATTTTCCTGACAAAACAAGAGTACTAGTCACAGAGAGGAATCGATTTTAGACCATAAGAGTTTTTACCGTAAGACCAGGGATCACAGTAAAGCGCACTATACTGCAGGATTTTAAACCAAGTTATAAGTACTTTAAATAGAAAAATATTCAAATTAGGTTGACGAACTTTAGTTTCCCCTATCAACCCAAAAAAAGCAGAATAGGTAATCCTGACCACGCCTCCTTACAAGTTGCCCCAGCAGCATTGTCGAATGGGTCAAATGCAGAAGACAGATTTCCCTACGGGACATTCAAAGTGTACCTCAAAGGTGTACTTTGTAACTTTTCGGTAGATGGTCTATCATCTTCATTGTTCTGCTTCAAATGGTCCAATATGACATTAAACAGCTCTACAGTTTACATTTATTCAATTGCAGGTGGTTTTATTGCTCAGAAATACCTGACTGTGTGCGGGGTTACCACTCCACAGATCTGACCTGTAACTTGGTCTGGTTTGGTCTCCATGAAGCTAGAAAGTAGCATTGCAGTACTCTAGACCGGTCTTGGTATTGAGACTGGCCTCGAAACCACTTTTTTACGGTCTTGGTCTCATTTTGGACTCGAGCGCATTTGGACTCGGTCTTGTCTCGGTCTTGATGGTGCTTGGTTTTGGTCTTGTCTCAGACTCGAGGTCTGACGCCGGACGAGTGTGATCATGTTTCACTACGGCCCATGAATGTGCAGAGGTTGCTAAATATCACTGCAAAGCCAGTAAGATAATGTAACTGTAAATGTTATGAATTGACAAAACCCTCTTGATTAACTCTGAAGTTGTTTTCTGTCAAGTGCCAGTGGGAGTGGGGCTAAAAAAAGAGGTTGTCAAACTGTGGGTCAGGGTCCTAAACAGGGTAGAGAGTAGAGAGAGGGCAGAGAGAGCCTAAATGAACATTAATCAGATAAAATGGAGATAGATTTATAAAAGCATTTTTATAAATATATGTACCAAAATAACTGTAAAATACAAATAAATGTTGAAAATGACTAAGATGGTCTCGATTTGCTCTGGATGGGCTGTAGTCTCGGTCTTGTCTCGTTCTCAACCTTTAAAAGTCTTAGTCTTGTCTTGGTCTTGTCCTGGTCTCTAGACCTGGTGGTCTCTTACAGGTCTTGGTCTCGATTAAAGCGGTCTTGACTACAACTCTAATAGAAAAGTTTAATGCCATAACGCCAACATCTCGATGGTGAAACGCATTTGACGAACCCTCCACCAACAAAGTTACACAAAATGCAACCTCAGATTCAAATACAATCATTTGTATTAGTTTATTTTTGACAGCAGTTGCAACAGCTCTTGCAAGTCATATTCCAAAGCACTTTCGTTGCCTACCCACAATTCATCTGGGCTAGACTCAAATCGACGCTAACTCAACTGCAAATGACTTAATAAACCAAAATGCCATTATGTATTTGCATCAGCTGAAATGTCTGTTCACTCAAATCATGATGGCAAACACCGTCACACTCAACGCTCTGAAATCAGAAATACGCCATTTACAGCGCACTAGCAGGTATATCTCAGTTACAGTTGGCTAATTTCTCTAAAGGCTTCAATTATGATTCAAACACACACCCCATCGCACCCACCAGCGCCCACCCCCACCCACCAGCACCCGTCAGTTAGCATGAGGGATCCACGCAGACTTGGGCGTATCACTCACATAAAGTTTACCTCATCATTTAGCCCCCAAATGGGATTTTAATTGAATTGGCGTCAAACTACAAACAATGACGCCCGCCTCGCTATTAATAAAATCAGCGCAGACGGATCCATGAGGCTTGATATGAACCTTCATTCAGATCTACTTCATTAATGTAAATGTGAGCCATTCAGAGAGACGAGGCATTTTTCAAGACCCCCCCTCCCCTCGTGCAGTCGTAGTCGCCCCGGTACCCCCCCTTAACCGTGGCCCCTTATGCCCGTGGAGCTCTGGTGGGTTTTGAAACGGGTCCAAGAACGGAATGGGATAGAGATAGACGGGTGATGTTAGTGTGATGAAGATGGAACGACAATAATGGCCTTATGTTTGCGGGAAGGCTGTGATTTTTTCTTTTTTTTTTTTTGTCTAGAAACCAAGGAAACGAAACACCACCTTGAGACCGCGCGATATCGTCTGATCTCGGAAGTCGAGCCGGGCCGGGCCTGGTTGGTGCGACGACGGGAGGGGGCCGCCGGGGATACTCGTTGCTGTAGCGGGGCGGAGGCAGCTCGGCGGTTAACGGCGCGTGCTGACGTTGTGTCCTTTGGCAAGACACTTCGCCCACCTCGCCTGGCGTGTTGACGTACACTGGCGTATGAGTGGGAGTGTGTGGATATGGACATGAACATGGCTACAATCCATCGTGTTTAGTGTGTATATCTGTGTATATCATATATGTTCATTCAAATGCAATGCCCCAATCAAATAAAAGAAGGAAATTATAAAATTAAAACTGAAATATCGTGATATCGTATCGTCAAAAGTCTCACAATAATACCGTGTCGTGTCACAAGTTCCGTTTAAATGCATTTTTTTATAGTAGCAACAGCTAATAAACATCGGGAACTACATATCCCATGATTCATTTCAGCGCAGACAGCATGAAGTTATGTTTTTTACTCGAATTCTTGGGATTAAGACAGAAATAATTCACATCAAAGTCTTTTCAGGGTATTTTAAAAGCAAAAAAGAGTCCTATCTACAATTATATCAGCTTCACCAAAATATTGCAATAAATATCGTAACGTGAGATGCATATTGTGATAATATCGTACCGAGAGATTAGGATATCGTTACATCTCGAAAAATGACACGTCTTTTTTACACTTACACAACAGAACAGAAACTATAAAATCAAAATTTTAAAAAGTACTCAAGGTCGTTGAGCTGCAATAGTAGGACAGTGCAAGTGCATAGTAAATAATAATGTGCATAATAATGAAGATTTCTGTTTGCAATTGGTTAATAATTGTGCCTGAACTGAGATGTACTGATTTAAAATGTTTTGAAGTAACTATCGATGTTGATGTATTGTCTGGAAAAAGGAAAAGTGGCAAATAACATATGCTCCTTTTCATTCATTTCTTGTATGTTTGACATTGTGACACTGTTAATGTCTTTTTATACTTTCTGAATGAAATAAACAAACAAATAAAAATAAATAACAATTGAAAACTCACAAATTGTGTTGTTGTTTTCCACATTGCAAATTAAAATAAATACATTTTTATAACTTCAACGCAGCTGAAACATGTTGGCAAGTCTTGCTTTTTACAATAAAGAACTTAACTGCCGTCGGCGTGAATAGTTTTTTTGGTTCCTTTGGTTCCTTTTTGCATTTTTTCGCTTCTGCCAATTAGACGTTTCTTTCCAACTGTTGCAAAAAACACCAAAACCGAACTAAAATATGTTTTTCAAATAGCTCACGTCTTTAGTGAACTTGACAAATGTTGAGATGGCAAAACCGTCGCGTGAATCAAAATAACAAAACACGTATCATTTTTCTCCTCTCTTCGCCCGTGCTCCCGTGTTGTTTTAATGAAGCCCTTCTGCCACCAGTGGCTGAGTAAATACAATGAGGTGATTAGAAGGGGGGAATGCTTTAAGCGCGCGGGCTAATTAAACGGGTATGCTAATGCTGTCATCGTTAGCAGATGGAAGAGGAATCACTTAAGTGTAATGCACATGTTATGGCATTTTCGACACGACACCGGGCCCTCGTGGGATGGCGGAGTCGTGTTTCACAAGTCCCCGGTACGCGTGCATACAAACGCACACACACGCGCGCCGCACCTTTATATCAGCGCAGGGCCATATGTGACGGCGCACTCACAGGCAATCTGGAGGAGGAGTCTGCTCAAGATCACTGACAAATACTGCATTTCTAACACTGAACTGAACACTGAGAAAGGGGGATCAAATAGTAGTCAGTGGTACAAACGACAAGTCCAGTTTACTTACTTTCTTATGGTGAGACTTTGTAAAATGTATGTTGATGTACCTTTTTTTCTTGCTTTAAAGGTGCACGAGGTAACTTTTTGGTAGGGGGTCCGTCGCCTACTTGTTTCTTTGGAGATGTCACTGCTCTGCCTGGAATGTTCCACACTATGACATTAAACAGCTCCATTGCATTTAGTCAATTACAGGTGGTTTTATGGCTCAAAAATACCTAAAAAAAATGCATTAATTTGAACTCTAAGTGGCAGTGTTGTAGTCAAGACTGCACTAATCGAGACCAAGACCAGTCTGAGACCACAGGGTCCCGAGACCGAGACAAGATCAAGACCTCTGATGGTCGAGACTGAGACAAGGCCGAGACCACGGCCCAATGAAACCAAATTGAGACCATCTTCGTCATTTTTTACATATATCTGAATTTTACAGTTATTTTGGCACATATATATCAGTGTTTTTATAAATCTATCTCAATTTTATTTGATTAATGTCCATTTAGGCCTAAAATAAGCCAAGCAAACTGTACTGCACTGAAACACTCGCCCCCTTTTTTGGACACTCACCCACAGTTTGAGAACTTCTTTTTTAAGAGAACTTCCACAGGCATTTCAAACAAAACTGTGAAGAAAGTGAAGAAAGCAGGTTGTGTTTTTAAACCTGTTTTTTCAAGTTCCTAACTGGAGTTCCATTCTCTTACTGGTTTTGCAATGGGATTTAGCCTTTGCATATTTACCAACACACGTCGTGACAAATCCAGCTGCATTTGTGCGCTTTTATTAGGCGAACTTCAGCCACATGTCGCTGTAAGAAGTTTATTGGCGACAGCAGCGGCCGTAATGAAATATGATCAAGCTCAATGAGTGTCATCGAGTCCGAGACAAGACAAGAGTCCAAGCGCCTTCAGATGATGCCACCAGATCTGTGGAGAGGCAAGCCCACTCACAGTAAGAATGTGTGGTTTATGTATTTTGAAGAAAAACACCTCTACTTAAATAAATGCAAGATAAATGAGCCTTGCTGTAGGTTCCAGACAAAGCGATATAGTCACCATGGGGAAGATTTACACTCCGCAGCCAAAATGTTACATAGTGAACCTTTAATTCTGAATTTAAAGGTGCACTTTTTTGGTGGAGGGTCCGTTAAGTTTATCTGTATCTGCTTTATCTGTATCGTTTCACATTATAGTATTAAACCTGTCTGTCTTTATGAAGACCAGAGCAGATCAAGTTACAAGTCAGATCTGTGGAGAGGTTGACCCCGCTCACAGCAGAATGTTTGTTTTTCTAGATACTTTTGAACTATAAAACCATCTGTAATTGAATAAATGTAAGGTAGAGCTGTTTAATGTCATACTGTGGAACATTCCAGGCAAATCAATGAAATCTCCATAGAAACAAGTAGATGAAAGACTCCCAGACAAAAAGTTACACAGTGCACTTTTAAATGACCACACCAATTACATTATAACGAAATATATTCCAATTTTAGAATGTGCCCTAAGTTCTTCTCTGAAATTTTCTACTTGGTATTTTCATCAAAAAAGTGTCCAAAAAGAAATGTTTCGCAAATTCATTACGACATATCCAGTGTTGCCACAAAAGAAATCAATTGTCCTCTCAAAATTTTCCGACATATAGAGCAATGAAACCATCTGAAAACCCACAACACAACATATTAGCTGAATCCATATTTTATAGCATTGCACTCATATAAATAATAACTCCGAAAACATGAAAGCTGTTGAACACGCTTTGATTATTAAAAAAGACCAAATCTCCCAAATGGTGTAGGGAAAAACCATAAGTCCAGATTCCAAATGGCTTCATTATCACTGCCCCCGCTTGGAGACCGGTCCGTAGCCGCACTCCGCTCGCTCCTCTAATTATGGCCATGTTTATTCCCTGGAAGACCAAGTTCCAAAAGAGAAGCAAGTTGTGTAATCAAACGTCTTTCTCCTGGGGCCCCCAAAATGTAAAAAGCCTCGAAATGAAAATTGAATACTTTGGAAGTTCAACCAGGGAGACCCCATTACCGTCAAACTGTCCGGCGCATTTGTATATTACTGGATTGTCCATTCTAGGTTTGTGCGGAATGAAAGAAGGCTGGGATATAATAGCAATACCTGGGTAAATATCTAAGGAGATGTGAATGTATTTTGACAGTTTTAGCGAGTTTACATCTGGTTTAGTTTGGGATAGTCATCATTTTGAATTGATTTTGAATCTTGTTGGGTCCATTGTGTAACTCTTCAGGTGGAGGCTCCGTCAAATGCTTTTCCCATGGAGATGTTATTGCTTCGTCTTAAATGTTTCACAGTATGGTATTAAAACTGTTGATCTTCATGGAGACCAAACCAGACCAAGTTACAGGTCAGATCTGTGGAGAGGCGATCCCGCTCACAGTCACAATGTTCGTTTTCTAGGTATTTATGAGCTATAAAACCACTTGTAACTGAATAAATGTAAGGTAGAGCTGTTTAAAGGGACAGTCTGAAATTTTGGACATAGGGCCTCATTTCCTAGTTACCCAGAGTGCTGGAGATGTGTGGAGACAGTTTTTTAAATATTCCATCCAGTCCTTGTATTTGCAGAGGTCGCTGGTGCTAGGCTAGTGCATGTCAATGGCCATAGTTAGCCTGCCACTAAAAACAGTCTTAACCACTCCACAAAACACCCGAAGAAAATCTATTATTACACCAGACTGTTGATGTAAATGTCTGTCTTGATAGAATAATGTTAAAATTAAAAATAAATAAAACTAATCTTGCATCACATGACTTAATGCATGCTGAGGGACTATTTTCTCAGCAGCAGTGGAATTTTACTTTGCGGTAAGATTGGTGCTAGGTGATATCAGTCCGCCACTGCCAAGCTTTCTATCAACAAGTACAACTCGCTACTGCTGTTCAGACATAAATCCTTCAAGTTTAAGGTTGGTTTTACTTTTAAAATTATTCTATCATCACAGACATTTACGTTGACAGTCTGGTGTAATAATTGTTTTGCTTCAGGTGTTTTGTGGAGTGGGTAAGACTGTTTTTAGTAGCAGACTAACTATGGACATTGACATGCACTAGTCTAGCAGCAGCTACCTCTGCAAATACAAAGACTGGATGGAATATTTACACAAAGTGTGTCCACATGTCTCCAACACTCTGGCTCACTAGGAAATGAGGTCCTATGTCCAAAATTCTGGACTGTCCTTTTAATGTCATACTCTGGAACATTCCAGGGGAAGTACTAAGAAGAAAAAAATATAAAATTGAGGGACCCTCATTTTCCCTTGAGCAAAAGCTGTCTTGCCCCAGTACAGATATATTGTATAAGGAGCTCTTGACGTCAAAATAAGTCTATAAAAGACTTTCAGTGTAAGAATTTAAATATAAATAGTATTTTATTGTTAGAATCAGGAAGTGTGTGGTTTTGCTAGCTGGTAAATCTCCACTTTAGCCTCTGAAATCTTATAAACTCATTGCAGTGAATAATTAGAATACACTGAAGGCAAAAGGTTAGTGGGGAATAACTTTGGATGACTGCAAACCATTTAAAATGAACTAGTTCTGTTTTTCATGTTTTTCAAACAGCAAAAATCAAGTACAGAGCCTTTTAGAATCTTGAATTAAGGTACATTTTGTGGTTCTCTTGGGGTAATAGATCAGTGCTGCTGAGGTCAAGAACTGCGTGGACCCATTTCCAGATCTTTAGATACAGTAGGTTTGGTCAGGACTACTTTAACAGGAGGATTTTACTTAGTCCTAGTAAAGACTTGATTGAGTTCTGCTTTGGAGTCCTGGATCAAGGAGTTGCAGTGTATAGTTTAAAATTTTAATAGTTTGATTTAATTCTGGTACTTGGGTCATCTTATAAGTAGAGAGTTTTTTTTGTTTTTTTTGGAGCTGCTTTAGTCCTAGTCTGATTCATCAGCTGGTTTCACTTCGTGGAAACCCTCTGACCTCACCGCATTAGGATTCGTTCACTTGACGGTAGGCGGGTACTTTTTTTATTTAACCAATCGATGTTATTTGGTTGTGACGTATGTAATGCACCAAATCCCGTAGGAAGAAGGGCAATAATGTCTTTCCCCTTGATAAAATTCACCAAACATTCTCTTTGTTCCGGTTTTAAATCCTCAACCTCTGGAATCATTGCCAACACAGAATGTCTGTCTTCATCTACATCCATCATGACCACTTTGTTTACTGTTGTGTTGTTCCACAAAAGAGACCTAGACAAGCGCATGAGTTTGACGTCATGGCTTCACAGTTCTTCTCTGATTGGTCGGTGCGCCGTCTACAATGTCCGGGGTTCTTGCAAACTGTCTAGTGTATTCTGATTCCTGACCTAATCGCTGGAGAGAAATGAAATTGAGCGGAGGCACTAGGTGGCACCAGCTTGGCTACTTTAGTCCTGGTTTAGTCCTAGAATAGTAATTTTTTTTGCCTGTTTACCCTCCTATAGTCATGATATAAACCCAGGGTAGGTTTTTATAGTGGAATTTTGATCATTTTAAATCAACAAAACCACTCCAGTACGACTCTGTGCACCACTGTACTATTTACTCCCTATCTTCTTCAAAGTCCAGTTGTACTAGTCCACTTTGTTCCCCGCTAACCTACTTTACACAATGCAAAAAGACAAAAGGACATTCCCCAAACAATCCCTCTGATAATTCAAATTCATTAAGCGCGAGACACAACTGAGACCAAGACCACAACTGCGTTCTGACAATCCAACAATACCCCATTTACTCCAGTCTCTGTCCAGGAGCAATCCAAGTATCCAAGAGCCGAAATGGGAGCGTATTTATAGACCATTTGTCACGTTGCCAGATTTGCCGGCCCAAAACTGAAATAATGGAAAATATAATCACTTAAATAGGATAGACCACTAAAACCATGGAGACTTTTCGGCGCAGGGTAGCAATAATGATTTTTCTCATTTCTTAACACTTAGGGTATCTTTGCAGAGTCAATTTGTTGTCCTTTTGTCTAGTTTGTGTTATGAATGATGCTTTTAATATGCTGACAAGACAGACAATTGAAAATATGGACTTCTTGTTGCGGTAAACTGTACGCACAAGACTATTTTATTGATTCAAGTGTTGTTTAATGGAATCATATCTATGGCTTTCAGTTTCTAATCATGTTACCTGAAAGAAAAAAAGAAAAAAATCAAAACATATCTGGCATTGTATTTTGTTTCAGTCATATCTTTTGCCAGAGCTAAGTAAACAGTTCCACCCGCTGATGTCACAAAGCGGTACCTCTATTTTCCACAAGAGGCTTTCCTCCATGTTTTTAAAATCCAACGGCAAGGCAAACATGCTCACAAATAATTTATAGAACTTTATTAACAAAGCATCATTTTAGACTTTTAAATGACTTTTATACCAGATTTTGAACCATGATCAAAAAACATGTTAATGAATGAACTGTTGGCTCCGCCCACTTAATCCATTCACTATAATATTGAACCATGACAGAGAAACAACTGTGCAGCACACGGAATTAATTCCACGTGTTTCTAAGTTAACGATTTCTCTGATTGGGCAACTTAACTTTGTCGTTGACTGATGTTTCCATATGGTTCACAGCCAACAAAGTGTACTGACATTAATCTCTTGTTTTTAATTTATTATTTAACAGCTGCATTTACACTGCAGGGAGTAAAAGTTGTTAAAAATGTTGCATTAGATAAAATAAAAGTTGGGTTGTGAGTTGGGAGTTATTACCTCATCAGAAATATACTTGAAGTTGTTTGAGTAATTCCGCATTAGTCTGCTCCACCTTGTGATGTCATGTAGTGGTACCGTATTTGTTAGACTACAAGGCGCACTGGATTATAAGGCACAATATCGATAATGTTGAATTCTCTCATCTATTTTCATACATAAGGTGCTCCGGATTATAAGGCGCATTAAGTGAAACAAACGGACGACACGTGAGACTGATCCCTTAGCCCAGACGTCCACGATCCATTGGCAGATCGTGGCGGAATTTGTTTGGCGTTGCCTCCCTGTCTTGGTGAATGTGTATGATGAATGTGAAGGTGGGTGGATTATTTAAGTTTGTTTTTTATTTCCTACAAGGACAACTCAAATATACATTGAGTAATAATGTGCTGAGGTAGTTTTGGCAGAGCTTGGACTTGTGTTTTGTATCTTTTTTTTTTAACCTCTGTCTGTTCAGTTCTTACCTTTGTACCATTTGAAGCTCTTCAGTGAACTTGCACGACTTTAATTGCAATAAATAATTGGAAAAATTAGTGTGTTTTACAACTTTTGATCTGTAAGTGTACATTGAGTAATATAATATAATGTGTTTAATGCAGCTTTGTGCACATTTGTTTACGTTTTACGGAAATTAAACTTAAAACCAGATGACAAATTTGCATAAAGTGTAAGTTCTGAAAAAAAAAACAAAAAAAAAAACAGCTCACTCCTTGTGTGCTGAGGTCATCTTCTATTGGACTAAGTGAAGGTCAGTAAGCACAACCAGAATTAATACATAAGGTGAATCAGATTATAAGGCGCACTGACGATTTATGAGAAAATTAAAGGATTTTAAGTGCGCCTTACAGTCTGAAAAATACAGTAGTTTTCAAGTTCACAGCTACATTTTACCTTTAGTCCAGCAGAGATGAGCAATTCCAGAATGAAGGTGTATGGAGTTTAGAAAAACAGTGGAGCACTTCCTGTATTGCCACATAACCTCACAAGGTGGAACAAGTTGTTTTCTGTTTGAGAGAAGAACTCAGCTTTGTGAGTTAAAGATGTGTAAATGAAACAAAACACAATTCCACATACGATTAAGACAAGAAAACAACATTATAACATAGATCAGAAAATAGCTCAATATGGAGCCTTTAATAGTACGAACACAGGATATAGATTCTATTTAGTTCTACTGGCTTTGACAATGATCATTATAATCAAGATATTCAGTTGTGTTTAATCACCAAACAAAATCTTTTGCCATAGCGATATGAAAAAGGCAATAATTCAAATTGTAAGCACAGAACGCAATCTTACTGCTCCATCCTTCTCCAAGACAGTCAACGCGCTTGGCAAGTCCCGCCGGAGATCTCATTCCAAAAATATTCTCCGCGGGATTTCAATATCTAGTGACGGGCAGAGCATCTCTCAAACCAAACGTGGGAAGTTTCTGACAATACTTCTCATTCTTCAAAGCATTTCGTAGCGTTATTTCATTGTATTGTTCAATTATCTTTAGAATACCGTATTATTGTGGTATGCTCCGATATGATGCTGTACAAAGAGAGCAACAATAGCGGCGTACAGGAGAGACGGAGATGAAAGCGCGTCTGACAGGCCGAGGGTGGTTCTCCGTTTAAACTGTCAAACGCCGGGGTGTGCACCTTGTCAGGACGTCGCTCCCACGTGTACGAGAATGAAAAGGAACAAGAGGAATCACAGCCCCCGCCCTCCCCCTTCCGCCCCCGGCCCCGGAGCCATGTCAGAGACCAGCCAACGCTCGCAGACAGCCAGGAACAGACACCCCCATCAAAGGTAAGGTGAGGTACCCCGGGGGGAAGCGCCCGCGGCCAGATGGGAAACATAAGAGTAAGCGAAAGCAGCGTGGAACAAAATAGAAATGTCATGTTTGTGAACTTGATTTCTGCGCTGTAGTGGTACAAGCAACTGCGGTGGTACTTAGGAGGTAAATTACAAGATTAGAAATGAAAAAGTCCGAGTTTGAAGTTGATTTAATTCTAGAATAATCCTGGTTTTGCCTCGCTGTAGTGACTAATTCTTAGTTTATACCTTTATACCTTTAGGCTGCTTCTGAATTGGTCCCATTTTAGACTTGTTTTGGATCTGGTTCAGTCCTGGAATTATCTCTGCCAGGTTTAGTCATAGTATAGCCCTATGTTAGGCCTGGTTTAGTTCTGAAATAGTTAAGCCAGCACAGTTGAAACCCACTGAATTTGTAAATATAAATATATTGGTGGGTAAAACTGAAGGACAAAGTAGGGCCTGTTTACACGAGAACGCTTGCGGGACAAAATATTTTATTGGAAGTGCCTTTCGTTTAGACAGTGATCGCGTTTTTGGGGCTTAAAAACGCAAAAATCTGAAACCACCCTCCAGAGTGGAAAAGTTGAATACACTCCACTGTAAGGTTTCTGTTTCTGGTCAACAATCTGGTCAGATCTGCCCATGTCGTGTATGTGTTTACGTCACATACATACAGTAGCAAACATGTCAGATCATTTCCTTGCATCGAATTCCACACACTTTTGCATCACCGTATGCATGCAGATTTCCTCCAGAAAACACTCGTCTAAACACGGAATAAAAAGTGAAGCCGTGACGCCACTTTTGCGTCTTCTGTTCAGACCGTCATCATATGAATGAAGACATAGACACATTTTGGGACTATAGTTTGGTCTAGCAATTGTTTGGACCTGGTATAGTTCTGGAATTGTTTTAGCTTGAATATGCATGTATTAGTCCAAGTTTAGACCTGGTTTTAAAGTCCTGGATTAGTCTTGGAGTAGTTCTAATTCAGACCTCCACGCTCCAACAACCTGAAAAGGCTATGAACCTTGGGAAAAATAAAGAGTTGGCTATACCTGCATAGTAATGGGTTTAGCAATGGGGGTCAGCCCTATTTTCCCTCAGCCCTATGTTCCCTTATTTCTAAGATTTTCTCAAAATGAAACTCTAAGTCAAGCAATTTTTATTTTTATACTGCATTTAAAGGGATGATTCAGAGTCATTTCAACGTAGGATCCTTTGCACCGTGACCTCTACTTTACATCTGTAGTCTGGATAATAGGTTGGTTGTAATTGATTACCAAACTAGGAGAGATGGGGATGAATTCTGATGCAAATTGATGATAAAGGAAATGTGGGAATACATGTGGGAAATGTGGGCCTAATTTTAGAAAGAAAAAAACAAACAAACAACAACTTAGAAATGAGGGAACACAGGGCTGCCCCTAGTTTAGAACTGATTTAGTCCTTGAATAGTCTTAGTTTGGACCTGACCTCATTCCTCAAATAGTCCTGGTTTAGACCTGTTACAGGCCTAGTTAAGATTTTCACTAATCCAATAACCTGGAACTGTGAAGGACTCTCCATCAAAGCTGATAAGAAAAACGAGGAGATAACGGAGCATATACAGGATAATGTTCTAGAATGGAATGACCTTAGTTTAGACCTGGTTTAGTCGTGGATCAGTCTTAGTATTGACCTGGGTCCTAAAAAGATCCTAGTTTAGACTTACTGTAGTCTTGGTTTAAACCTTCACTCCTCCAACAACCTGAAACCACTATGAACCCATCCCCATTAAAGCCATTGAGAAAAATGAGGAGTTAGCGAGATCCGCACAGAACATTATAAAAATGTCACGTTTTCAAACCATTTGGTAAGGGAAGTTAACCAAATATGAGCGTGGCGTAATGTTCCTTTAAGCTGTCAGCAGAACTTATACGTCCCATCAGTCTGGCCTCAGCGCGGGCTACTGATGATGGAGCCTACCCAGCACACTTGATTTATCCGGGCGTCATCCATGCGTTGCTTTCTCTATTTCTGTCAGGCCTAATGGCATTAGATCAGTAATTATAAGATTATTCACAGTTCACGCGGGCCTCACTGTTAACTTTTGAGATATGAGACCATTATCGCCTTCTAATCTCTTTTTCTCTGAATTACGGCGTAGATTCATATCAGCGTTTTGACTGCTCACACGTCGCACTCATCCTTAAACTGGCACATGGTCGTCATTAGGTTTAATACAAAGGGCTGGCATGTGCTTTGAGCTAATCACAAAAGAAATTATTGAAATAGAATGACACTTAACAAGCACTGGCAAGTCAATCACTTATTTAGAGCATGCATTTCTTTCTATAGCAACATTACCAGGCAAACGTAATTGAAGGTTGAATCGGTGACATATCGGTTTCACAATGTTGCTTACACTGTTGATGGATAAATTGCGTTCACATGATGCTCTAGTTTATTAGAGATGGAGGACAGGCTCTAATTATAAGGCCGAATTGTCTGTGAATATGAACTGGTGCTGCATACTTGTATATTTGTCCAAGAAACAAAATCTGGCAAAAAAGAAAGAAATAAAATCATGCATTCTCTCTTAAAATAATTGAATGTTACTCGAATGTATTTCAAATGAACATGGGTGTCAGAAAATGTGTAACCACGCAGGGTTTATTGTTGTCAGTTAAACGGTATTAGGTGCCATTAACTTAAATTTGTGAGTTTATGGGCAGTTAAAAACAAAAATCCAAATGGCACCTCCTGTGTTCATCCTATTTATTGCAACAGATGCATTTTGATTTCTTCTCTGTTGCTCTCCACACTAGCGCTCTTTCTTCAGACCACAATGTCTTTGGCAAACTGTGTATTTTGGGGGGTTTCTGTCTGACTGCATCTGTTAGTTATTATTTATTGATACAGCAAACAAGTAGGGATCCAGGACTGATCCTTGGGGCACACCCTCCTCCACCTGGAACTCATTCTGATATTTAAACCATGTACCATCAGGAAAATTCCCACAGCTAAGGTAGTCCTGACCTTTTCACTTCATGGAAACCGTCTGACCTCGCAGCATTAGGATTTGTTCGCTCAACGGTAGGTGGGTACTTTTTTATTTATCCAGTCGCTGTTATTTGGTTGCGACATATGTAATGCGCAGCTAACGGGGCTAACTAGTATATTAGAGATGTTACAATAACCGAAGTATTGCGATGTTGTATCGTCAAAGTTCTCACAATAATATCGTGGACCATCACAATATATCAAATTACAAGTCTCTTTGCTTAAATTACGAGTTACGGTGCAGCAATAGATAGAGGGAACTACATAGACCATGAGCCTTTGCTCCATTTCAGTGTAGACTACATGAAGAAATAACAGTTCTAAACACTTTGAAGTCTTAGTTCTTTGGACTAAGTCTTGTCAAGGCATTTTAAGAGGAAAAAGTAGAATATTAAAAGTTTTGTTCGCCTCCACAAAATATCACAATAAATATCGTACCATGAGATGTATATTGTGAAAATATTGTGTAAATATTGTAAGAGATTTGGATATTGTTACATCCCTAATTATGAGCCTCCCCACCATATTGTGAGCTTTCCCACGATATCGCAATAAATATCGTCTCGTGAGGTTCATACAGTGACAATATTGTATCGTGAGACTTGGCTATCATTACACACCTGGTATATTAAGCTTTTCCCAAATGCCATAGGAAAAAGGGCAATAACATCTTTCCCCTTGATAAAATCCACCAAACATTCTCCTTGTTCCGGCTTAAATCCTCGATCACGGGAATCGTTGCCAACACAGAATGTATGTCTTCATCTACATCCATCTGGACCGCTTTGTTTACTGTTGTGTTGTACCACAAAAGGGACCCAGTAATGGCTTCACAGCTCTTCGCTGATTGGCCAGTACACGGTCTACAACTTCTGGGGTTCTTGTGTATTCTGATTCCTGACCTAGTCATTGGAGAAAAATTTAATTGAGCGGAGGAACTAGGTGGCGCCGGCCTGGCTAGTCCTGACTAAGCTTAGCTCAAGATCTGGTGATGGGTTCATGGGCACTGCAGTATGGTACCCACTGGTTGCCCTGGCTATATTGAAGGATGGATGATCAAATGTGGCAAACACCTCAAAAGTATACCTTTACCTTAAAATGTTTCCACTACACAGTTCACCAATTTCAGTTTTAGCAGACATTGTGCCCTCTACTGGTGCTTTGTCCACACGATCTCAAAGCTTAGATAAAGTTGTTTTCTACTCATGCATTTTGTATACAACCTACGGAGTAAGAAGTTCAGTCTCTGCACCTGTATTGTACCATGGTTAAAGCTCATGAAAGTCAATTCTGCTTAAAGCGTCTCTCTCTTAACTTTCAGAAAAGAGTACAGAGGAGCAGCCCCGGTCCCCAAGCTCAGGTCTGTGCCAGGATTCAGTCACGCTGCTAAAAGGTGCTAACTTTAAGGTCACTCCGTCTAAGCCTGCACCTCAGCGCCCTATCATCATCAGAGAGCCTCCCTCGTAATTAAAGAGGCGCGCGGAGGGCCACAGCGGGGATCTGCGCCTCAGCGGTCCCCAGGGTGAAGCACCAGAGAGGGGCAGGAGGAGGAGAGGGAGAGGGCGCCCGTGAAGCTGCGTGAAGGTGGCCCCAAGGTTAGCATGTGAGGAGCTAGCTAGTCTTAAAGGTTCCATATTATGCAAAATTGACTTTTCAAGCTCCTTTGTTTCTTCATCAAACGGCTACCTGCAGTAGTGTTTTGTATCTTGTTTACCATGAGGTCAATGTGAGACTTTTATCTACAACACATTTAAAAGCAGCAAAACAGCTCATAAGTCCCATGTATGTTTGAAAAAACTAGATAAACACACAACGAAAGATCATTTAAGACAACAAAGATGTTAACTAATACAAACATTTAATTTGAATTACCCAATTTTTCGGGCTATAGGGCGCAATATCAGTAATGTTGAATTCTCTCATCTATTTTCATACATAAGGTGCAGTGGATTATAAGACGCATTAAGCGAAACAAATGACACTTGAGACTGATCCCTTAGATCCATTGGCAGATCGTGGCGTAATTCACCTGGCGTTGCCTCCCTGTCTTGGTGAATGTGGATTATGAATGTGAATGTGGGTGGATCATTTAAGTTTGTTTTTTATTTTCTACAAGGAGGATTCAAATATACATTGAGTAATAGTATGTTTGATAAAGCTTTGCACTCGTTTGTTTACATTTTACAGAAATAAAACTTAAAGCCACATGGCTAATTTGCATAAACTATAAGCACTGAAAAAAAAGAAAAAAGCAGCTCACTCCTTGTGTGTTGATGAGTCAGCTTCTGTTGGACTAAAGGTCATGACTTACTCCACGAGGCCGCGGTGCGGCTTTGTAGCTTACCAAAGTCGTACTAAAATATTCTGACAGATTTTTGAGCACCGTGTACCACATAAAATCGGTTCGAGGTCAGTAAGCACAACCATAAGACATACATAAGAATATATATATAAGGGTTATAAGGCGCACTGTCAATTTTTGAGAAGATTAAAGGAATCTAAGTGTGCCTTATAGTCTGAAAAATACGGTAAATCAACTTGATCTTAAACTTAAAAGTTAAAGTTGGGGTATGCAAAATTGATTTTTTGAGCATTCTACCATATTATAACATTGTTCCCTCATCAAAAACACACCTGACCTGAGGTGTTAAACGTCATCTATGCATGTTTCAGTAATTTAGCGATCTCTTCTGGGCCCTATTCAAACAGTTAGCTGTAAGAGCAACAACTTGACAAACCTGATACGATGTGCAGTAGTTTTATTAGAGGGCTGCCCCCTGATTTAAGGATTGAAGTGACGTAGGGAGTAAAAGGAGGGGGTACTTAAAGGTTGTATAGAGGATTTTCCAAGGAACGAGAAATCCAGCGACTGTTTGTCCTTTTTCAAATGTTGCGCATGCGTGAAACCACCCCCCCTCCCCTACAGCTCCCTACGTAGAAACGCCTCCTCTTTACGCCAGAAACAGGTTTGTTTACAGCCGGTGCGCTGCACATGACTTGTAAACAACTAACTACAGTGTTGGTTAGGCAAGACGGAGAAGTGAGGTGCAGGGGGAGCGGGTGTGCGGACATTTCGTGCGCGGACGAGAAGTGAGGAGCAGGAAGAAGAGCGGAGCAGGGAGCAGGGAGCAGGGAGAGGAGAGAGGAGAGGGGAGCGGTGCGCGGAGATTCCGTGCCCGGAGAAGTGAGGAGCAGGGGGAAGAGCGGAACGGGCAGCGGGGACAGGAGCAGGAAAGGGTGCAGAGAAGGTTGCGCGGAGATTCCGTGCGAATGAACTAGCTACAACACGCAGCAGCAAGCGGACTCTTTCTATGCCTTGAAAATTACGTTTTCAGACATAGGATATCGCTTTCGTGTCCTGAAAAACGTTTGTCTCGCTCTTGGAAATAAAGTAAGTTTTCATAATAAGCAGAAGTGACCTGTCCAGGAGTAATTTGGCGACCAATGCGTCAGTCTTTAGACCCTGCGTCTGCTTCAGTTGCGCCATCGCTGGAATGAATCTTCAAGAATCACCTTAGTTTGGCTTCGCTGCTTTTCCCCTTGTCTTCTTCTTTCAGCGACCTCAAAAACGGACTTTCTTTTGCGGCTAACTGCTCCTGGATTCTTGTCGCCATTGCAACAAACTTTGTGCGAACTGCGAGGAAGATATAGGTCAAAAAAAGCCGCTAAGAACTGCTGCGTTGGTGGAGTAAACAGCGTCTGTGCGTCTTGCGTCTGTGGACTGCGTGACAGGCGTACGTAAACCACGTACCGGCGGCGCGCAGGCAAGTCAGTTACGCTAGAAACGTAGGGAGTTTGATTGACAGCCTGTCAGCTCACAGATAACGAGGCAGTGTCGTTATCTATTGGCAAATGTTTAGCCCCACCACGTCCAGAGTTGATGAATTTTTATTCTCTTTTTTTTGGTCATCATAATTACAAGGCTACTGCATCTCTATAATGCTATCATTGACAATTTGAAACAAAAAAAAACTTTAAAACATGTTAATATGTTGTTTTCAGTAAATATAGCATTTCCAAAACAATAATCAGTAACGTGGTGATCTAAATATGTTATATGTTATTAGCTAATCCCCCATAGAAGTAAAATAGCCCGTCTTTAACATTATTTAATCATATTTGGTGGGAGGGCACAGACCAATCCAAGCATTCAAAGAGATACTTATTTCTACTATTCTCCCCCTCAAACCTCGAGCCAAACCACCTGCATAATCTCTTACTCATAAATGATATATCAGCTCTATTATATTTTACATTAACACATCCATGAACAATTGCCTCCAAAAATGTAGAGATTATATTATTTTTTAATCAAGCCGCCCTGGTAGAATGAAGTGGAAATTGCTCAGTCTTCAGTACAGCCCGTGCCCTTTAAAGACGCTCTCCTGGAATCAGCGTGGCCGTGCCCCTCTGGGTGGACCTGGGCGAGGGTCTCATCTGTACACTGATACGGTGCAATTAAGCAAATGACATGAACAAAAGGCTGGGGGCCGTTTGGCTAATGGTGTAGCGCCGCACCTCTGGGCACAAAGGCCACTTCTTCACATGCGATTTAGATCAACAGCTCACTCACTAGTCAAATATTATCAGCGTGAGGGTTAACAACACCGGTAGTGCCTAGGTAAATGTGTGTTTAGAGACAAATAAGTTGAAATCATGTGGGGATTTTTAATTGATATCACTGTCCTAATTGAAATGTACGCTAAACTACCAGCTTGTAAGTATAATGATCTTTTATAATGTAATGCTAATTGGAGTTACAAAATGCCTACTAAGATCATAGAGTAGTAGTAGTTTACTCGATCTTTTTCCAGCACTACAAATCTAAACTAAACTAAACATTGACTACAAACCCATGGATCATGACTGAAAGGGTTTCGACTGAAGTAAAAAGTACTTCTAGTGCCTAACCTTATAAAACAATGAAAGAAAAGCATCGTATGAACAGCAAGTTTGCATTTACAATTTCACTTACAACATACTGTATATAAGAGGCAGAATATAAATTAAAACAAACTAAATTTAATGCATAATTCATTCATTCCAGAGCTATATCTTTCAAAACATAATGCTTTATACTCTTCTTATACAGCTTCTACAGTGTTACACTCTTTTTTTTAATCATGACTCAGATTGTTCCATGTACTAACCCCTCTAACAGAAATACAATCACTCTTTTTCTTACTTCTTATCTTCATTTTTTAAAAGATGCCAGTTTTTTTTGTTTATTGTCGTACAAACTAATATGAATGTTAACAAATGCACAAGCTTAGCGTTTATGATTGAACAAAATAAACCACAGTGAGAATGAAAAAATGTAAGCGATTAAAGGGTGAATATTATGCTATTTTCTTATCTGTTTGTTTTCTGATGTTATTTCCTCATCAAAAACAAACCCAGAGTTGGGTTTTATTTCACTTATGTTTCACACTGTGATGTCATATACAATACAGGAAAAGCTCTTGTGTTTTTTTGTTTGTTTTGGTTTTTAACTCCGTACACTTTCACTAGAATCATTTGGATCATTTCAGCCTTGGAATTGTCGAATCCCTACTGAACTAAAGGAGCTGTTGAAAACTTGAAAACAACGTGTGACTGAAACAAAACTCAACTCCAGGTATGTTTTTGAGGAGGTAACAGCATTCTAACATGGCTTAGAGCTCACAAAAGTCAAATTTATGTAATATAGGACCTTGGAATAATGCATTAGTCTTACACTGGTAACCACCACCACTCACTCTCACACCATAATCATACAATAGGCAAGGTGAGTGAAGTGCATTGTCCAAAAACACAACAAAAGTTTACACTAAGTCTGCTTTTTTACTAACAAGTAACTCTGCTTAGCTGTCGAGATCAGACATTGACAACGTTTGACAAGGCATGGCCACAATACTGTACTAAAGTATTGTACTAAGAGTATTCTTGCCTCATAACAAGATGATCTTACGTTTAATTCCAAATCATGAGGGGTGCATCTTTTCCATGTGGGCTTTTCCGGTTGCTTTGGTTTTATGCATGAACCAAAATCATCCAAAGCAGCACAAAACTCCACTATAAACATGGATGAAGATCTGGAGAAGTCCATATAGGTTTGTGGACGATTTGATTTCGCTTTATAAACTGGTACACTTGACTTTGGGTGAAACTGAACCCACCGGGGACAGATCAAACCCAGGGCCCATAGGCTTTATAGACTATAGCTTGGACATGGTACAAGACGCATTAAATCGCCGCATATGGTCGTCTGGGGTTACGCACCCTTCGAGATGTATAAAGATTGGATTTTTGCGAGAAGAAGAAGGAGGCAAAGGTAAGTGTTTAACAGCTCCATCTGCGGTGAGCACATCCGGATGACAGCGCTGGTTTGTCCAAGGGCCTCTGTGTAATTAGCCTGTGCTTTATTGTTAATGAACTCCACGCCGTTGTTTGCTTGTATAATCAAGGCGAAGGCGCAGAACTGCTAGCTAAGGTGCCAAAAATAAGCTGACAAAAGCAGTCGCGTTCCTCGATTACCCCTTCGCACCCGCCCCACCCGGCCCTCTCGCAAATGGGAAAAGCCAACTGCCTGCTTCATAAAACTCGCTTAGCAAAAGACAGTGAGACAAAATGGACTGTAAAGTTCGTTAGATGAAAATATTAAAAAAGAATTAAGCTAATGGAGATAAAATTAAAAGAAATGAGGCAACAAACACTGCGTACCCAAAATGGCAGAGGCATGACAGCTAGGATTTCTAATGACGGACTGCATTTGGGCATCGGGAGGAAAAAAAAATTGAAATTGCATCCAGCGCTTAAATTTCTTGGAGGAGTAATGATCCGAGGAGGATGCTCTGCTCTCTCTCTCTCTCCTGACGATGAGGAGGGGCGGGTGAGTGGGTGGGGGTGGTGGATAGGTTTAGGTGCATAATGGTCTCATGTGATAAAAGATGAAGAGTGTGATCAACAACGCGAGCGCTGTCACTGTCATGTAAACATCTGCTCCACGGATGAAGACTCCGGCGCGCCACGGACAAAACTGAGCGCACCTGACAACGGCGGAGAGAGAGAGAAGAGGAGAGGGAGAGATGAGGGGGAAGGAGAGAGAGGAAAAGCAAAAACGCAAGGAGAGGGAGCACAAAAGGAGAGACAGTGAAGAGAGGAGAGATGAGAGAGAAGCACGGAGAGAGAGACTGTGAGATTGAGATGGAAAGCAGAAAGAGGAAGAGAGGTGGGAAGTTAGAGAGAAAGATATGTGTTTCTTTGCTTTCTTTTTGTGGTGAAACTTTTCATTGTATCATCTAACAGTGGTACACGTACAAAAAGTATCAGTACTTTGTCCAAAACTGACAAATATCTTCTCTGAAAAACAGTAAAATAATACAAAAAGTGTATACATTTAGGTTTCAAAATAGAAAAGACTGCAAGCCAAACTGTGCTGAGCTATAGAATGTGAAGTTGTCTTGGGAGAAGTCTTGTTAAATTCGTACTGCAGCAGCCTGCAGCCTTAAACACTGGCTCAGATGTGATATAAGAAAGTACAGCACGCAGTTTTCTCCATCTCCAACTTTGTCCAACTCCACTGGTGAGCTCCTCTTCTCTCTGCTGTGATCATGAGGACAGGAGCTTCCCGGGGAGGCCTTCCTTCTGCTGTCACGCTGCTCCTCTCCCAGTCTCTATTAAAACAGGCCAAATTTATTACCAAAGTTTCTCAACAGGATTTCTGCAGTACAGCCGAGGATTAGGCCACTCCTGCGTCAGGATCAAATTGCAATAATTAGGTAGAACATGAAGCCAAATACGTGAAACACGTTGGAACTTAGAACGCTCACAGACGTGGAGTGCACACACACAAATCATGAAATGTATTCCATTCTCGGAATGAGCAAAATCCCGGATACTGTGAGGCCTTTTCAGCATTGCCAGTTAATCTCCTCAAGGAGAAATGCAAGATGACAATGGCAAAGCACCTCCAATAATTGGTTCCAACAGGCTTACCGTATTAAACCTGAAATGAGTTCTTCCCCTTTTAAGTATGATCCATTATTTCAATCCTAGGGAGAAAATTCTGTCTTTGAGAATATTAATAACTCCCAACTACACAGCCACATGAAAAGGGCTGCCCCGCTGCCCTCCCTAAACGCCGTGTACCTGGCTCTGTGTGCAGAAGGTCCCACCAAGGACGGCCACTTCAAAGCACAGTCCGCTGTCTCCTCTCGGCTCCGGCTCAGCTCCGCAGCTTCACAGCCATCTTGAAGAAGACCTTGAGGCCCTTTGTCGTCTTCCCTTGAAACAAAACAAATAGAATTCAGGTCTTTTGATTGGCTTTGGAGCGGCGATGTGCACGTCTGCCTGCCGTCATGTGAGCCACAAGTTGTGAGTTCTGAAGCGCTCCTTTTCCTCTGCATAGAAATGAGACAGGCAGGTCTAGGGAGGATGCTGCCGAACTCTCTGCACACATCCAACCTTGTTAAAAACAGCCTGTGTTAAAAAGTTAATGCGGCGTTCACTTTGCCACGGCGGGAGTTTCAGTTTCCTTATTATGTCGTCCTAGAAAATACACCTTTCCGCCAGGATTGTTGTCTTCTTCCCCCAACTCAACTGCAAGACTATATTTGAATATTTTTGATTATCTTGCATAGAATATAACGCAATCCCCTTACCCATCCCGAGGGAAATTTAAGCTTCTAAGTCCAAGACAGAAACAGTGTGAAGCGGTTCTCCCCATTTGAATGCATGAGTTTGAGCCTGTCCTTTCCGGTGCACCTCGGCAGGAGCGTACACAAAAATCGCCCCGCAGATCTCCAAAATATTGCAAAAAGCAGTCGTGAAAACATTAATAAAAACATCAAGCGCGCGCATTTGTTGTTCGACCGCTGCGCACGTCTTTACACAAGCTTGCATCATTACGGTTTGTTTAGTCTGCAGATCAAGCCAAAAATTGTTCAGATCACCAGGCGTCTGAAAAGCTTTTAAGCACTTTATTCAGATAAGCCTCCTTTGATATAAGATCCTTGCGCGGGTGCCGAGAAGCGCGGAAAAACACACAAAAACTGACATCTGCTAAGCAACTTTTTCTCCGTTTTCAGCCAATGTTGCCCACAGATACCATGCGTTTTGTTTGTGCTGGGAGCAGGCTACCGACGGCTGTGCACACGCCTGAATTTAAAGATTAAGATTAGAACGTAGCTCCATTGGATCTGATGTGGAGGAACGTGGAGAGAAGTTAGGGAAGGGGGTAATTGCGGCCTTCACACCCATGCATTTGGTCAAGAGAAAACGGACTATGTGAGATACTTCATTTTTAAAAATTCACTAAAGTTTGTCTCACATTCTGTCATTTTTAGGGGATGTTGAAAAGTTGAAATCGAAATAGACTACTTGAAGGTACAATATGTGACTTTCTGGAGGTGGCACTTCATCTGCTTGAATCCATGGAAAGAAATAAAAGTTAAAACCATACTTTGAAACATGAAGATAGACATGTTTTGTGCTACACTGTGGAAAATTGTTACTGTTTGGTTGTGCTCACAGTTAGAATGCATGTTTTTGTGTATTTTTCAATGCAATAAAAACATCAAAAATGAGAGAAAACCCCAACATTTTTGGCAAAAAAGTGATGTACTCTGGCTTTAAGATAAACAAAAGGTAATTTAACTTTTTAACTGTATTATAACTTTTCCGAGGGAGGCTCAACCACCTGCTTATCTGCAGGGAGATGCTATTACTTTGACTTGAGTGTTCCAAAATATGCATTAAATGTATCCAACATACTGTAGATTAAACGTGTTTTATTGTTATTAGACTTTTTTTTTTTTTACTATAAGCAGCTTTGCCTCTCCAATGTTCTGACCTGTAGCTTGGTTGAGTGGCATCACCTGTTTGTCTCCATGGAGGTATGCAAGTTTAATGCCATATTGTGGAACATTCAGGTGGCAGCCCTTTCACCAGAAATGCAATAGTGCACTAGCCAGGCTGGCACCACCTAGTGCCTCCGCTAAATTTAATTTCTCTCCAGCGACTAGATCAGGAATCAGAATACACTAGACCCCCAAGAAGAAGAACCCCAGAAGTTGTAGACCGCGCACCGGCCAATCAGTGAAGAGCTGTGAGGCCATGTCTGGGACCCTTTTGTGGTACAGCACAACAGTAAACAAAGCGGTTGAGATGGATGTAGACGAAGACTAACATTCTGTGTTGGCGACGATTCCCGAGATTGAGGATTTAAAGTCGGAACAAAGAGAATGTTTGGTGAATTTTATCAAGGGGAAAGACGTTATTGTCCTTCACCCTACAGGATTTGGCACATTACATACGTCACAGCCAAATAGCAGCGATTGGTTAAATAAAGTATCCGCCTACTGTCAAGCGAACAAATCCTCATGCTGCAAGGTCAGACTGTTTCCACAAAGTGAAACCGACTGATGAATCAGGCTAATAGTGCACCTCTAAGCAAAATAATAATAATTTGAATGGCTTAAATTGAAATCATTGTATTAAATTATCATTACTTGCTTTTCTAAATCTAGTTGAACAAGAAAACCAGTTTCTTTCTAACAGTTACAATGCAATCCAGATTGTGTGTTTAGTGAATCCAACAGTGTTTGTCTGAGATGAGCCCTTGTGTAGTACAGTTGAGTTCACTCCTCTGTGAAAGTCTCCACTCCTCTTTAGCACACAGCTGAACACTCACTTTACCTCTCACGGAAAACCGCCACATGACGTCTCCCCACTCCGCCGACTCCCAGGTCCACCGAACACGCAGGATTCTCCCCCAACTGTTCCCCAGCAGCAGCCAGCACTCCGCAGCTGATGCACCAGGCGGCTCGCAAATTAAGCTCCGCGATCGGGGGACACATTAGGGCCCGCCAGGAGAGCCCGGGGAGGGGGGAGCCATGTTGGGGCGCAGGTATGGGGCCACAGACAGACGCCCAGAGCTAATCGTCCGTTATACGCCCCTGCTCGCGAATACACAGGTGCGCCCTCAGCTGGTACGCACATCGCTTAATTGAGCTGATCCCTTATTTCTTAGCCTCCCATAGCTTCAATTATGCGATGGGACGAAATAGCGCGCGGGTTATGGGCGTTTGGGGGGGCTGAGGTGAGGCACTGTGGCACCTGCCAGCATGGGAGGGGGGAGATGGGAGTTTGGGATACAGCTGCGTGTGTTATGAGTAAATATTTGGTGTAATAGCTCCACTACAGACTGTGAGTTCATTCTGTGGGATAAACACAAGGCTTTTTCGCAAACAAGCTGGATTCAAATACTGAAATTATACTGCAAAATATGAAGTAACCCTTATGCTCACTACTGCGTTACTACTGTTGAGTATAAGTAAAGGTGCATTGAGGGCCTGCAATGTGCTTGTCTCCATTGAGATTAGGGCTGGGTATCATTAAGAAGTTGCAGATATGATACCTACCCTGACACATAGGCCACGATACCTTAGATACCTCAATACAGTGCCCTTTTGATTCGATATGATATATTTCAAATCAATTCCATACAGTTCAATAAAAATCATGGCTGTGATACTTAAGCTCTTTGTTAAATCACTTCTTGTGCAAAGTTAATATGAAACACAAACATTTTAATCATCAAAACAGTGAAAATGTCAAATGTGTTGCATAAACAAGTTTCCTTCCACTAAACAAGCAACAAAATTGTTTCATCAGCCGGTTTCACTTTGTGGAAACCGTCTGACCTCGCAGCATTAGGATTCATTTGTGCGACGGTAGGTGGAACATTTTTTTAAATTTAACCAGTCACTGCTGTTTGGTCATGACATATGTAATGCGCCAAATCCCGCAGGAAGAAGGGCAATAACGTCTTACCCCTTGATAAAATTCACCAAACATTCTCTTTTATCCGGCTTTAAATCCTCGATCTCGGGAATCGTTGCCAACCCAGAATGTCTGTCTTCGTCTACATCCATCTCAATCGCTTTGTTTACTGTTGTGCTGTTCCACAAAAGGGACCCAGACAGGCGCTTGAGTTTGACGTCATGGTTTCACAGCTCTTCGGTTACTGGCTGGTGCGCAGTCTACAACTTCTTGTGTATCTGATTCCTGATCTAGTCGCTGGAGAGGAATGAAATTGAGCAGAAGCACTAGGTTGTGCCAGAAAACAACTGAGTAAAATATACCAAAAAATGCTCTTGGCAATATATCGACACAGCAGCGCACGATATCGATACTGTATTATCACATTAAACAATACAATATATGGATATTTCAATATTTTTGCACACCCCTAATAGAGATGTTATTCTTTTGCCTTAGATCCTCTACGTTATGGCATTAAACTGATCTATCTCCATGGAAACGAGCAGGCATCACTACTAGGTCAAACTGCAGGTCAAATATGGGAACTTCCTACATGTTCGGCACTTTGTTATGAGTTGTGTTCAATGTCTCAAAGCTCTAAACTTTACCAAATCCTGATACCGAAATAATAAACCGTAAAAAAGTAAACGTCACAGAAAAAAATATGCAGAAAAATAGAACTTTATGACGATCAAAATGACAAATGCTTAAGGAGTTCCGCCAAAAAGCAACAAAGCATCTCAAACTAGTACCAACTGCGCAACCACAAGGCAAGATGGATGATGTACCTTGCCCTAGGACACAACAACAGTATGCAATGCCGATACTGCGAACTTAGAGTTAATAGTCAGTGTGAATGCTATAAGTATTTGTATGTAAAAGCAATTCTCCCAAATGTCCAAACTGGTTAAGCCTTATTCTAAAATATTGCGTCTTTGTCAACCTAACCTGGCACGTTTAAAAAGCGAAAAGGCCTAAATGATGATTATGAAAACCATCTTAGTTGTAATTAGTAACAGTAAAATTAAACACACCCAGTTGGAACTTCATGTGGAGTGTCTCTAAACACACAAGTGAATTCTACCGCACCTTTCTTTGTCCCTCCTTTCGCGAGCCCGCCGAGCCCGACCCGCCGAGCTGTCACCTCCCATCACGCGTCCGAGGGCCCCCGTAATATGTCAGATTAAATATGTATGGGTGAATTAGGCCTATCTCAAGTATTATATCATTTAAATTCAAATCGCTCCATCGCTCCGTAATGTCTCATTATGAAGCCGGAGAAATTAGCAGATAAAAACAGTGTCAGCGGTTCACGTATTAGGCTCATTTACCTCTACCCTCTCTCTTCAGCTCCACACAGCACTGGAGATACCTATGATAATGCGATAATGAGAAATGATATGAGTCTAACTACACCTTTGTGATTCTGCTTGATAGCGGATTAGTGGGTCTTTAAGGAGGAGAATTACGGCCAATCTTGTTCAAATCCACAAAGGAGACCGAAGAGGATTGTCGAACTGTAAAAATACTACACGCGAGTACATTAAAAACCACAAAGCGTAGATAGAAATGGTGTAATTTTGTAATTTTACTGCCAGGCCACAAGGGGAGCTGTGAACCATGATGTGTTACAGTCGTGTTCTTTAAAGACGCAATATAATAAATATAATATAAATATGAAACTTTTCTGGTGAAGCGTCGACTACCTGCTTGTCATGGTGGTGCTTGCTTTGCTTTTACTTTTGCTTTTGCTTTTCTATCGCCATGGAAACAAGCAGGTGACACAATTAGGCTGAGTTACAGGTCAGATCTGTAGAGCGGCAACCCTGTTCGCAGTAAGAATGCATGTTTTTCCGGGGTGTGACAGTAGCGCTTGTTTACTGATCCCAAGGTTACTGCACCTTCGAACAGCTGGGAGGTGTGATTCCAGCTCCCACAGATGAATGCTGTCGTTGTGTCCTTGGGCAAGACACTTAACCCACCTCGCCAGTGTCTGCGTACACTGGTGTATGAATGTGTGTGTGAATGGGTGAGTGGTTCCTTGTTGTAAAGTGCTTTGAGTGACTTGAAGTTGGGAAAGCGCTGTATAAAAATGTGACAATTTTTTTGGCACCTTTCAGTTTTGCAGAGAATGATAAGATTATGTGTCTGATGCCGTCTGTTACCAACAAAGGGGAGTTTTATGGAAAAATGCAGCACAACTAATTAGCAACATGATGTTAACAGATAGATTTCCAGTGTAGAACCATTTATGGTGCTGAAATGATCCAGTGGAGGAGTATAGACTTTAAAAACTCACAGGAGCACTACCTGGTTTCAGAGTATGTGAGTTCAGAAAAAGACATTTTACATTTAACCTCCTTGGACCCAAACTCTTACATGGCATGGCTTTATGGATTGTGTTCTCTTTGTTATTTGTGCTGATTGGGACCTGATGAGTGCAGAAACAAAGAATTATATTTTCATTATATTTGTATATTTATCTGTCCACATATCACATATAATAAAACATTAATTTTGATGGAGCACAATAAAGTCACAACTGAATAATGATTCGCAAAAAGTATTTATTAAGTGCCTGAACAATCCAAAATGTGTTGGACATACATGTTCACATATGTGGACACCAGGTCCTAGGAGGCTCCACATGTTCAGTGACAGTTAAGTCAAGTTACAAGTTTGCAGGACAGTTACAGACTCAGACTCACCACTGCTACATTCACTGACTGTGGGATATAAATTTTCTCCAGTTCACATGTGAGCCTACACTATGGATCGACTATTGAGTGAATTTAGAAAGAAGTTTTTTAACGCCTCAATAATAATGAAATTATATAGATGTATATTAAAAAAAAAAAAGTTTTGTGTGTGTTTTTGCCTTTACGTAGATGGTAAATTGAGATTATTAATTAAATAAAAAATTAGGTACATTGCAAATGTGCGACAACGAGAAACAAGTGCTTATCAAATGTTCCTAGGAAGGTCTTGCATATGTACTAACCGGGATTGGGGGAATGCAGCCGCTATCTCGACTTATATCTTGATCCAAATTGTTTGTTGCATATTTGTGACACTCGGCATTAAGGGGTTAAAATGACTTAATTGGACACATTTTCATCTTTCATCTGGCTAGTTTAGATTTAATGACCATTTAGGGCTAAATGAATATACACTTACTTATATTTATCAGTTCACTTACTGGTTTCAAGCACATGTCTACTGTGGACAAAAAAAATTGAACAGTGAAAAGAAATTTGACACAAACATCTGATCAAAAATAATAAATAAATAATACAATACAAACAATAAATAATAGTTCATTTGAACTTACATAGAATTGCTTTTTCATATATTTTAAACAAACATGGCATCCAACTGAGCTAGATCCACGTTCAACCTTTTCTATCAACATCATTTTCATCGTATCATTGTAATTTCTCTTCTCTTTGAATGCAGTAGCCCGTAAGTACTTCCTAACCAGGGTCCAGTCCTGCTTCATCCCGCGCTCCTTCAGGTACGCTATCTAAACCGTATATTTATTTTCTCGCGCTGCCTTTTATTGGCCGTCCTCCCTGTGGTAAACCAAGAAGCTGATTCCCTCCTTAATTTTAATACCCTTTTACTCATCACTCATCAGCCCCCTCTTCCCCTCCCTTTTTTTTTCCTTCATCTTTTTGAAATAATGTAACTTGGGCCCTCTCCGGAGCAACCATGGGGAGGACCGTAAACTAGCTTTCTTTCTTTCTTTTACCGCTCGCAATTAATTGGTGTACAGCCGTGTGCATATATGATAACGCCGACTTTTTCTTTTTTTGCTCCCCCCCATATTCCGTACACACCTCCCCAACAAGGAAATAGGGAGGTTAATTAATGTAAGGGGCTGCGTGTTCGCTGCGAGTTTGCTACCCCCCGGCTCTCCATCAGTCCCCTGCCCACCCACCCCCCCCTCGCGCAACCCAGCGACCCCCCCTCCTTGCCTTAAGAGCCTTGATTCTTCACTAATGACCTAGTTCTTTTAATGAGCCAGTATTAACCTCTGGCTACAGTCGCCCAGGTCTTAATTGTGTGTGTATGTGTGTGTGTGTGTGTGTGTGTGTGTGCGCGTGCGTGTTGGTGCATGGGCGGAGGGTGCGGGGGGGGGGTCCGTCCATCTCATCCCTGGGTCGCCCCCGGAGCAGGTACGTCGGCGCGTCCTCATCGCCGAAGAACGATAAGTAACGATAAAAATAAATAACGTTAAAAAATAAAGAGAGAAAGAGATCGAGAAGGTTACCGCGGCAACCGTTAGCACGCTCATCAACTATGCCCCCCCCCCACCCCCTCCGCGCGTACCCCAAGCTGGTTGCGTCTTTGCCCTCCCCGCGGTGGCGACGATGATCACCCGGCGCCCTTCACCCATCTCTCATTTTGGACGGTCTCCTGCTGGGACGCGAGTAGAGCAGAGCGAAAAAAGCGAGGCGAAAATAAATATATAACGTAAAAATAATCGCTGTGTATCTGCTTATGAATTCCGCAAACTCATTAGGACAGATTCGGGAAAAAACGTGAAGAAGAAGAAGAAAAAAAAAAACGGTTCCTTTTCATTTAGCATAGTCGTGATTAAAAATTCCCCTTTATGTTGGACCCAAGAGGTGTGTTTTAAAATTCAAACACTATTTACTATTAAGCACAATATAAAATAAATCCAATTCGCAGATATAGAAATATAGACAGCTAATTAGCGCGGTACAGTACGCAGCCTCATGAAACGCTAATGGCTTTAATGAAGAAATGTCCAAAATAGCCGAGTTTGGTGCACGTTCACGCTTTGTTACACTCACTCCGGCTCACGCGTCCAACAGATTTTCACAACTTTGAGCAACTTTTACTTTTTATTTCACTGTGTAATTGTGACAGGAATAAGGGACAGTCTGAGTTTTAGAAATAGTTGAAAACAGATTTCTTCCGGAACAAGGATGATTTATTACTTTTGTTTTTTTATAATGTACTGTAGGTGTCTCAATCAATAAAAAAATAAGCAAAGTATGGCACAAGGATTCGATGGATTTATAATTTGGGATAAAATATTGACTCTCCAAAATCAATTTCCATTCCTTCATGTTACGATTTTGCATTTGTATCGTGTTTTAAATCTATTTTAAACCTACAAATGATGGATTTTTGAGCGTTTAAACCATGTTATAATGTTGTTACCCCCTCAAAAACACACCCGGAGTTGTGTTTTGTTTCATTTGTATTTGCGTTTGAGTAATCCTGCATTATTAGCCTACATCTCTTAAGCTCAAAATGCTCTGTTCCACCTTATGATGTCATGCAGTAGTAGTTGTCAAACATATTTGAGTAGAGATTTCAATTCCAGGTCTGAAATCATCAGTGATTCTAATGAAGGTGCATGGAGTTTAAAAACACACTGGAGCACTTCCTGTCTTACCGCATGATATTTTTTGTCACTGCTATAATTCAGACCTGGTTTTAGTTCTAGTTTTGTTTTGGTTTACATCTGTCCTGGTTAATCTTTGTTTAATATCTGATCATCTTGCATCGTCACATCGCAGCATTTGTCAAAACCAGCACAATTACACTTCAAATAATCTTGTTTCCTTTCTGTCATTGTCCTAGTTTAGATCAGTTTTAATATCGGTTTTGTTTGGTTTAGTCCTGGTTAATAATCATTATATCTGCATCAGTTATTGCATATTCATTCTAATCTAGAGTTGGTTTAGTCCTAGTTTAGTCCTGTTTTTTCTGGTTTAATCCTTGGTTAATATCGGATAATGCCGCAACATTTCTGACCAATTTGAGTTTGTGAGCGCTAGTACACGGCAAAAACATGGAGAAGAAAATACATTTTAAAAAACTGAAGAGTTGTTTTAAACACAAAAAGTGTTATTTTACCTATCTGAAAGTTAAATGGGGGTTAAATGAGTTGGGGTTATTTGCTAGAGTTGATATGATTGAAGTTACTTAAACTTCCCCTAGTGTTAATTCAACTTCCCCTTTGTTAATTCAACTTCCCCTAGTGTTAATTCAACTCCCACTAGTGTAAATTCAACTTCCCTTAGTGTTAATTCAACTTCCACTAGTGTAAATTCAACTTCCCTTAGTGTTAATTCAACTCCCACTAGTGTAAATTCAACTTCCCTTAGTGTTAATTCAACTCCCACTAGTGTAAATTCAACTTCCCTTAGTGTTAATTCAACTTCCACTAGTGTAAATTCAACTTCCCTTAGTGTTAATTCAACTCCCACTAGTGTAAATTCAACTTCCCTTAGTGTTAATTTAACTCCCACTAGTGTAAATTCAACTTCCCTTAGTGTTAATTTGGCTCCTCCCACCGAACATTTCAACACTCCCGCGAGAGAAAACCAGTTTGAACCAATTTTGTTTATAATTTCATCTTAAATTAACTAAAATAAAGTGTAAAAATAAAACATCTCTGTGTGTTGTGTAGCTAAATCAGGATAACCATACAAAGTGTTATCTGTTTACTCTCAAAACGTTAATATAACTCTTGATTTTGGGGTTAAACAAGAACTTTGGTCCAGTGTTACTTAATTAAAATTTTATAAGTAAAAATGTTAAATTAACTTTAGAACAGATTGAACTCATATAAACCCTGAGAAAATGTTAAAACTGATTCTGTGAAAGTCAGTTTTAACACTTCACTTTTTGCTGTGAAGACCTCAAATGATCTTGAGTGATGCCTTAAAGCTACCATCTATGTTTCATTTTCTTTTCTTTTTTTCTTTTTTTTACCAGTAGATAGCTGACCCTCCTCCCTCCATGTCTGACCAAACCTGCTACACTATCAAACAGCGATGAATCCGATAGCATCAAGTTGTAATATGTGAGAATACAACAGGGGCGGGTCAGTCAGTCTAATTCCAAACGGTAGCTTTAATGTCCAGGTCAGATTAGTATAACACAAAGTTGTATTGACCGCACTGTACTGTCCGATAGTTCAGCAGTAGCCGGTCCGCCCCCTAAAGCCTCCCTCCTGCCCTCCCTCCTCCCCTCTTCGGTCACCACACCCCTCCATGTGCGCTCGGATCGGAAATGAGCCTTTTGCACCATTCGGATGCAGGGCCACATCCTTTACAGCGGGAGCATTAGCAGCAATAAAACTCACTGTCAGTCTGCGCAGAGAGAGAAAGGGAGGGGAGAGAGGGTGTACAGGAGTGGGTACGGGTGGGGGGGGGGCTTTGGTTCAAATACATGAAAGTGTCAAGTCGCTAGAGCCATGTACTGGACACTAAGTAACGACCAGGACACTGCAAAAAAGCCAATATGTTTTCAAATCGCAGTACAGTTCAGTGTGGTAGTAGTTTTCCCTGCTGATAACGTTGTACATTGTCATGACGTACCCAAAAAGTAAAAGCAGAACATTTTTCTAATTGACTAGACACTAAAGCTCATTGTAAAACCAGCATTTTAACAACATAGTACACAATATAATATACATTTTATCTGCCCCTGTCTGTATTAAATATTATTGAGCTGTATGTTGTGATATCCTGCAGTAAAGGGAATGTGCGAAAGGTGTTAATTTGATATTTGCAAGTATTTATTTGTATATATGTTTTGATGTGTTCAATGCATTTTAATTTTTTTTTTTTTCTGAATGGTCATATTTAGCCATTAGTTCATTTGCATTATAAGCAATGGAGGCTAATGCACATTAATTAGTGACATAATAAGCGTTAATAAATACAACAAATTACTACTTACTTAGGGATTGTGGGATTGAAGTGTTCCCAAAAACACTTTAAAATTTTGCTTTTATTTAGATTTTTTCTGCTTCTTTATTTGTTCAAAGATATGAGGTAAGATACAAGACAATACTGGCAGATAATAAAATGAATAATTGAAAAAGAATAAACTGAAAAAAAAAAAAAAAATCATATATATAATATACAATACTGACTTTCAACTTTCAAGTGAGATAGTGTCCTCCACTAAATTTCATTTCTCTCCAGCGACTAGGTCAGGAATCAGAATACACTAGACAGTTTGCAAGAACTCCGGAAGTTGTAGACCACACACCGACCAATCAGCGAAGAGCGGAACCAACCCAAGTTGCAATAGCAGACTGCATACACTGTCCACATTTGCACTTCCTTTGTCAAATGCAAACTTTGCATTTTTATTGCACCTTTAATTCGCAAGGTCATCTCGCAGAATCAACAATGATTGTTGACAGACATGTTTGTTCTTTGCTTTGTTTGCTGTTGTATTGGCAATTACTTGGACACCACTGAGCATTACATATGCCACGACCAAATAGCAGCGATTGGTTAAATAAAAAAAGCACCCGCCTACCATCGAGCGAACGAATCCTAATACTGCAAGGTCAGACAGTTTCCACAAAGTGAAACCGGCTGATGAAGGCTAGTGAATTTTAGCCAGGCTGGCGCCACCTAGTGCCTCTGTTCAATTTCTTTTCTCTACAGCAACTAGGTCACGAATCATTAGACGGTTCGCAAAAACCCCGAAAGTGTGAGTTCAGGCACCAGCCAATCAGCGAAGAGCCATACATTCTGTGCTGGCAACAATTCCAGAGATCGAGGATTTAAAGCCTGGAACAAAGAGAATGTTTGGTGAATTTTATCAAGGGGAAAGACGTTATTGTCCTTCTTCCTACGGGAAAAGCTTATTATACCAGATGATTTCCATGAAGTGAAACTGACTGATGAATCAGGCTAGTGACTCTTACCTTTATATATATAAAATCAAACATAAAGGTGCGCTATCCAACTTGCGTGGTGAGAGGTCTGCCATCCACTTGCCTCCTAAGTTAAAGCTCACATCTGTGGAGATGATGTGCATGTTTTTGTAAGCACTTTTGAGCAATAGAATCTGATAATCGAAAAAAACTAAGCAAAAAGCAAAGCATGTTAGGTAAGCTTAATATTAAACTGTGCAACATTCCAACCAAAGCAACAACATCTACACGGTGGCCGACCCTCTGCCAGAAAAGTTCCACGGTGCACCTTTAACTACTCAAAACAACTAGTCAAACACGATTAATATTCTGAACTCAATCCACATGAACTGCTCTCTGCAATAGTGGACAGAGAGCCAAAGTAGAGCAGTGCTGGGGGAGATGACGTGACAGCCTTCGGTCAGTGAGTCTGCGCTTGTGTTTGTGTGTGTTTGTGTGTGTGTGTGTGATGGTGGTAGTGGTGATGGGAGGGGGGGGGTCTGACCTGAACTGTCCACCCAGCCTCTGGCCCTGCAGCGCTGCATGGGACCAGGATGACAAGGGCAGGGAAGGGCAGCAGCGAGCCGGACACGCGCTCATACACACTGCAAAAAAAAAAAAAAAAAGAGACGGACAGGCCAGGATTGATTTAGTTTGAGCGGTTTTGAGTGCGTTTGCAGGTCTGGTTTTGTACATTTGTGAAAGGTTTTTGTTTAGTCTTTCAATACAAAATAATCTTCCAAGTAAATAACAACTTTTGGCTTAAAATATTGGCATGGGATTTTCAGACGTTGCTTGATAAAATGTAGTCTTAAATTTGAACCTGCTTTGAGTTTTTTGTTTTTACTTACGATCCAGTCCAATTATTTAAAAGTGCAAAACATAACTTTACTCGTGCAGGGTCAGCCAACCGCTCGTCTCCATGGAGATGTTACTGCTTTGGAATCTGGAATACGCCCCAGTATGGCATTAAATTGATCTTTTAACATCGAGACAAGCAGGTCAGATCTGTGGAGAGGCGACGCTGCTCACTGTATGGATACGAGTTTGTTTTTCATTGAATACATGCAGTATTGATAAGATTAATGCCATAGTGTGGAACATTTCAGTTAAAGAAACAACACAGAGACAAGCAGGTTGTGGATTCCCGAGAAAAGCTTCTTAGTGCATCATTTACTTTCGACTAGTTTGAAAAAAAAAAAAAAAAATCTGTTATAGAGGTCATTGTTATCTTATTTCAACATATCAAATAACACATTTTTATTGCTGTATAAAATAAAACATCTTCCTACAAAACTATTATCAAGGAAAAAATGGTCAAAATATCCCACATACATGTCTGCAGTGGAGAGTGAGTTGCTTTTAATCTCATTGTGCATGTGTAAAGTGTAAATTGTACATGTGTATAGTGACAATAATCTGTGTATCATGCGTTCATTTGTTTTTCAAAATAAAACCAAAAAACAACTATTTTCTTCATTATTTGTCTCCAAAACCAAAATTAAAAAATAGGTAATGATGTGTTTTTTCATTTTTCGATTTTGTGTTTAAATGAATAATGGAAAAAATGTATAATGGCTGTTTCCCATTTACGTGACTTAAACTGCGATGCTGGACGGAACCAGGTCTGAACCAGGACTAAACCAGGTCTAAACCAGTCTCAGTCCCGGTCTGGTCCCGCTCTGGTCCTGGTCTGGTCCTGATCTCAGTCCCGGTCTGGTCCCGGTCTGGTCCTGGTCTCACTCTGGGTCTGGTTCCAGTCTCATTCCTGGTCTCAGTCCTGGTCTGGTCTTGGTCTGGTCCTGGCCTGGTTTCGTTCTCAGTCCTGATCTCAGTCCTGATCTTGTTCTGGTCTGGTCCCGGTCTCAGTCCTGGTCTCAGTTCTGGTGTGGTCCCGGTCTAAGTCCTAGTCTCAATCCCACTCTTAGTCCTGGTCCTGGTTCCAGTCCCGGTCTGTTCCCAGTCTCAGTCCTGATCACCCGACAGTCTACGTGGGCGCACCTCCGGGCCAGTCCGGACACTCAGTCCTGGTTTAGACCTGGGTTAGGCCTGGTTAGTCCTGTTTTAGTCCTGTTTTAGTCCTGGTTCAGTCTTGGTTCAGTCTGTATTCGGCGCAAAAGTCCGGCACGGAAGTCACTTAAACGGGAAACGGCCGTCATCTTTTTTTTCCATTATTCATTTAAACACAAAATCGAAAATTGAAAACAATAGTTATCCATTTTTTCATTTTGGTTTTGGGGACAAATAATGAAGAAAATAGTTGCTTTTTTTATTTTATTTTTGGTTTTATTTTGAAAAATGAATGAACGAACGATTGACAATAAAAAGCATTCTATTCTCTATCTATTCTATTCTATTCAAATACTAAATTGAAGATTATTATAAATTCAAACTAATATAACTCATGTATACATTTTTACAGTGCACCCGCCGCCCTCAGCTCTGCATCTCTCTCTCCTCTTCTTTCTCTCCTCCTCTTCTCTCTCTTTTCTGTCCAGTCCGAAGAGAAACAACTCCTGACCAACTCTCTCCCCGCCGGACTCAACTGTCAGAAATACATTTGCGTGCGAATTCAGAAATCGATGTTGTCCTTACGTAAGTGAACTACTGTAACTCACAGTCATCGATAGCTCTGCTCTAGAACATATCTGGTGGCGAAAGCTTGAACTTTGACCTCTGTCTCATTCAATGGTCACGAACGCAATATTGTTGTTCAGTATATCTTGAGGAGAATGACTACTATACAAGATCAGATAGGATTAGGTACGACGGAACTTTTTTAATCTCACTGGAGGAATTCATTTGTTGGCAGTTCCTGATACAATCAAAGACAACGTGCAAGAAAAATCAAAAAATAATCTGTTGTGTCCTTGAGCACGACACATTTGTGAATGCATGTTGAGTGCATAGTTAAGCGCCTTTATGACTAATATGATTGTGTATTTTTATATATTTAAGGCCACACTGTAACATTTCAGCCACTATATAGATTAAATGATGCTCAAAACAACTTGAAAAACATACATTCTAACTGTGAGCAGGCTTGCCTCTCCATAGACCTGACTTGCAGTGTAACTTGAAGAGAATAACTACTATACAATATGAGATAGGATTAGATATAATTTAACTTTTTTCATCTCAGTGGATTCATTTGCAGGCAGTTCCTAATACAATCAAAGATAGAAAAAAACATATGAAATAATCCATTGTGTCCTTGAGCAAGACACTTTTTGTGAATGCATGTTGAGTGAATTGTTAAGGGCTTTTTTGACTCGCTTGATGGTGTATTTTTGTATATTTAAAGCACCACTGTAACATTTTAACCACTTAAAAAAAAAAAAAAAAAAACTATGCTCAAAACAACTTGAAAAACAAACATTCTAACCGTGATCAGGCTTGCCTCTCCACAGACCTGACTCGCAGTATATCTTGAGGAGTATAACTACTATCTAAAATGAGATTTAAAGCCTCACTGTGTAACATTTCAACCATTAAATAGATAAACAAACAATTAACTGGTGCTTAAATCAACTTGAAAAACATACATCATAACTGTAATCAGACTTGCCTCTCCGTAGACCTGACTTGCAGTATAACTTGAAGAGAATAACTACTATACAAGATGAGATAGGATTAGATATAATTTAACTTTTTTCATCTCAGTGGATTCATTTGCAGGCAGTTCCTAATACAATCAAAAATAGAAAAAAAACATATGAAATAATCCATTGTGCCCTTGAGCAAGACACTTTTCGTGAGTGCATGTTGAGTGGATAGATAAGGGGCATTTTGACTCACATAATCGTGTATTTTTGTATTTTAAAAGCGCCACTTTGTAACATTTCAGAGAGTAAATAGATTAACAGAAAAATAAATAAAAAAACATGCACTGTAACTGTGATGAGACTTGCCTCTCCGCAGACCTGACTCGCAGTATAACTTGACAAAAATACCGACTATACAAAATGAGATAGGATTAGATATAATTTAACTTTTTTGATCGCAGTGGAAGAATTCATTTGTTAGTAGTTCCTAATGCAATCAAAGATAGAAAAAAACATATGAAATAATCCATTGTGTCCTTGAGCAAGACACTTTTCATGAATGCATGTTGAGTGGATAAATAAGGGCCTTTTTGACTGGAATAATGGTGTCTTTTTGTATATTTAAAGCCCCACTGTGTAACATTTCAGCTAGTACATAGATAAACTCCTGTAAAACAACTGTAAAAACATAATAATCCATTGTGTCCTTGAGCAAGACACTTTTCATGAATGCATGTTGAGTCAATATTTAAAGACCTTTTTGACTCGCATAATGGTGTATTTTTTGAATATTAAAAGTGCCACTTCGTAACATTTCAGAGAGTAAATAGATTAACAAAATATAAATAAAAATGAATTGATGCTCAAAAACTATTTGAAAAACAGACATTGTAACTATGATCAGACTTGCCTCTCCACAGACCTGACCTGCAGTGCATCTTGGGATAGAATAACTACTATACAAGATGAGATAGGATTAAATATAATTCAACTTTTTTAAATCTCAGTGGAGGAATTTATTTGTTGGTAGTTCCTAATGCAATCAAAGATAGAACAAAACATATGAAATAATCCATTGTGTCCTTGAGCAAGGCACTTTTCGTGAGTGCATGTTGAGTGGATAAATAAGAGCCTTTTTGACTGGCATAATGGGGTCTTTTTGTATATTTAATGCCCCACTGTGTAACATTTCAGCCAGTAAATAGATAAACAAAAACAAAAAAAAGTTAGTTGATGCGCAAAACAACTTTAAAAACATAATAATCCATTGTGTCCTTGAGCAAGACATGTTTTGTGAGTGTATGTTGAATGAATATTTAAAGACTTTTTTGACTCGCAAGATGGTGTATTTTTGTATTTTAAAAGTACCACTTCATAATCTTTCAGAGAGGAAATAGATTAACAAAAAAAAGAAAAACATACTGTATATCGTAACTGTGATCAGACTTGCCTCTCCGCAGACCTGACACGCAGTACATCTTGAGTAACATAACTACTATCCAAGATGAGACAGGATTAGATATGATTGAACTTTTTTTAATCTCGGTGGAAGAATTCATTTGTTGGCAGTTCCTAATGCAATCAAAGACAACGTGCAAGAAAAATAATAATATAATCCATAGTGTCCTTGGGCAAGACACTTTTCAGACATTAAACACAAAAACTGATTGATCAGGCTTGCCTCTGCACGGACCTGACTTGTAGTATATCTTCAGAAGAATAACTACTACAAGATGAGGTAGGATTACAGACTGTATGATTGAACTTTTTTTAATCTCACTGGAGGAATTCATTTGTTGGCAGTTTCTAAGACAATCAAAGACAACGTGCGAGAAAGATAGAAATATAATCTGTTGTGTCCTTGAGCACGACACTTTTTGTGAACATATGAGTGGATAGTTTAAGGCCTTTGGGACTGACATAATGGCAATTTTTTTTGTATATTTAAAGCCCCATTGTGTAACATTTCAGCCAGTAAATGTACTAGTACAGGGGTTTGAAAATTGGCATGGTTTAATCCTGGTTAAATCCTGGTTTAGACCTAATTTTAGTCCTGATTTTAGTCCTGGTTAAATCTTGGTTTAGACCTGATTTTAGTCCTGGTTTAGACCTGGTTTAGACCTGGTTTAGACCTGGTGTAATCCTGATTTTAGTCCTGGTTAAATCCTGGTTTTAGTTCTGTTTTAGACCTGATTTAGACCTGGTGTAATCCTGATTTTAGTCCTGGTTAAATCCTGGTTTAGACCTGATTTTAGTCCTGTTTTAGACCTGGTTTAGACCTGGTGTAATCCTGATTTTAGTCCTGGTTTAAACCTGGTTTTAGTCCTGATTTTAGTCCTGGTTTTGTCCTAGTTTTAGTTCTGGTTTAGAGGCACGGCCCACACAGTGTACACGAGTAGACACGGCCCATGTAGCGTACGCGAGTAGACACAGTTCATGTGGCGTACAGGAAGATACACGGTCCATGCGGCGCATACAAGGCAAAAAAGGTGACGCCCCAAACTATGAGTCAGTTGTCCGAATGGCGAAATAATTTTACAGCTAATACACGCACAAACAATTACCGATGTTAATACTGCTGCAGATGTGGACCATTATTTTTTTCTTCATGTGTGTCTCGCCTTCCCAGTGGCTCTTTGGCGAACCCCAGGGGACGTGGGCCTCACCTATTGAAAACCACTGTACTAGTTTATAAAAATGTATTCATGCAACTTGAAAAACAGTTCTTTATTTATATGTAGTACTTTATTAGCACATGGGGCACCCGGGGACCTATCTCCGTGATCTTGTTGTTCAGGCCTGGTCAGGACTTTAGCTGGAGGATTTTACCTGTGGTGCATGTTTTAGGTTGACGAGAAAAAACGGAGTCCATGGAGGAAACCCACCCAGACACGGTGAGAACATGCAGACTCCACAAAGAAAGGCCCAGGCGACTCGGGGATCGAACCACGCCAAAATCAGACTTGCTTCTCCCCGGCCCTGACTTGCAACTTAGGCAACATAGACATTTACCACATACCTTATACAACCATTATTTGATATTTTATGATATTTTGTACGCATGTGTCTTGAATCTAGGAGGCTGCTGGTTCAAATCCCACTTGAGCACTTACTACTTTTCACTCATGCATTGCTCACTCCTGCTACAGACAATGGGACAGACAGGAAAGGCATCCGGAGTAAAACAAAACCAACCAAACCACTATGACTTGGCAGCGGTTGGTTCTTGACTCAGAATCTCATTGCTGACACATTCATAGCCGCATTGTCCTGTAATAAAGGAGACATTAAAATTCACATTATTTGCATAGACCTACCGTACACCACATGCTGTTTGTCTGTGGCTTCCTTTATCCCCTCTGTGTTTTGATAATCGCATTGACCTGCTCGCTTTAAGTCTCAAATTAATTGTTGGGGAGCCTCTGCTTTCATTTTCAGTCTTAACATTCCCTCGTTGCGTCAGGCAGCGTACCTAACACCTCTGATTGTAAGCACCTTAGCGTTTGCATTCGCGCCGTCGAATTTCAGGCCGCGACGGACAGAAAAACGACCCTTTCTTGCAACGTTGGCCCAGCTTTCTTTCTCCCCGAGCTATGACACTGTACTTTTGCGGCGGTTCATCTTCTAAAAGCAATAAATGAGAATATCCTGCTTGAATGGGACGCCTAAGAACCTTCACGGTAAATTTACGGAAAGGAAAAAACGCACAAGGGAGGGGGGTATAGATTCCAGGACGCCTCAGGAGCCACCAAATGCCTTCCCTTAAGCCCTTAGCGTTCGGAGACGATGAGGTGGGCTGGTGGTTGAACTTACATCAAAAACGAAATCTCCACTTCGCTTTTCTCCGGATCGTTCCCTAGATGAAGCCGCCGCACGATGTCTGTCTGTACGCACCGCCGCGCCCCATCGCCTCATCAACAACCTTACCCACTGCGATATTACGCCGTTATATATATATTTTCGGGTTTTTTTTCGCAGGTTGCACGCTCCGTAATCCATACGACGTCTCCCCCCCCTTTGAGTTTGATTTTGCGCATCGTTTCTCTTCCGCCTCCACTTTCTTTTCCCTTTCTTTTTTTTTCCCGCCGTGTTGTTTTTTGTTGTCGTACTTTGCCCCCGGGCTGTGCGGCCGCGGCGTTTATTCCCCCTAATCTCGCTCTCATCTTCGGGGCGAGCTGTGACAGATGGTTATAGGCGCACAATAGTATTAAGAGTTGGATTTTTCCCCCGTTTTTGGCTGGCTTGCTTCGGCTTACCCCCCCCTCCCTTCGCCTCTCCACTCCGTTCTTGACTCGCGAGTAGGTAAACTAGGATTTAAGTGTCTCTTTTGTAGCTTGTTTATCTCCCGCTGTCACATAAACATATCTTTCTTCACCTTGCGTAGCGCCGTCTAAGGTAAGCTGCATTAGCCGTGCCGCGGATGTCTTCTCTCCGCCGACAAATCGCTCTATAATTTCTTAACCACATACCATTTTCAATCCCGGCTCTGCTCGTGACAGTGCGCCCCTGCCAGATGATGCATAGAGGTAAATAAGCCCGGTTATATTAGCCCCTCCCACCATTCTCTCTACCTTTTACCCGCGGGGCATGCTGGGAAATTGACTTCACGCTGGATTTTGATTAGCCCCCGTAATGTTAGGAGCAGGGCAGGGCTAGGTAATTCGGCGGCGGTGTCACACTCCTGTATTAATTGGCGATTTTTCACTTGGTTTTGCATGTATAATAGCCACATCTGTCTGTAAAGGAGCCGTGAAGTTATTGAATAGAGAAATATGGGCGTATGAGCCATTAACCTGCAGTTTAAATGGTCATTGTTTGAAAATTGAGAGTCTACCGAGACACGGGTGAGGGGAACGTTACGGAATGAAGCGTTAGGAAAACAGGGAAGACTTTCAATCAAATGTAATAGAATTTAAACCTACAAAATACACCTTTACTC
Source organism: Boleophthalmus pectinirostris (assembly GCF_026225935.1). NCBI lineage: Eukaryota > Metazoa > Chordata > Actinopteri > Gobiiformes > Gobiidae > Boleophthalmus > Boleophthalmus pectinirostris. The sequence goes on along the minus strand of NW_026570994.1, from coordinate 8,491,575 downwards.
CAGTCAAAAGAGTTCTTACATTTATGGTTTTCGAATATGGGAAAGTGGAAAAGACTTTAGCCCAAGCCCAGACATTTTTTTCATGTTTTATATTACTACTACTACTACTTCTACGACTATGACATGAAATTTAGTGCTCAGACTTTGACAGCAACTGTATTTTTTAGGAGAAAATGTCTCTTCCGACAATGTTAAACAATAATGTGGGGGTTTCCATAGCAAACTTGGCGTACGGTTTTATGGTATGGCTTGTTTTTGCTTTATTTTTTTAAATTTATCTTTTACTCCTGCTGCCCTACTTTTTACGTATTGAAGTTTGCCATGTGGGTTGATAGGCAAACACTTAACTTAAGAACTTTAAAAAACAAATGAATAATAAAATGTATGTCAAAATAAGCAAAAAGTTGAAAAAATACAATGATAAAATAGAATAAAAATGAAGGCACATCATGTTTGGTCAAAAATGAGTTCATGTCATTTTGTATGTACTTGAGATCTTCTTTATCGTGTGAATAAATATCGTGAAAAATATTGAGCTCAAAATTGACCTTTAACCCTTATTTGTCAGTTCCTGTACTCATGAGCCAAAAATAAGGAGTCGTACAAAGGCAAAAGGCAGTAACAGTGTATGTTTTGTTTATGATTTAGTGCATAAATATATTTTATTTTCAAATCCAACCTCTCGCCTCCTTCTTTTTGCCTTGGCACTGGCGACTACACCGACACATTAAATAAATATACCTTTGTATTCAATTATACTTAAATGATCTTTAATGTGAAAGTATTTGGTGTATTTATTCATACTGTACACGCTATACTGCAAAGTCACTTGTGTGTCAAACTGTTTAACTGTGGAAGTGTCGCCGAACAATCCTGATCAGCACTAAACAGGAAATCCAAAGCTCTTCTATTTAATTTCAAACAAACTCCATGAGGACTCGACCTTGGTGAGGTGTTCTTATGATGGATGGAAGTCTGGGCAAAATCAAGCAAATAATGATCATTTCAGTTGCAGTTACTGCCTTTTGCCTTTGCACGACTTTTTATTTTTGGCACAAAGAGTAGTAGTAGTAGTAGCAGAGAGAGTACAGGAACTGCCAAATAAGGCTCAAAGGTCAATTTTGAGCTCAATATTTTCCACATACATTATTATTATATTCATTATAGCAATCATTATATACTGTATAGCTGTCAAATTTTGGGAGCCATACCTATTATACTTTTGTCTGGATGAAACAGAAACTTTGAAGTTATTTTTCTCAGTTTCACACTGACGAGTTGAGGTCTTTTGCCTTTGTAAGGCCGTGTATTTACGTGTGGTTGATTGAACAACACCTAGTGCCTCTGCTCAATTGCATTTCTCTCCAGCGACTAAATCGAAATACACTAGATGGTTTGCAAAAACCCGAAGTGCGAGTTTGGGCACCAGCCAATCAGCGAAGAGCCATACATTCTGTATTGGCAACTATTCCCGAGATTAAGGATTTAAAGCTGGAACAAAAAGAATGTTTGGTGAATTTTATCAAGGAGAAAGACGTTATTACCCTTCTTCCTATGGGATTTCGGAAAAGCTTAATTTACCAGTTAGTCCCGTTAGCGTCGCATTACATACATCACGACCAAATAGCAGGGATTGGTTAAATAAAGAAGTACCCGCCTACCATCAAGTGAACGAATTCTAACACTGCAAGGTCAGGCGGTTTTTACAAAGTGAAACTGGTTGATGAATCAGGCTATGAACAAGGTTGAATACTAACCAGAAACACACATGACATATAAGACTAAGATAACTAAAGATAGCAGTTAACTATTTTATTTCTTTTTACAATAATGGACTCTTTCGTTAAATTCACTTCAGTTTCAAATCCAGCTCAAACTTAAACTGTCCACAGACCCATTATTTTGCCCGTGTGTTCAGCTTAGCCCACTTCTTGTTCGCGGTGTTCTGTGGGCTGTGAGAAAGTGCTGACTGTTTGACATATGAATTCACAGCCAGGCCGCCCCGACAACCAGGGCCCGCCACCCCTCTGACCATCCCAGCGCCCGGACCTCCTTCTCGGGTAAGTAAAAGTGTTTTTCCATTGGACGTAGAAGATGTGAAAGGAGCGGGTGGGAGGTGCAGAGGTGGTGCTCGGATGTAGCCTGCCGGGACCCTCTTAGGATTAACACGAGCGCTGTGTTCTGGACATATGGCATTTGTCATCTCCTACTGCTAAGCTACCCCCCCTTTTCGCTAAAAACCACACATGCACACGCTATACTCAGGGGGACCACCTTGTAAAGTAGTGGGAGTGGGACAAGTTGTGAGATTTGGTTGGGTATGTTTGCGGACGGATTTAAGACAATAAAATCGGAATGTTAAAATGCCCGATGCTGTGTTTGGTGGCAAGATGGTTCCTGTTTCAATTCCGAGACAGTGACATTGTTTGTGGAGCTTGCAAGTTGTCCCTGGGCATCCTTTTTTTCTAGATATTCCTTCAGTTTTGTATATGCACAGTAAGCTTTTCAAAACTATAGAAAATCAGATACAAATTGATGCTAAACTAGAAAACCAGATACTCGTTTGAACAAATATCAACACTAAAAAAGACACGTTCACAGGACAGAAATAAACCTTTCCTGATTCGTTTTAGAATGATCTTGAGCTGCATCAGAACAAGTATAAGAGCACATATACCTGGACGACTGAGAGATTTTACACATATAAGACCATGTGGTAATAAAAAAGAAAGTACTATGTTTTAATCTTGAAAATGACATTGTATTGTCTGAATAAAGAGTGTTGTCAATATTGAGTATAGAGTCTAGAGGTGTGCAAAAATACTGAAATATTGATATATCGTATTAATGCAGAAATGTCAAACTCAGGCCCAGGGACCAAATTTGGCCCGCGATATAATTATATTTGGCCCCCGAGATCCTATCAAATCTGTATCAGAGCTGCCCACCGGCTCTATAGAAGCATTATTTATTTTAAATGTTGTTATTATTATTTTATTATTTGCTTGTTCTGGATTCATTGTTTAAGCAAAATTATGATTAAACATTTATTTTAATAAGAAAAGGTTTAACATCACATATCTCAAAAGAAGAGGAAACATGTAGATGTATGATGTAAATATTTAGTTTGGCCCACAGTTTAATCGCAGTTTTTTTTTATTTTTGGCCCTCTGTGAAGTTGAGTTTGACATCCCTGGTTTAATGTGATGATGCAGTATCGATATCGTGGGCTACTGTATCGATATATCCCGAAGAGTATTATTTGGCGTATTTTACTAGATTATTTTGTTAGAGCTACAGTTTTGTAGCTTGTTTAGAGAAATGAAACTCTTTTATGCAACACATTTGATATTTTCACTGTTTGGAGTAAAATGGCAGTTTTTTATATTAGCTTTACACAAGAAGTGGCTTAACAAACACTTTTAGTATCACAGCCATGACTTAGCCTTTATTTTTTATTGAACCATATCAAATCATTTTGTAATATATCAAATCGAATCAAAAGTGCACTGTATCGAGACATGTATCGTATTCAGCAACTTCTTAATGACACCAAGCCCTAATTGAGTCTTTTCCTTAGTATCAAAATCCAGTTTGAAACTGTAGTATTAACACAGTTTACTAGGGATGTAACGATATCCAAATCTCTCTGTGCGATATTATCACAATATGCATCTCACGCTTCGATATTTAAGGCGATATTTTGAAGAGGCTGCTATAATTGTAGATGGGACACTTTTTTGCTTTTAAAACACCTTGACAAGATTTTGGTGTGAATCATTACCATCATAATCCCAAGAATTCAAGTAAAAACATATTTCTTTATGTTGTTTGCACTGAAATGAATCATGGGATATGTAGTTCCCAATGTTTATAAGCTGCTGCTACTATAAAACCATGCATTTAAGTAAAGGAACTTGTAATTCGATATATTATGACAGCCCATGATATTATTGTGAGACTTTTGAAGATACAATATCACAATATTTCGGTTCACTGATCTTCCAGCTTTAGGTACTCATGACCAGGATCCTGACTTAATATTGAAGTTCTTGAAATGGGTCTCAGGTACTTCACTCAAGTCAATTGGTCAAATGCAGAAAGCAAATTTCTTCTTAGACATTCAGCTATTTTACATATGAACATTTTATTTAGCGTCTTCTATCTCACAAATACCCACTTGCGTAGTGAAGAGCAATGTTTTTATGTTTGTTTTTCTTTTAGATACCAATGCATATTTCATCCACGACTTACTTCTATGCGACGTATCTATACTGCTTTTTATATCTTCTATCTACACGAGGGGATCTCCAGTTGGATTTAAAGTAGTTGTTTACAGTGCATCAAAAGCCCCCTGCCCCCTCCCACCAGTGGACTCCAGCGGGTGGTGAAAAATGAGCAGAGAGAAGCTGCTGACGAAGCGTGCGCAGGACAGGAAAAAGGTATTGGATAAGTTTTACCTGATATGACCAGCTTTGTATTATGTCCCGAGAGACTGTAAAACATCAGCACATAATAAAACACCTGTGATGTCTGTTTTGTCCAGTGATAAATCTACAGTGACAACGTTTGACAAAAAAATACATAAAATAATGAAATGAAGAAGAAGAAAGGAACAGACAGAGGGATGATAAAAAAATACAATATGGTGTTTAGTAGATTGAAAAAATCTGAGTTCTTTTTGGCAGTATTTTTTTTACATATTGGGTTTGTGAATTGTAAATCTTTATCAATCTATGTATCGTTCGTTGATTCGTTTTTCAAAATAAAACCAAACATAAGAAGAAAAAAAAAATTCCGTGACTTAAATTGCGATGCTGGACTTTTGTGCCGCATACGGACTGAACCAGGACTAAACCAGGACTAAATCAGGTCTAAACCAGGTCTAAACCAGTCTCAGTCCTGGTCTGGTCCCAGTCTCAGTCCTAGTCTCAGTCCCAATCTGGTCCCGGTGTCAGTCCCAATCTGGTCCTGGTCTCAGTCCTAAACCAGAACTAAACCAGGTCTAAACCAGGACTAAACCAGGTCTAAACCAGGACTGAACCAGGTCTAAACCAGTTTCAGTCCCGGTCTGGTCCTGGTCTCAGTCCTAAACCAGGACTGAGAGTCGGAACGAGCCCGGAGGTGCGCCCACATAGACTGTCGGGTGATCAGGAAACCGGGACCAGACCGGGACTGAGACCGGGACTGAGACCGGGACTGAGTGGTTTAGACCTGGTTCAATACTGGTTTAGACCTGGTTTAGTCTTGTTTTAGTCCTGCTTTAGTCCTGGTTCAGTCCTGGTTCTGGCATCACACTTTAAGTCATTAAAACGGGAAATGTCCGTTATCTGTTTTTTCCATTATTCATTTAAACACAAAATCGAAAACTGAAAAAAAAACGAGTCGTTACATTTTTTAATTTTGATTTTGGAGACAAATAATGAGGAAAATTGTTGTTTTTTCATTTTCTTATTTTTGGTTTTATTTTGAAAAACAAATCAACAAACGATACATGGATTTTTATCGTCTCATTTTGTCTACTCCACTTGTATGGTTTCAATATACTGTCTTCTTACATGTTACATTTTTTTATTAACACAAAGCTACTTCCAAATAAAAAAATTTTTTTGCAAAACGACAAATCAACATTTTTACCCAAATGTCAATATTAATGTGATGTCTGGTTTGTAGAATTAGAAATCTACAGTGAGACAAATAAAAAATAAGAAAGAATGGGAAAAAAATCATTGTCATTTCGGTCTATAGAGGGATAACAAAAAGTACAAAGCGTTTGGCGTTTTGTAGTTTAAAATCAGAAAAGTTTGGCACTCGTTTTTCTAGTCTGGCACAAAATATTGGCTTTGTGAATTGTAAATCTTTATTATCTCCGTCTACTCCACCTGCTATGGTCTTAATATGCCTTCTAGTAAGTCTTCTGTTGCATTTTCAAATTAACACAACGCTACCTCCAAATAACAATTATCAAGAAACGTACAATAAATCAACATTTCCACCCAAATGCCAATATTAGTCTTCCACGCTGCCTGAGAGATCGCTAATGTGCCGCTAAACCGTGCTTGAACGTTGTTAGGTGCGTACCGTTGCTGTTGAAAGTTGACATTTTCCAGCAGGCATCTCATTAGCGGCTCGTACTAGGCCCGAGCACCTTCCTGAATGCTATCGTTTACTTCAGCGCTCCTCCAGGCAGGTAAACCCGGCGTCACCCTCACTCTTTGCAAATAGACAGCTTATTACGCCGTGATTGAGTGCCGCGTTTTTACCCGCGCTGTGCTAGTTTTTATGTCGGGGAATCAAAGCCCGTAATTCGGCGGTTGATGTTTACGTCGCCTCCCGCTTCTGCAAACAGTTGATGAACAGCGTGTAGAGACAGGAGGAAAAAGGTGTAGTAGAATCTTGCCAAAATGATACCCCCATTGAGCGGGCGGGCTTCATATTTCAGCGGCCGTACGAGCGCGCTGCCGTACGGTGATAGATGGCACCGGAGCGCATTTCTTATGGGAAATCGGGAAGGTGAGGAGAGGAAGGGGGAGAGGCGCCGCGACAAATTGCCTTCAGTGCGAGTTAGGGCTCTCCTCGCTCCTCGCGCTCCTGCTGCTGATGCTGATGGGGCCGGGGCTGAGGTTGGGGGTTTGATTCTGTTAGGAGTCGGGCTGGGTATCATTCAGAAGTTGCCGATACGATACATACCTCGATACATAGGCCACGATAAGATACATGTCTCAATACAGTGAGCTTACGATTCAATACGATATATTTCAAATCAATAAAAATAACGGCTAAATCATGGCTGTGATACAAAAAGTCTTTTTAAAATCACTTCTTGTGCGAAGTTAATATGAAACACGCCCATTTTAATCATCAAAACAGTGAAAATGTCAAATGTGTCGCATAAAATACTTTCCTTCCTCTGGACAAGCAACAAAACTAACGCTGTAACAAAATAATTTAGTAAAATAAACCAAAATGTACTCTTAGCAATAAATCAATACAGCAGCCCACGATATTGATACTGTATCAACACAAAACGATATGATACACCAATATTTCACTATTTTTGCACACCCCTAGTTAGGAGCAAGGTATTTGGAAATCAGTGCTGACAAAGAAATGAAGTTGTCTAAGTTGGTAGGACTTGCTGAAATGGACATATATGTTAACAAATATCTAACTTTGTTCACACTTTTTGGTATCACTTTAGATCAGGGATCACATATTAAAGCTAGTTAAAGGGACAGTTCGGAATTCCTAGTGAGCCAGAGTGTTGGAGACATGTGGAGACACTTTTTAAAATATTCCATCCAGTCCTTGTATTTGCAGAGTTCACTGGTGCTAGGCTAGTGCATGTCAATGGCCATAGTTAGCCTGTCACTAAAAACAGTCTTACCCACTCCACAAAACACCAAAACAAATCTATTATTACACCAGACTGTCAATGTAAATGTCTGTGTTAATAGAACAATGTTTGAAATAAAACTAACCTTGCATCACATGAATTATCACATGTTGAGGGACTATTTTCTCATATATCAGTCCGCCACTGCCAAGCTTTCTATCAGGAAATACAACTTGCTGCTGCTGCTCAGACTTAAATCCTTCAAATGCAAGGTTGGTTTTACTTCTAAAATGATTCTATTGACACAGACATTCACATAATAATTGATTTGCTTCGGGTGAATATTTCAAAAAGTGTCTCCAACACTCTGGCTCACTCTGTTTTACCTGTGGACCTTTGGTGATTTGTAATAATTGCGGAGGATGCCTGAGATCTTAATCAGGTGAGAATTTGTAAAGTAAAAATTCTGCAGTGAGAATCTGCATCTTAGTGTTTGTTTGTTGTAATTGTGTGCCTTTCCCATATTATTACTCTCCGTGGACTATGCTCAAATCTAGTTATTGCTTTTTTTTCTACAATTAAAAAGTATAAAACAAACTGCGGTAAGTAATTGACCCGGAACCCTGTTGTTGTGGTAATCAAGGACCAGCAGGATGGAGCCTCTACGAAGAAGTTTGGATGCTTTTGGTGCAAAGTTTATAAAGTTTGGATGGAGTTGCTGTAAAGCATGAACGGATTAATGGATTCTGATTGCCGATCGCATCAGTGCGGTGAGAAACATGGTTGTTGACGCTACAGTGCTGATGCATTTACAAAAAAAAAAATATAAAAATGTAAAATTTAAATAAAAGCAACATTGGTGACATGATAAATTAAAACGTAAAACTCATCTTGTTGCGGTGTGTTTATCAGTTCGCTGTGGGGTAATTCCAATTTTACAGACGTCTCTAAGTAAAACTAATCATGTATGAATATTACTTTATATGAGGTAACAACATTATAACAAGGCTTAAATCTCACAAGAGTTAATTTTGTGTAATATAGGACCCTTAAGGTTAGGGTTACATGTTATTATTGTAATTTTGAGGTACGTACACAGAGTTAAGAGTGGTGTAAAATAAAGAATTACCTCGTCCTCTATTGGGGGCCTATAGAACGTTTTAGTTATCCAATTACATCCTCCAAATACTCACAGATTTTCCCCAAATTGAGCACTTACACTACATAAAATCTCACTTAGCACCAATAAAAAGCGGGACATTGTCTTAGGTGGGATCCTGTTTGCCAAGGATTACAGATGTATTTACTCAGAAATATTCAAACAGGAGTGAAAGTGAAAAATCCTCCAGCTTAAAGTACAAAAGCTTCAAAGCTCCTTACTGTCTTATCCATTCTTATTTATAAAGTAAATTGCGCATGATTACGTTTTATTACAAGCCAGGATTGACAAGTGAGGACCATTTTCAGTGCTTGACTACAGATTTTATAGAGAGACGACAATTCATTCACGATGTAATTAAAAGAATGTGGCATAGAAACTTCTCTATTTTGCTATTTCGTATGTTTGAACAGAAAAAAGTGGCTCACCTCTCCACTGATATGACCCGTGATTTTAAATGTAAGCTATACTGTAGGTCGTAAAATTAAGTTTTAATGTTATAATGTTACTACCTCCTCAAAAACAGACCCAGAGTTGTGTTTTGTTTCATTCACATGTTTAAGTAATCCTTTATTATTAGTCTATCTACATCTCCAAAGCTCAAAATGCTCTATTCCACCTTGTGATGTCATGAAGTGGTAGATTCCAACAGCTGCTTTTTACCTTCTGTTTAGTAGAGATTGAAAATCCCAGTGGTGAAATCATCCAGATGATTCTCGTGAAGGTGTATGGAATTTAAAAACACAGTGAAGCACTTCCTGTATTACCACATGACATCACAAGTTGGGACATGGTATTTTCTGTTTGAGAGAAAAACTGTGTGAGCTTTATGTGTTAAACATGTGAATGAAACAAAACAACTCCCGGTATCATGAAGAAGTTGCAGATTCGGTACAAACCTCGATACATAGGCCACGATATGATACATATCTCGATACAGTGAGCTTCCGATTCGATATGATTCAAATATGATATATTTCAAATTGATTCCATATGGTTCAATAAAAAATAAAGCCTAACTCATGGCTGTGATACTAAGGGTCTGTTTACACAAGAACGCTTGGGGGTAAAAATGACAAAATATGGCTGCGTTCAGACTGCAGCCTGAAGTGACCCAAATCCGATTTTTTGGCTTCTATGTGACCTGTATCCAATCTTTTAATGACAGTCTGAACGACACAGATCCGATTTTTTCAAATGCGTCCCAGGCCACATGGATATGTGGTCCTGAAACCGATACATATCCGATCTTTTGACATGCGACTTCAGTCTGAACGGCCAAAGCACATCCATCCGACCTACACGTTATCAACAAGCGACAAACGTCACTATTCTGCGCTGAAGCAGGCGGAAACCGGAACTGTAAAATCACCAGGTGCTCAATGCTCGCGTCCATGTTTGGACAACTTCTGTAAACACAGAGCACGCTCGCTGCGGTTGACGCATGGGGTTGACGTCATTGTGTCCTCCAGTGCGCATGCGGGACACTTTCGGGCCGTTTACCGTTCACACTGGAGTCACAGACAAGTCGCATTTAATTGGAAATGTGAACGACCTCGCAAAAACATCGGATTTCACAAAAAAATCGGAATTGAGCATTAAGCCCTACAGTCTGAACATAGCCTATTTGATCTGAAGTGCCTTTTCGTTTAGATGGTGACGGCGTTTTCCAGAGTGGAAAAGTTGAATACGCTCCATTGTAGTGTTTCCGTCTACATTGCCCAAGACGCAAAACTCTGGTCAGATCTGCTCACGTCGTGTACGCATTTACGTCACATACATACAGTACACAGAAACAAACATGGCACACATACACATACCCAATCTAATTCCACACACTTTTGCATCACCGTATGCTTCGCAGATTTCCACCCGAAAACGCTCATCTAAAAGTGAAGACACGATGCCACTTTTGCGTCTTCTGTTTAGACCATCATCATATAAACGTAGCCTAAAAGTTTTTGTTAAACCACTTCTTGTGCAAAGTTCATATAAAACACACCCATTTTAACCATCAAAACAGTGAAAATGGCAAATGTGTCGCATAAAAAGTTTCCTTTTTCCAGACAAGCAGCAAAACTATAGCACTGTAACAAAATTATGTAGTAAAAAAATACTCTTGCAAATATATCGTTACAGCAGCTCACGATATCGACACTGTATCATCACATTTAAGGATACGATATTTCGATATTTTTGCACACCCCTACCCAGTATGTTAGTTATGAAGAAACAACATTATAACATAGATCAGAAAATAAGATTATATGGGTTCTTTAAAATACGAACATGTTGCTTCTGATTGTAATTTCAGAATAAAAACACAACAACGAAAAGACAGGAAGTTAAATCCCACATTCACGTTCATAATTCCATGTTATACAATATCTGTACTGTCCTTTCTAACACATTATTTCCACAGTCAGTGCAAAGAAAAACATACAGTCTCAGAATAAATGGCCTAACATGGACTATCACAAGAACTGCAGTGGCAATAAGCGCATTAAAAGTTCACAATGACAATATATTTGCAATATCACACGGTCCTGCTAACTAAGGAAACTCACCACTTATTTTATGGCATAAACACTCATGGTCGGTGGTTTGGCTTCAACACCTTGTCTCCAATAATTGCCACAGTATCATAGAGGAGCGTGCTGGAACCAACTGGAAGAGGCCGTGAACGCCGCCCAATTAAAACTTTCGCGAAACTTCCGAGGAACATAAATTAACTAGCTTTAGCGAGTATGTCAAATCAAAGCCGTAATTCGAGACGCTATTGCTGGAGAAAGCGGAGAACGCCGAATTGGAAAGGAACGTGATGCACAAGCCTAAACCCCGAAGTTGGAACGAGCGATAAGGTCCTAATGATCGCAATGTCCCGCGCATGGATAACGCCGCGGCCGGTCCCCCATCCCCGCGGTCCTGGGGTGAAAGGACTCCGATTACGACGAGAATTTTGGAAGAATTACCCGCGTATTCACAAACAACATTCCATTAGGTCAAATCTCACTGACAGTAATTTCAGATTTTTCCCGTACATTCTCTGGAGATGGATTCTTTGGACCTGTTTACATCCCTCAGCGTTGACAGAGCGGGGAAAGAGGTCGCGCGACAAGAGATTACGCCGCCGCTTACGCCATCAATCCCAATTTACCTCTGAATAAGCCCAAATTTATGAGCGTGTTAGCGGGTGTAATCCAGGCTCTGATTTGTTCATTTCGTGTGTGTGTGTGCGGAGGGTGGAGGGGAGCGGTGCGGCGAGTGGGGGGGGTTGCGAGTGAGATTACCAGCTGGGTACTTGTTGTCACTAGCGCGGCGCAGGGCAACACACAAAAACATGCCTTCGGTGGGGAGGCTATATAGGTGGTCCGTGCTTGCTCTTGATTAATTGCTATCGCTTACCGGGGAGCTTTGTCTTTCAAAAAAAGAAAAAACACAAAAACGGAACGGTTATTTTTGCTGATAGGGCATATTTTCCGTCAACACTGTCTGGCAGATGAGAATATGCGACGGTAGCGCTGCCAAGCCGAGTCTCACGGTTCTTCAAAACGAATATTTGTGTCTCTCTCTCTGGCCCGGCGCTCTGATCTGCTTATAGATTTCGACAAACTCCAGTTATTATGAAAGAGCCGCGTGGAATAATTGCGAATCCGCCGTCACGCTAGAGGTATAATAATAAGTGTCGCGTAGATAACACAGGTGAGACCAATCGCGCAAAACAATCTTATCTAAGCCCGGCGATGGTAAAGGAATGCCATTAAGATTAAGTGAAATGCAATAAAGGGCCTATTGACTCCTGTGTTCAGCTCTTTTCTCTTCTAAAAGAAAGAATTAGCAAGCAAGATGCACACACCGGTTCAGATAAGTGGGATTTATCAGGCTTGCATCACTTCTTTTGGAAAATTACCGTGAAATCGTCGCGATTATCAAGCGCGCGTTGACGAAATCTGACTCTCTGTTTAGGGTAATCCCGTTTGACGAAGAAACGCACTTTGCTCGACTCCTCTCCTCGCGTTGGTGTTTACCGAGGATTGGACATGGCGGCGCCCCGTACGTCTCCGCGCGATCCCGCTCCGCCCGGCAGGAACCCCGAACGCGCCACGTAATTAGCGAAAATACGGCCCCTAATGCTTCGTCTCCTTGAGAGTTTGACCCTATTTGTTTGCGTGGAGGTAATTTCATTAAACTGTGCAATTCCCAGGAGCGTCCACGAGCTAACGCTAAACGCTCACCAGAGAGGGGATAAGTATTTGGCAGGGCGTCAGCAGCGGAGAGGAGAGGCTCAATAACACGTCTTTCATGTTGACAAATTCCATTAGTGTGCATATAGGCTCCATTTTATTTATGATAATGCTAGGGCTTTGTAAGTGCGCGGGATTCATCAACGTGCCACCTATGTAGTGTGACAGTGTGATTTGTACTCAGCACCGCTCACACGTCGGATCTGTGGAAGGTGGCATCTTGTCTCGGCGTTCAGACCTCCTTTTTTGGCTGCGCTGAGTGGGAGTGTGGGGAGACAGGAAAACCAACAAATGATGAATTATTAGTCTGAACAGAGCGCGTGCGTGTCTCTCCGGAGCCGGCCGCGCTTCGGAAGTGGTGATTTTCAATGGCAGGTACGTTACACTCGACTAATTACTGCGATTCGCTTGTGTTGGGTGGATAAGCAAGGGCCCTGGGATTTGAAATAAAAGTATGAAGAGGGTTTCTGCAGCATTTTGGACGTTAAAAGGCCTATGTTATGCTATTTTCTGATCTACTATAATGTTGTTTCTTCATCAAAACTTACCTGGAGTTGTGTTTTGTTTCTTTCATTCATACATTCATCATTCATCACTTTCAGTGCAAACAAAATCAGTAATAGTTGATGTTTTTTTTTACTCAAAATGATGCCGAATCATGTTATTAACATTAACGCCGTTCACAATCACCTACAGAACATAAATCATAGACTACAACACATGAACTAGGACTAAAACTGGACTAAAACAGGACTAAAACAGGAATAAAGGTGGACTAAAACAGGACTGAACCGTAAATAAACCAGGACTAAAACTGGACTGAACCAGGACTAAACCAGGTTTAAACCAGGACTAAACCAGGACTAATCCATGGCTAAACCAGGACTAAACCAGGTCTAAACCAGGTCTAAATCAGGACTAGGCTCTGTGCTGGTCCTTTCACCTTCCGTCACCTGACAGTCTACATGGGCGCACCTCTGGGCCTGACCTGAAACTCAGTTCTTGTTCAGTTCTGGTTTAGACATGGTTTAGTCTTGGTTTAGTCCTGGTTCAGTCCTGGTCCCTCATGTCTCAGGTCACTATAGGACAGTACTGCAGATATCATGAGCCTATGCAGTTGTTTTCACCATTGCCAGTAGCTCCAGTTTGACATTTAAGTTGTCGCTATTTTAAATTTGTTTATTCTTTTTATTTTTAATCTCACGTCGGGAGAAGTGGGTGGATGGCGTACCTCTGCATACTACACCCACTACACCCCTGTTCATACATGCATATTTAAACTGAGTTCTTCTCTCAAACTAAAAACACTTGTGATGTCATACAAGAAGTGCTCCACTGTGTTTTTAAACTCAGTACACATTCACTAGAATCATTTGGTTAATTTCAGCCCTAGAATTGCCAATCTCTAATGAACTAAAAGGTAGATGTTCACTTGAAAACTATCGCTTCATGACATCACAAGGTGGAACAGGGCATTTTGAGCTTTGGAGACGTTGACAGACTAATGATACAGGATTACTTATGAAACAGAATGAAACAAAACACAAATCTGGGTATGTTTTTGATGAGGAAACAACATTATAATATGACTTAAAGCTCCCAAGAGTCTATTTTGCATACTATACAACCTTTTAAGAAGTAATTACTAAATGTATACATTGTGAAACATTATATAATTGCTATTAAAAACTATATTAACTATATTTTTAGGCTTATTTTAATTGGAAACCTTTTAGGAAAGCTGTTCTATGTATCGAAGAAGGTCACGAAGCCGCACAATACAATTACCATAATCTGACAATTGACTGTGTACTGATTTAAAGGTGCACTTTGCTGCTGGGTGCTCAGCCAGCTACTTGTTTCCATTTCTCTGACGATGTTATTACTTGCCTGGAATGTTCCACAGTAGGATATTAAACCTATCTATCATTTATTCAATCATGTAGGAGAACATTATAGGCAAAAGCAACACATCCATGGAGACAGGTGACGGACACTTCACCTGAGAAGTTGCATAGTTCATCTTTGACAGGCTATAAAGAATAACAGAATAAAATTAAAACTATATTCAGGTAATACATCAGTTTAGGTACAGTCCAACAATGTTATTTTTGACCAACATGTACAAAATTATGTAATCTCACAATGCAAACGATTGCATTTTTCCTAAAGTGTCCTAATAATCCCTATGTCTCCCTGAGGTGTGGTGTTTGCCGATGGCCCATCTTGTACAGTAACAGTATTCGTGAATGATCTTGGAAGTGTCCCCTTCTCCGTGAGCTCTGGGAGGGACGGGGAGGCTGGGTAGAGGCTGGGCTGAGGTTGGAAAGATCTGGATGTCAACAGCAAAGAGAGAAATAGAAAACACATTTGCATCTCTGGCACGCAGGAGACTGTTGGGGAGCCGGCGTGGCGTGTGACCGACCACGGCATCCTCCCATCCACACTGCAAAAAACACCACAATCTAAACACATTATCGGAGGAGTTATTCAGGTAATGTTTCTGTGGAGAAGTTTGTTCCAGCGCATTTGATCCATGTTCTAGACCTGAGCCAAGATCCTGGTCGGGAGTACTTAGCTGGAAAGTTAAGTATCTTTTTAATCTGTTAAAAAAGTAAAATTCAAGGTGAAATATGTCACTTTTCTGGTGGAAGGTTACAACAACTCACCCTTATGTAACAGATAATACTCCCTACAACTGTACTGTACATATGTAACAGATAATACTCCCTATAACTGTACATCAGATCACCCTTATGTAACAGATAATACTCCCTACAACTGTACATCATCTCACCCTTATGTAAGATAATACTCCCTACAACTGTACAACAACTCGCCCTTATGTAACGGATAATACTCCCTACAACTGTACATCAACTCGCCCTTATGTAAGATAATACTCCCTACAACTGTACAACAACTCGCCCTTATGTAACGGATAATACTCCCTACAACTGTACATCAACTCACCCTTATGTAAGATAATACTCCCTACAACTGTACAACAACTCGCCCTTATGTAACGGATAATACTCCCTACAACTGTACATCAACTCACCCTTATGTAAGATAATACTCCCTACAACTGTACAACAACTCGCCCTTATGTAACGGATAATACTCCCTACAACTGTACATCAACTCGCCCTTATGTAAAATAATACTCCCTACAACTGTACATCAACTCGCCCTTATGTAAGATAATACTCCCTACAACTGTACAACAACTCGCCCTTATGTACCAGATAATAATCCCTACAACTCTACATCAGCTCACCCTTATGTAACGGATAATACTCCCTACAACTGTACAGCAACTCACCCTTATGTAACGGATAATACTCCCTACAACTGTACAGCAACTCACCCTTATGTAACAGATAATACTCCCTACAACTGTACAACAGCTCAGCCTTTTATATATATTTTTATATTTTATTACTTATCTTTCAATTTTATTTTTACTTGTACTTTTACATTTATATAATTATGTCTTATTTAACACCAGCCTCTTGCTACTTATTTAGAATTTATTTTAACCAATTTTATTAGTTTTTTACTCTTTGTTATTATATTATATTGTGACGTGTGAGCTACTGTGTCCAAATAAACTTAATTGATCCACAAGGGAAATTATCTAAGTCTAATTCACTTACAAGACTCAAAAATACAGAAGAAACGTACATTCTTACTGTAAGCGGGGTCGGCCTCTTCACAGATCTGACCTGTAACCTGTTCCATCACTTGGTTTCCTCCATGGGGATAAGTAAGTTTAATGCCATATGGTGCGACATTTCATAACATTGCCATGGAGTCAAGCAGGATACGGGCTCATTTACATAGTGAAACCTGAAGTGGGACATACCTGGAAGAACAGGCAAAAATGCTCAATAGTATCTGGGAATTGAACCTGTGATCTTTTTGTTGCATGGTAGTAGTGCTCACAAATCAGCCATAGCACATTCACAGAAAAAAAGAAACAACAACTCTAAGTCTGGGTAAAAAATGCAGTTATTTTTATGTGCAATTTTGGAAAACCTACAAAGAAATAATTGGAATATTAACTCCAAAACTATATAAAAAAAGAGTCTTGATTTAAATTGCGATGTTCCTTTTTACAGTGCGGGGAGGAGGTAACCCATTTGAGGACACAGGCGGCGCAGGTTGTACCTATTAAGGCAGCTTAGTAACTCAAGAAGCTGCAATTTAAGAGCGCAGGATCCAAGGGAGGAGTGGGATTGTGGAAGAAAGCTCAGCTAATGCCCGACTCGAGGAGAGGGCTTTGGGGATGGGACTGGTGACAGCGTGCCCAGTCAGCTCCGAGGTACTGGGACTTTATCAGAGATTCTCCAAGAACAAGAGGTTTTACTTTGCCTCACATTTTACCAAACCTGGATTATAAGCAAGAAAGGTTGAAAGTTTGATTAACGGTGTACTGGGTAACTTTTCTGGTAAGCAGTTTGCAACCTGCTTCTTTTCACTTGAAATGTCCCACAATACGCTGTCAAATGTATCATTGTGCATTTGTTCAATCACAGCTATTTTTAATTGCTTAAAATCCATGAAAACTATGCATACTCACTGCATGCAGAGTTGCCTTTCCGCAGATCTGACCTGTGACGCAACATCATCTCCATGGAGACAAGTAGGTAGCAGACTCTCCACCAGAAATGTTACATAGTGCAGCTTTAACTTGCCCAATTGTCATCCAATCATTTGAACATCTACATAACGTTTGTGGTGAGGGTTGCGCCACTTTTTTATTTCCATGGAGATTTTATTAATACTTTACCTGAAATGTCCCACAGTATGCCATTAAATGTCTCAGTTTGTATTTATTCATTTTTTGTTTTTGTTGTTAAAATACCTTAAAAAAACATTTCGCATTCTGTGGTGTCACCTGCTTGTCTACATGAAGGTAGATAAAATACATTTCTCGACGGAGAGAAGCAGGCAGCAGTCCACCACCATCAGAAAAGTTACCAAAAGCACCTTTATGTTGCCCAGTTGTCATCCAATCATTTGACCATTTCCTTAAAGAGGGCATATTTTACTAGTGCCTCCGCTCAATTTCTTTTCTCTCCAGCAACTAGGTCAGGAATCAGAATACACTAGACGCTTTCCAAGAACTCCTGATGTTGTAGACCACGTACCAGCCAATCGGTGAAGAGCTGTGAAGCCATGACGTCAAACTCAGCGCCTGTCTGGGTCCCTTTTGTGGTACGGCACAACAGTAAACAAAGCGGTTGAGATGGATGTAGACGAAGACAGACATTCTGTGTTGGCAACGATTTCCGAGATTGAGGATTTAAAGTCGAAACAAAGAGAATGTTTGGTGAATTTTATCAAGGGGAAAGACATTATTGCCCTTCTTCCTACAGGATTTGGTGCATTGCATACATCACGACCAAATAGAAGCGATTGGTTAAATAAAAAAAGTACTCGCCTACAGTTGAGCGAATGAATTCTAATGCTGCGAGGTCAGATGGTTTCCACAAAGTGAAACCGACCGATGAAGCAGGCTAGTATTTTACTTCTATGGAGTATTTTAACTGCTTACACATAACATATTTAGACCACCATGTTGCCTTTTCATTCTTTCGAAAATTGTATATTTGCTTTAAACAATGTATTCACATGTTTCACTTTTGTTTTTCACACTCTTGAGTCCTCATGTTAAGCCACTCCTCCTTCAGAGCACAATCACAACAATCACAATCAGCTTGCATCCCACTAAATGAAACTACTACACTGAGTACAGCTTTGTATCATGTTTTTTTTTTATATATTTATGCAGAATTGTCTTGCACAGAATCTTACAGCTAATCATAAAGAGGGTTCTAATAT
Source organism: Boleophthalmus pectinirostris (assembly GCF_026225935.1). Classification (NCBI taxonomy): domain Eukaryota; kingdom Metazoa; phylum Chordata; class Actinopteri; order Gobiiformes; family Gobiidae; genus Boleophthalmus; species Boleophthalmus pectinirostris. The sequence goes on along the minus strand of NW_026570994.1, from coordinate 8,472,986 downwards.
GGCCTGGGAAAGATCACAAAATTACTCAAACATGCATGGATGACATCTAAAACCTTTTCAGGCATGTTTTTGATGAGGAAAAATGGGAGAAAGCTCCAAAAAGTTGATTTCATATAAAACCCAATACAAATCTCCTTCTTTGTTAGTCAAGCCACTTTTTTATTTTTTATTTTGTGTCCCTTTAAAGAGCCAGAAATCCCATCTCTAGGTAAAACAATGCAACAATTCAACATTTCCAAGAATTCTTTTATCCTTTTTGGACAAGGAAGAACTCCATTGTACCAATACTGTACTTGTTCCTCTCTCCACCATCTTTCCTTGGTTTACGGTTGGCAACGGCGACAGAGCCCATAGAAACCGTATCCTATCACTTAAATGGTTAAGCATTTTATGAGTAAAACGCTTCCAAATGTCTCTCCAAAACCTTCCCGACCACACCAAAGGACCAAATGAGGTAATATTACGTTTCTGAAAGTCCCCAGTATGATACCCGGGCTGTGCTGTAATTGCATCAGAAAAAAAAAAAGAAAGAAAAAGAAAAATGGCGGCGAGTCCTTCTTTGTTACATGTCAGGCCGGTTGACTTGGCAAAAGCCGTGCTCATTAGCCGTGTGGGAGAGAAAAGTGCTCAAATTCTTCCTAGCTGACGACTACTACTACGCGCATAGGGAACAACAAGCAGACGTGTGGTGTACTGTATGCCCCAGCCCCGCTCCTGCATACTCCGTTTTATTATGACATCTATAGTGTTTATATAATGTGGTACGTGAAATCGAATAATGGACGTGACGATTACTGTATGTAGTGGTTTACATGCCTCTGTGTTCTGTTTAAAGATCCTACAGTGTATCACGAAAAGTCGACTCTTGTGAACTTTAAGTCGTGTTATAATGTTGTTACTGTGCCAAAAAGACATACCTGAAGTTGTGTTTTGTTTCATTCACACATGTTGGAGTAACCATTTATTATAATATTATATTGTCTGCATCTCCAAAATGGTATGTGCTACCTTTTTATTTTATTATTAAAGACAACAGAATATAACGTTTAAGAAAATACAATAATCAACATACAAAAACCAGACACAAATTTAGTTAAATAAAACAAAAGTACTGTGGTAGTGCAGCATAAACACACTGCTAGGCCCCCTAGCAGTGTGACATCCGGGGCCAGGTCGCAGGAGGAGCAGTCTAAGCAAGGACTCCGAGACTCCCTTCACCCCAGACACTTCCTCCAGCTCCTCAGGGGGGTCCCCGAGGTGTTCCCAGGTCAGCCCAGAGGCATAGTCCCTCCAGTGTGTCCTGGGTGTCTCCTTCCTGTGCGACATGCCCGGAACACCTCCCGAGGGAGGCGCACAGGAGGCATCTGGACTAGATGTCCAAACCACCTCAGCTGGCTCCTCTCGACATGGAGGAGCAGCGGCTCTACTCTGAGCTCCTCCCGTGTGGCTGAGCTCCTCACCCTATCTCTACAGGAGCACCCAGACCCTCTGTGGTGGAAAATCATTTCTTTGTCGTTTCAGTCATTACCCAAAGCTCATGACCATTTTTTCCAATTTTTTAAATAACATTTTTTTTTCACTATACTTAACTAACATTATATTTTTACTGTCATCATTTCCTTTCATCATCTTTTACTATTTATAACAATCTTAAAGCTTTTTTTTTTTTTTCCTTTTTTTCTGCTCTGTTCTACCTTGTGATGGCATGAGGTTTTCAAGTTAACAGCTCCTTTTACCTTTTGTGCTGTAGAGATCGATAATTCCACATCTAAAATTATCTCTAGTGAAGGTGTATGGAGTTTAAAAACCCAGTGGAGCACTTCCTGTGCTTCCTGGAACAGAGTGTTTTCTGTTTGAGAGAAGAAGTTAGTCTAAATATGCAGGATTTGTGTGTTAAAAATGTTTTTCGCTGAGAACACAACGTTATAATTATAGATCTGAAAGTCGTGTAATATGGGCCTTTTAAGTTGGCAGTTGTGGGTACTTTCTCTTGGCGGTCTTGTTCTAGTCACAAAAGGTAAAAGTGCATTATGTAACTTTTGTGGTCTGCTTGCTTAATGGCGCACTGTGGAACATTCCAGGCAAGGCAATAACATCTCCCTCCGTGTAGAGAAGCAGACACTGGACCCTTCGCCAGAAAAGTGACATACTTACGAAAAACAAACATACCTGGAGTTGTGTTACTTTTCATTCATGCATTTTTTCTAAATCTTGTATATTTAGTCTGTCTTTCCCGTTTGAGCAGAAAACACTTGGCTACACCTCCCGAAGTTGTAATCGAAACCAGTGGTCCAACACACAGTCCAAACCAAAGCCCGCCACAAATAATAAAATATCCTAACAACAATTTCGCTTTTGACAATTATATCTTTTTTCCACAGAAGTCGAGAATGAATGTTTATTTCTCATAGATATGTTTATTTTTTCAGTAAGTTAAATCATTACTTGAAAAAGTTAGAAGAGTATAATGTAAGCCCTTAACCAACTGGATCCGGGATGTGATCTTTTGAACCAATACAGGGATTGATTTTATAATTTACATCAGATGCCCTTTCTTACACAACCAGCCATAAAACGAAGACTTAAATGAGAGCTGTGGTGAAGTGTTCTGTACGGGGACACAGAGGCAATCATGTACAGGCACCGATTGATCCAGTTACCCTTTGATTGGTGGGCAAACCTAACCCACTTCACCACTATCACCCATTTGTGCTACAACAATGGAGTTTATGTAAAGGTACGGATATGACCCTTCGTTCGATTATCTTTCCAAAACGGTTTTCCGAGGAAGTTGCCTAGCGACACGCGTGACACGCCCCTTTCCCTGGAACGCCGCGACTCGGACGTCGATGGCAGAAAAAGTAGACCGAACAAGGATTCGAAGTCAGAATTTGAGATGTCTATGCCCACTGTGACATGTAAATATGAAGTGTTTTCATTATGTTTGGACACTGGTGTTTAAATGACAGTTTCAGTCACTCGAATTACTGCAATACCTTACTGCGTCTGTATCACTCCCTATAGGTGTGCTAGTTGGTGTTGTGGTGAGGCCAATATTGAACAAATACGAAGGTTGTAATGGAAGAGAAATCATAACATAACATAACAAGTGTAAATAAAAAAAAAAAAAGTAATTAAAGTGGCAGTGTTTTCATAAGATGAGGGAATAGTCATAATCATAATCCACGTAGTCTGACACGTGAAACATCATAATATGCTTCAAGCTTGGATGTGAGGTCAAATCCGAGGTTCAAGTGGCAATCGGAAGATACTCGAATGCAGGGTCATTAAGGGTCCCTGGCCACACCCCTAACTATTCCCACTTAATTAGCCCCTTTGCCATTTGCTCTGGTTACCTTTTGATTGGTGGGCAAACCTACTTACTCTTTTACTACTATCACTTATTTGTGCTGTAACTACTCACCGTATGTAAAAGTACACACGCAATTACGTCTCTCTAGCCCCTCCCCTAACCCCTCCCCATTAATTAGCCACACCCCCTCTGCAGTTTGTTTAACCTACCCTTTGATTAGTGTGCAAACCTAACTCATTGCATTACTTTCACCCATTAGTGCAACTACGTGTACAAGTTCAGATTATTATGTATCTCTGGCTCCACCTCTAACCCCTCCCTCTTAATTAGCCCCGCCTCCAAACTCTCCCTGCGCTAATTGCTGCGGCTACCCTTTGATTGGTTGCCCAAATCTTGCATATTTGTGCTGTAAATACTGACCTATGTAAAAGTACATACACAATTACAGATCTCTGGCCCCTCCCTAACCCCTCCCCTTTAATTAGCCACACCCCCTCTGCAATTTGTTCCAGCTACCCTTTGATTAGTGTGCAAATCTAACTCACTGCATTACTTTCACCTATTAGTGCAACTATGTAAACAAGTGCATACCATCATGGATCTCTGGCCCCTCCCCTAACCCCTCCCCATTAATTAGCCACACCCCTTCTGCAGTTCGTCCCAGCTGCCCTTTGATTGGTGGGCCAAACTAACATACTTCACCACTATCTCCCCATTATGCTGTAACTACTGACTATGTAAAAACACAGCATTATGGATCTCTGGCTCCACCCCTAACCCCTCCCTCTTAATTAGCCCCGCCCCCGCTCCCATTCCTTCACCCCCTCCCTTCTCTAATCTAGCGCAGATTAAAAAACGACTATCATGAAACAGGCTTTCCCTGAAAATAATCCCCCTCTGCGAGCCCACCGCTGCACACTCACTGTTATGTCAGCCGCTATTTTAAACTGTGCTAATCATATACCTTTGTGGACACTTAATTAAAATTACAAAACCCATTTTTAATCGCTGGTCCAATTAATATGCAAATGTATGCAAATGTAGTAAAACAAGGTGGTGATTAAGTTAAGGACACTCTATTTCATGTCTTCCTTAAGTGTGAAAACAAACCGGTCTTTTTCCCTTGATACCCCCTCCCGTATCTGGCAACCCCTCCCCAACCCACCACCAAAAAGCGCAGTGATGGATTGCAATATTTACGAACACATGCTGAGTTAAGGAAGTACTCTCCACGGTGTCATTTGTACAAACACGAAGGACAATTTTCACAATTTACTTTCCGCACAAGGTGATAGTATGTTTTTTTTTTTTTTTCCGGATTTACCTAAGGACAAGTTGTTTGAAAGTTGCCCGGCTGGAGGTGAGGTTTCTCTAATTGGGCCTGGGAGACACGGGTTGCTGGTTCAAAGCCCGGACATAGAGCGTAGGGGGTGCGCAGGTAATAATGAACCTGATAATGAATGCTGGTGGAATATCTGGAGGCAGGAGCAAAGTGAAGAAGATTACCCAGGAGTGACAGGCAGCCGTGAGCCACTGTGCGGAGGTGAGCGCAGGTCATTAAACTTTATTAACTCAACATTTATTCACACAGTTAATTTGATAATTGCACTGGGTCTGTGTCATTTCTCAGTATTATTGGGCTTATAAAAAAGTACAATTAAATATATACATAAGTAGGATTATTAGCTAATTAAAGCCAATGACGATAGTGTCACGAGCCGCGAAGGATTACAACTACACTCTATGGATCTAAACCGAAACATTTTCACTCAAACTATAGTTCAATGTACAACCACTATTATTACATGTGCTACTACTACTACTACTACTACTACTATGAGTACTACTACTACTATTACTACTATTACTACTACTACTACTACTACTATTAGTACTACTACTGTTACTACTACTACTACTACTACTACTACAAGTTCTACTATGAGTACTACTACTACTACTACTACTACTATTAGTACTACTACTGTTACTACTACTACTACTACTACTACTACTACTACAAGTACTACTACTACTACTACTACTACTACTAAATCAAACTGTAGTTGAATGTACAACCACTATTATTACATGTGCTACTACTACTACAAGTTCTACTATGAGTACTACTACTACTACTACTACTACTACTACTACTACTACTGTTTTAACTCAAACAGTAGTTGAATATCCCACCACTATTACTACATGTACTATGACTACTACTGCTGCTACTACTACTACTGCTACTGCTACTACTACTGCTACTACTACTACTGCTACTAATATTACTACTTCTATTAGTGATAATATATTATATTGCAATATGAGTCTCTCAAAGTGCTACTTCTGTACAGAGTTGGGCAAAGTAGTCATTACTTCAAATACATTTTAATCAAGTACAAAGATTTGCTTGTACTTCAAGGTACACTATAACTTTATAACTTTCTGGAGGTGGTAAGATACCAGCATTGTTTTTAGAAATAGAAAGATACAATAATTAGGGAGATTCTCCATGGAGATAAATATGTTTTATGGCATATTGTGGAATATTATAGCCAAAATAACTACATTTCCATAGAAACAAGTGAGGAGGCCAAATAGGAGTCAAGTTTGTGGAAATGCAAGCCCGTCCACAGTAAGGATGCATGTTTTTTGTTTGTTTGCTTGCTTGTTTGTTTTGTACTATAATCAACTCAGCCACAATGAAAAATACATGCTTTTAACTTTTGGCTTAAAAGTTACATACTGTTAGCCTGATTCATCAGCTGGTTTCACTTTGTGGAAACCGTCTGACCTCGCAGTATTAGGATTCTTTCACTCGACAGTAGGCGGGTGCTTTTTTTATTTAAACAATCGCTGCTATTTGGTCTTGACATATGTAATACGCCAAATCCCGTAGTAAGAAGGGCAATAACGTCTTTCCCCTTGATAAAATTCACCAAACATTCTCTTTGTTCCAGCTTTAAATCCTCGATCTCGGGAATCGTTGCCAACACAGAATGTCTGTCTTTGTCTACATCCATCTCGACCACCTTGTTTACTGTTGTGTTGTACCACAAAAGGGACCCAGACAGGTGCTTGAGTTTGACGTCATGGCTTCACAGCTCTTCGCTGATTGGCCGGTGCGCGATCTACAAATTCCGGGGTTCTTGCAAACCGTCTAGTGTATTTTGATTCTTGACCTAGTCGCTGGAGAAAAATTTTATTGAGCCGTGGCACTAGGTAGCGCCAGCCTGGCTCACATACTGTGGCTTTAAGTACAAAACTCAAATGAACAATTAATTAAACATGGTCACTTGTATAGTCAATGTAGTAACAAAAGCATTTATTCAAGTAAGAGTACTGGTACACTGTCTGACTTGACTTTGAGTAGTAGTAAAAATACGGTGTCTATTTGACATAAGTAATAACAATAAAAGCATATTACTCCCGCACTATTGGACATATCTGATCCTTGATATTGCTGGGTTTGTGTTTTCAGTTTTTTTTTTCTCGTGAATTCTTCTGCGACGGCCGTAAAAAGGTCAATTAAAACAGTGATGGTGCCGTTAAAATCATACCGTGATTAATCGTCTGGGATCATACGAGGTTCCATTAGAGAGATTAGCTCTGCGGAGGGACGAGGAGGGCCGGCCTCTGTGTTCCGTGCGCGTTTGAGCGGTCGGTGTGTAACTCGGGAGGTCGGTGGTTCGATTCCAGCTCTGGGAAGTGTGTCCTGTTGTGTCTTTTGGCAAGACACTCCAATGACCATCATGATCAAGAGGTGATTGTTCTATAGTTTGGAAATTAGGAAGTACAAATCCATCATCTTGTAAGTTTATGATGTTGTTGTGCTCTTTGGCAAGACACCTCATGAATAGACTGGAAAAAGACTGATTAAAATTGAATTAAAAGTCAATTTAGTTTTTAATATTTTTGGATTTACAGTTTGTTCAATGCATATAATAAGAATAAATAAATAAAAGGCTCATGTGTTATGCATTCACCCACGAGATGGTGTCCAGGTCAATTCCCATTCAAAGTTCATATTAAATTCTTGCATATTCTTGTAGTACTTCGCATACTTGGCCCACAAGTCACAGTGCATTACATCAGGGAGGGCATCTGGCTTAGAAACCTACAAATCACCATGCAACAGGTTCAACGCGATTCCCCATTATATAAAAAAAAGGAAGAAAAAGATGTAAACAAATACATAATTCAGTAATGTAGTGCTTCTTTATTGAATAAGCGAAACGGGCATGTTACACAGCATCATACAACATTATCCCCCTGCTCCTGCTGACAGATCACTTACTTCTTATTTACCATAGAACCACACGTGTGCGCTGAGGCATGAGCTCCAGAGGCCCAGGTGTGCCCACGCATGCATACACAACACAACAACAAGTACTTTACCAGGCTCTCCGCACGCGCCCGTTCAGCCCGTAGAGGTGGGAGCGCTCAACCCTGAAACGCGGCGCTTAAGTCGGTTATGCACACAGGTGGAAAGGAGCGGGCGCTGTCATCAATATGGAGCGAGTCGACAACAGAGAGCGCCGAGGGCCAAAGAGGACGGCGGATTTCTACGGATTTTATAGCTTAACACTGAGGATGTAAGAATAACCGAAATATCGTGATATCGTATCGTCAAAAGTCTCAAAATAATATCGTGGACCATCACAATATATCAAATTACAAGTTTCTCTGCTTAAATTTATTGTTAGGGTGCAGCAACAGCTAAAAAAACATAAGAAACTACATATCCCATGATCCTTTGCTCCATTTCAGTGCAGACAACATGAAGAAATAAGAGTTCGAAGCATTTTTAAATCTCAACGCCTTTTTACACAAGAACGCTTGCGGGTAAAAACGACAAAGTATTTGATCAGAAGTGCTTTTCGTTAAGACGGTAGGGCGTTTTTTGGGGCTTAAAAATGCAAAAATCTGAAACCACCCTCCAGAGTGGAAAAGTTGAATACACTCTGCTGTAGCGTTTCCGTAGCCTGGTTCATCAGCCGGTTTCATTTTGTAGAAACCGTCTGACCTCACAGTGTTAGAATTTGTTCGATGGTAGGCGGGTACTTTTTATCATTTAACCAATCGCTGCTATTTAGTTGTGACGTATGTAATGCGCTGCTAAAGGGGTTAACTGGTATATTAAGCTCTTCCCAAATCCCATAGGAAGGACAATAACGTCTTTCCCCTTGATAAAATTCACCAAACATTCTCTTTGTTCCGGCTTTAAATCCTCGATCTCGGGAATCGTTGCCAACACAGAATGTATGGCTCTTCGCCGATTGGCTAGTGCCCAAACTTGCACTTCCGGGGTTTTTGCGAACTGTCTAGTGTATTCCGATTCCTGACCTAGTCGCTGGAGAGAAATGAAATTGAGCTGAGGCATTAGGTATTGTTCAATCAACCACAAGTAAGTATACAGCCCTACGAAGGCAAAAGACCTCAACTCACCAGAGTGTGAAACTGAGAAAAATTACTTCAGATTTTCTGTTTCATCCAGACAAAAGTATAATAGGTAGGGCTCCCAAAATTTGACAACTATACAGTATATAATGATTGCTATAATGAAGAAATATTGGTATGTGAAAAATATTGAGCTTTCAGGGGTATTTGCCAACCATCTACTGTATTCTGATTCCTGACCTAGTTCGCTGGAAAGAAATGAAATTGAGCGGGGGCACTAGGTGGCGCCAGCCGGTCTAGCATTTCCGCCCAAGACGCAAAACTCTGGTCAGATCTGCACACGTCGCATACACGTTTACGTCACATACATCGCCACCTAGTGTCACCAGCTCGCCGCCTGGCATGCATACCCAGTCGAATTCCACACACTTTTGCGTCATCGTATGCACACATATTTCCTCCTCCAAAAAACGAATAAAAAGTGAAGATGCTATGCCACTTTTGCGTCTTCTGTTCAGACAGTCATATAAACGTAGTCTTAGTTCTTTGTCTTGTCAAGGCATTTGAGAGGAAAAAGTAGTGTATTAACAGTTTTACCTCCATGAAATATCGCAATAAATATCGTACCTTGAGATGGATATCGTGAAAATATCGTACCGAGAGATTTGAATATCGTTACATCCCTATTTAACACATACACATATATACCATCGTGTGTCATAGCATTTTTTTTAACTATTTGTTTTATTTAAAATTTTTATTTTCTTGAGCTATTGGTCACATATTTATTTTTATATTGTCTATATATTTTTGTTGCTATGTCTGTCATTTTTGGTAACATTTTCCTTGTCATATGAATATAATAAATCTTAATAAAATGAAAATGGAAATGATTAATTTACTCATTTACAAAATAACAATTGTTTTTATTATGTTTTCTAAATATTATTTTTAATTAACTAGCGAAAGTCCCTAATGACTTACGTCTTCGTTGGATGAAATTGTGTCAGTTTACTCAATAATAATTGCTGTTGGTGTAAAAAACAAACAAAAAAAAAAACCCCAGAAAAGTGCAGTTCAAGATGTTGACTCACACCACATTCATACATAAGCAAGGTGGGTGATGTGTCTTGCCTAAGGACACAATAACAGTAAGCTGTGGTTGTGAACTGGGATTGAACGGCAACCTTTCCTAAAATTCATAGCAAATTAAGCATATTATTTCTGCATTTTGAGGACTTTTCAGCATTAAAAACATAGGATAATTTGTGTTTGTTTGTTAATTGTTACGGTAACGGTTCTACTTTTAATCATTTTTAACAGTTTTTTTGTGCTTGTGTGTGGTTGCTGTAACAAAAAGTTCAATTGAAATAGTCACGGTTCCATCCACCCTCCACCCTGTAATCCCCGGTGAGTTCCCCCGCCGTCGCTGCCTCACCGGGGGGCGGGGGGGCTGGTGCGTGGGGGTGGGGGTTCTGTACCAGGTGACGTCCACACACAGACTCCGGGGGGGCGGACTCAGCTGTGAGGAGATCCCTGCGCTCGAGGATAACAGCTGATCTGACACAGGGCCAGGTACTTACACAGGTGGATTTAGTCTGGAGCACATGAGGATTGAGGGGGTATGACAAAGACTATGGTACAGGAGAGGAAGAGGAGAGAGTACAGTATACGTGTGTTTCCCATGCAATACATAGTGTATTTTTACTGTTAATATACTAATACCTAGGGATGTAACGATATCTAAATTTCTCGATATGGTACGATATTTATTGCAATATTTTGTAGACATGAACAAAATTGTGAAAATGCTACTTTTTTTTCCCTTTAAAATGCCTTGACAAGACTTTTGTTCTGTCATAAACCAAAGAGTTAAGATTTAAACATGTTCACAAATTATGATTATTATTATGATTATGATTATTTTTATTACTTTTCATCAGGACTACACCAGGACTACTCAGGACACCAGCCAGGATCAGGACTGCACTCAGGGGACTAAACCAGGACTAAACCAGGACTCAGGACTACACCAGGACTACACCAGGACTCAGGAGGACACCAGGTACACCAGGACTACACCAGGACTACACCAGGACTACACCAGGACTACACCAGGACTAAACCAGGACTACACCAGGACTCAACCAGGACTACACCAGGACTACACCAGGACTACATCAGGACTAATCTTGGATTTAAGAGAGAGAGAAAGAAAGTGCAAGTGTGGGTCTCCAAAATGGACCTGTGCAGGACTCTGATCTGCACTGTAATGGAACAAAGGATCATGGTATATGTAGTTCACTCTTTTTTTTTACCTATTCTGAACCAAAACAATGAATTTAAGCAAAGAAACTTATAATTCGATATATTGTGACGGCCCATGATATTATTGTGAGACTTTTACTATTTAAGTTATTGTTACATCCCTATTAATACCTAATAAAATAACACCAAAGTTAGAAAGAGAGAAACTTTACTGATCCAGAGCGAAGTGGAGTAACATTTCCACTGTACGTCTCAGTCGTCTTTGTGCCTCCGTCAAAGGTCTCAATACGGTTTAAGAGGAGGACTGGTCTATGTCATTGGTTCCCAAAGTGGGGTCCAGTGAGGCATTGCAGAGGGGCTTCCAAAGGTTGTTTACAAAACAAGCAGGTCAGGTCTGTGGAGAGGTGACCCCGCTCACAGTCAGAATGCCTGTTTTTCTATGTATTTTTGAGCTATAAAACCACCTGTAATTGAATAAATGTAAGGTAGAGCTGTTTAATGTCACACTGTGGAACATTCCAGGCAAAAACAAGCAGGTGACGGACCCCCAACCAAAAAGTCCCACAGTGCACCTTTAATATAATGATGTTAACCATGTTTTAGGTAAATGCGTAGTCTAACCTGCCACGCAATTTTATCGTCAAAAGACACAACTCATACTTATAGCGTATTACCTTGTTTCCTTGACGTCGTGAGAAAATTGTCGGCGATGATCCACTCTGACACGAGACTCTTCGGAATTTCCATTTTTCTTTCTCCTCGCAAATGTTTGACAAATCCGCCCAACAAAACGACAAATGCAGAATTCAAAATCGGTTTTGACAGTCAATATAATTTGCCGGTTTAAAGGTAGGTGCTTTTATGTATGAATATTGCTTGAGTGTTGTCACCAAATGGCTCTCACTTGTCACCATGGAAATAGGAGGCTCAATTTGTATTTTTTTTGTTTTGTTTTTTTTATCTTTATGCGTTTTTCTCACCACACGGCCGTTCGCGGAGGTGATAATTCCGATCTCGACGGTGGTGTTGACTGAAGCGTCACGTCTCATTCTCCCCAATGAATATATACCCGTCAAATATGTTTTTTTTCCCCCGTAAACGTGTTGATAGAGTGAAGTTTGGTGTTTTAAATGATATGTTTCGAAGTGTTCTGAACAAAGCTTGTACATTATAAAGTACACAATAACAATATGAAGGTACTAAGCAATACCAATACTACTATTTGAGAGTCAAGATATAGAAAATATAGTTGAAGATTTAAGTTTTGTTTCATTCACACATGTCTGAGTAACTCTTTATTATTATTAGTCTGGTAGGAGTTTTCAAGTTTAGTAGAGTAGTTTAGGCAATTCCAGACCTGAAACTATCCAAATGATTCAAGTGAAAGTGTATAAAGTTTAAAAATGGAAATCAGTCAAGTCCGATTGTCTGGAAGGTCCCCCTGAATTGTACCTTTATGTTAGTTAATCTATATACTAGGGGTGTAACGATATCCAAGTCTCATGATAGGATATCATCACGTATGAACCTCACGGTACGATATTTATTGCGATATCGTGGGAAAGCTCATGATATGGTGGGGAGGCTTACGATTAGGGATGTAACAATATCCAAATCTCTCAGTATGATATTTTCAGGATATACATCTCACGGTACGATATTTATTGTGATATTTTGTGGACAACACTGTTAATATGTTACTTTTTCCTCTTAAAATGCCTTGACAAGACTTAAACCAAAGACTTAAAAGTGCTTAGATCTGTTATTTCTTTTTTGTAATCTGCAATGAAATGGAGCAAAGGATCATGGTCTATGTAGTTCCCTCTGTCTTTTTTTATTGCTGCACAATAACTCTTAATTTAAGCAAAGAGACTTGTATTTCAATATATTGTGATGGTCCACAATATTATCGTGAGAACTTTGACAATACAATATCACAATATTTCAGTTATTGTTACATATAATTATCATCTTTTTTTTTTCATTATATATATTGTATTAATTACAAGCAATTGCAAGTTACAATAGATCTCAAAACATTTGTGCCTTCCTAAAAGTGATTCTGAATGATTTTTGAACAAATTCTGTAGGCTTCTAAGTTTCTTGTGTTGCGCTGCTTACAAATTATGTTCATGGCAAAGCAGGTAAGGAAATAATTAATATTTTTTCCCAAATCCACAGTTGCACATGCCATAGGACATGGGGAACAAGAAAAAAATATTTAAAGTATGATTTCATAGTAAATTTCTGCATGCAAATAAGGATTGTATTGATATTACAAACTGAAAAAACGTGTGCCGCTTCAGGAAGATCGAGAAAATGACAAAAACAAGGCTCGACATTTGGTCTCACTACATTCACATTTCATTTTATTATGATATAGAAGCTGATTTTCTAACTCAATACACCACAGTACGTTGGGCTGGGACTTTCAAGCCAAGGGGACGCTCTCGCCGGTATTCTTAAAAACACAGTGGAGCACAATGTTTTTGAGAGAAGAACTCAGCCTAAATATTCAGGTTTGTGCATTGAACATGTGTGAATGAAACAAAACAAACTCCAGGTATGTTTTTGATGATGAAATAACATTCTAACATAGATCAGAGAATACGTAACACGATTTGATCCCATGTAATCATTCATGCAAAATAGCATACATTTTAGATTTCTTTTTGTAGTAGCAGTAGTTTTTGACAGTACTGTAAGGCATAAACTGCTCAACAATAGAATTATTTGTAGGGGGAAAAGCAATTTAGATAATATGTACGTTGAAAACAATTTGTATTTTTTTCTTTTCGTCTTAAATTACAACAGTAGTGGCGCTTCATCTGTATCTAATCTTGGTCGAAATTGTTATCGTTCTAGCATCGCTTCTGCTCACTATCATAGTATGAAGAAGTAGCATGTGTTTCAGTAGAAGCGAGATCTGTCATCTGCAGCGCACTGGCCTGATTGGACGTGATTCAGTCATTTCCTGTTTTGGGAGCCAATCAGGAAGCAGTCCAGATGCCGAGTTTGGACGCTCTCTAAAGGGAAGGAACTCTGAGAGACGTTCAATGGGCTTCAGCTTTTCTGGTAGAGGGTCTGCCACGTCTGGAATGTTCCAAAGTGTCGCATTAAACTCATCTGTGTTAGACTGCCTCAAAACACTCGAAAAACACGTATTCTTACTGTGAGCGCACTCGCCTCTCCACAGATTTGACCTGTATCTTCACGAGTAAGTTTTCTCAGTGGGGATAGATGCATCTTCAGTGGACCTTTGCAGTTTGGACGTCTGCCATCTGCTTGTCTCTATGTTACTGTAGGAATGTTACACAGTATGGCATTAAAAGTCTTTGTCTATCTCACATTTCTTCAATCGCAGGTGTTTTATAGCTGACAAAATACACTGAAAAAACATGCATTCTTGCTGCGTCTCCACAGATCTGATCTACAACTTGGCTTGTCTCCATAGAGATAAGATTAATGCCATACTGTGGAACAGCCGAAGCAAGTTCCTGGTTTGTGAATTGTGTTCACAGACAATGGATTCAAAACGTTACATAATGCATCCTTGTTGAAGTCATTTGTATAATAGATGTAATCACAGAAACACAAGGATCTATTGTTGGATAAAAGATAAAACACTATATTGATTGATTGAATTATTTATTCATTTATTTATTGATTATTTATTGTATTTTTGTTGTTGTTGACTACATTGTCACGACAACTGGACTTTCTCAGTTTTTGTTTGTTATCAGTTAAACAAAAACAGTGATTCTGAGTAGGGTAACCATTGTAAATCAATAAATTGTTCTCAGCTTTTTACGCGATTATTTATTTTTGTGGAACTGGATGTGACGGAGTGAAGTTCCATTCTGTTGTTTTGGGTTTTTTTGTTTGTTTTAACATTTTATGTGTATTGTCCTTCATAAACAAATAAATGAACACTCTTTGATAGTCAAAGTCTCCTGCAGTCACACCTGTAGTTGTTAGCTCAACAAAGCGGATTTATGGAAGTCTAAATTCATATAAAATAGTGACAAATAACCTCGACCCCGCTCACAGTCAGTATGCCTGTTTTTACTAGGTATTTTTGAGCTATAAAACCAATTGTAATTGAATACTGTATTGTTCAGAATATAAGTTGCTCCAGAGTATAAATTTCACCAGTTTTCAGCTGCATATTTTCACTATCTTGTAATCTGCAAAGTATGATTTTCTTTGGGGGCATTTGTGTTCAGTCTTCTCAGTCATCTTTGTAAGTGTTTAAATTTTAAATTTTCATTGGTACAGAATAGGGATGTGCAAGTCTCCTGATACGATATTGTCACAGTATGAACCTCACCATACGATATTTATTGCGATATCGCAGGAAAGCTCACGATATGGTGGGGAGGCTCACGATTAGGAATGTAACAATATCCAAATCTCTCAGTACGATATTTTCATGATATACATCTCACGGTACGATATTTATTGTGATATTTTGTGGAGGCTAATACAACTGTTAATATGCTACTTTTTCCTCTTAAAATGCTTTGAAAAGACTTACAAAGAACTAAGACTTAAAAGTGCTTAGACCGATTATTTCTTCATGTAATTTGCACTGAAACTGGAGCAAAGGATCATGGTCTATGTAGTTCCTCTGTCATTTTTTTTTTTTTATTTAAGCAAAGGGATGTGTAATTTGATATGTTATGATGGTCCACGATATTATTGTGAGAACTTTAACAATACGATGTCACGATATTTCGGTTATTGTTACATCCCTAGTACAAAAGTAATGGTGCGATCGACTGACATGATACAGGCAGAACAGCGGCTCTTTCTGCAGGAGACATGCACAGTAGAGCTAAGTTACAGTGGTACAGGAAGAATACGAGTAGCAGATACTGACACACAAGCCTAGAGCATCTCGCAATTGTCAGTATAAAAATTTTACGTACAGTCTGTTAACTTATAGTCTGAAAAATACGGTAAATGCAAGGTAGAGCTGTTTATGAACATTCCAAGCAGAGCAACGACATATCCGTAGAAACAAGCAGGCGACGGACCCCCAACCGAAAAGTCACACAGTGCACCTTTAAACGTTCTCGAGAAGGTGACGCTGCTAACTGTAGGTATATGGTCTGGCAGCTCCGTGGAGAAATCCCATGCATTCGATAAGGCAATTTAAAAATGGAAGGTAGAGGTTTGACTAAGCGATAAAAAAAGTCTCCGGGAGCCAGGAGCAGCTAGGAAGTAATTATCTTATTTATAAATCAACAGCAATCCCACTGATGACTGGATTGGGACAGGGTGGTCAGCGAAAGGGGGGCGACCGGGGGGGGGGGGAGGGGGGCGGCGGCGGCGGGGGGGGGGGTGGTTTGGGGGTATGGGGGCATTGATGTAATTCACTTTATTGGTAATAATGGCCGGGTCCCCCATTGGCCCAGACTAATCAGAAGACGATTGATTTCCAGTGAAGTCGGGGGGGGAGAGGGGGGCTCTGCGCGGACGGACTTTGGCGGCGGTTTTATCAGTGACCTGTAGACAATGACAAGCAGAGTTTTAATACGCAGAATGAGCTATGAAACGTTATGGGATGTTTACAAGGAGGAGGGCACGGCTGGGCTACGCGGCCACTTCGACGAGGGGGAAGTTTTGTCGGAGGTACGGACTTGTTTATGGACTATTATTTCAAAGTCAAGCCATTTGGATAATGATCTGGTTTAATCAAGCTGCTTATGGAACAGTAAATGAAACCTAAAAGTATGATTATTTTAGATACCACAGAAATGTTGTATTTTGTATAGAAGTACACACATTTGACGGACAGTTGTTAGCGTCCCAAGTGTCCCTATTGATAAAAAGGTTGCCTAAGGAAGGGCGTCTTTAGTGACAGTGGAACAGCAGGTTAACTTTCTACCCACCAACCAGATAGTCACAGGTTCCAGTCTTTTAATATGGAGAATGAACTACTCCTACTGTGGAATATTACAGACAAAGGGACAGCATTTCCATGAAAACAAGCTGGTGGTAAATAGGGATGGGCATGATTAGTCGACGAATCGATAATAGATCATTAAGAATTTCGTCGATCACGTTCATTTTAATCGACAAATCGAAAGTAGGTTGCTGTGTGTAGTGTAATGTAAGGAGACAAGGCTGCATCTGACAGAGCAAACACTGGAGTTGCAGCCTCACAGTCCCATGTTTGGTCTCTGTACCACTGAATTGATCAGGTTTTTTGAGTGACCCAGTTTTGTCACGGTGCGTGTGTACACAGTATCCCGGTTACAGCAACATAAAGTTGAGTGCGCATGTGTCCAAAAGACAAACACTTTTCAGTCTTTTCATCACAACAGTAGATAAAATAAATAAAGAGACCAACACAAAATAAAGTGAGTGAAATGATGTTAAATAAAGAGCTGTGTTAAACCTGCATATGTCTGATCTCTGAAAATATGAACCATCTCCAAAGCAACACACACACAGAACAGATTCACCATCATCATCATCAACATGCTCTGTCACAGAAAGAACACTAATAATCCACTGTGTCATGTCCTTTAGTCCAACAGAAGCTAAAAGGCATCAGCGCACAAAGAAAGAATAGTTTTTTTCAAGACTTAGTTTATGCAAATGAGCCATGTGGTTTTAAGTTTTGTTTCTGTAAAATGTAAACAAATGTGTCAAAGCTGCATTAAACACATTATAATGTCAAACGGGCTGATGTGGCTCTAGAGTGTTTATGGTTCATATGTTGTAAAGTTGAGTTTATTTATGCAGACCAGTAATAGTAATACCAAAGATGATCATTTTAATATAAAAATGTTGATGATTAATCAAAAAGCGATTGTTAATTCTCCCAACGATCAATTAAGAAAATTTTATCAAATGCCCATCCCTAGTGGTAAGTGTAAGAGTCAGGTTTATGGAGAGGCAAGCCTGCTCACAGTATGGATGTTTTTAAGTTTTTCAGTGCAATAAAAAAAAGAAACAAAAATTACAACCAAAAACACCTTTTGTTGTTGTTTAATTTTTGTCTAAAAAACTGCATGGTGGAGCTTTAACACACAGACTTTTTCTTTTTGACTCACTAACCAGATAGTCACAAGTTCAAACCTCATCCATACATATAATATAATGTTCATACTCAGCCCATTGTAATGTAATGAACCTTTTTCAGTGTTGATTTGGCGATCAGATCTATGGAAAGGTGAACCCACTCACAGTAAGAAAGAATGTTTTCCAAATGAATAAACTCAAGACAGGCAGCTGTTTAATGCCATACTGTGGAACATTCTGCGCAAAGCAATAACATCTCCATGGAGAGATTTATACTTACATATGAAATGTTTAAAGTATTAGGAAAAAACTACTGGAAAGTTACAAGTATAATGAACCGTCTTACCCACCTTGACTTGTAAAACAGCCAGCACCACTCTCGTACACCCACTAAATCTTACGCACAGGTTCAGTCTAAACCGCAGCACCTTTAGGACAAACAAGAAAAGACGAGAGCGCGTTTATACATCCATTAAATCTTTACTGGCTCCTCTGTAGTGAGTCAGACTGCCCACTGATCTGGCACGCCGAGGTAAGCTAGCGCAGCATTTTGAAACCTAACCAACTTTTTAAGCATAGCAGCACCCTCCCTGGAGACCGTTCAGTTCTACGCGCTGGAAGAGGTCGCAACATGTGGAGGCAGAGCGCTCAAATAAAGAAAGAAATAATCGTGAAAAGTTTTGAAAAGAATTTATGAAAACTTTACCTTAAAAATGCTTAAAGGTCCTATATTACACGAAATGGATTCTTGTGAGGTTTTTCCTGTGACCTCATCGAAAATGTATTTGGAGTTGTGTTTTGTTTCATTCACACATGTTTGAGTAATCCTGGTTTATTAGTCTGTCTACATACCAAAGCTCAAAATGCTCTGTTTTTCCCTGTGATGTCATAGTGGTGGCTTTCAAGTTAGCAGCGACCTTTTTTCCTTTTGTTCAGCAGAAACGGACAATTCCAGAGCTGAAATTATCCAAATGATTCTAATGAGGGTGTTTAAAAATACAGTAGAGCACTTCTTGTATTACCACATGACATCACAAGGTGGAAAAGAGTATGTTTGTGATGAGGAAACAACTTTATAATATAGATAAAAATAGAAAATAGTTTAGACCTGATTCAGACTTGATTTGGTCGTCGGTTCAGTTTTAGTCACAGGTTTAGTCCCACTTTAGTCCCAGATTTGATGTGGTGTGTGCAAGTGTGAACACAACCACAAAATATCTGGAGAATTTCACTTACGACAGATTTTAACACTGAAAGAACCAAACCAAAAACAAAACAATAAATAATAAAGAGAGAGCCAAATTACAGTCTCTTCTGATCTATGTTATAATGCCGTTTCCTCATCAAAAACATACACTACCGGTCAAAAGTTTTAGAACACCCTCATTTTTTCAGTTATTTATTGGAATTCAAGTCGTGCAAGTCCAGCTTGAAATGGTACAAAGGTAAAAACTGAACAGACAGAGGTAAAAAAAAAGATAAAACATAACAAAACATAAGGACCTCAAAACCTCAGGAAAAAATGTACAAGATGGTAAACTTGAAAACATGGTCTCCAGACTTAAACCCCATCGAGCTGGTTTTGGGATGAACTGGACAGAAGAGTGAAAGCCAAGAAACCTACAAGTGCCACACATTTATGGGAACTTCTGCAACAGCCTTGGGAAGAACTTTCTGAAGAATATTTGATTTCTGTTGTAAAAAGAACGAGCCATGAGTGTGTTCAGCTGTTATATCTGCCAAAGGTGGACTCTTTCATCAGTCAAAAGTTTAGAATACGTAAACAGTAAAAAAGTGGAAAAAGTGCGGTGTTCTAAAACTTTTGACTGGTAGTGTACCTGGAGTTGTCTTTCGCTTCATTCACACATGTTTAACACACAAAAACTGCATATTTAGGCTTCTTCTCTCATTCCTTTCCACCTCATGTGGTAATACAGGAAGTGCTCCAATGTGTTTTTATTCATCTTCACTAATCATTTGGATGATTTCAGCCCTGGAATTGGCAATCTCAACAAAAGACAGACTAATAATGCAGGATTATTCAAACAAAACTCCGGTATGTTTTTCATCACGTTACAGCATTATAACATGGCTAAAATCTCACAAGAATTCATTTTGTGTAATACAAGACCTGGAAAACACTGTTCCACCTTGTGATGTCATGAGGTAATACAGGAAATGCTCCACTGTGTTTTAAACTCCATACACCTTCACTAGAATCATTTGGATCATTTCAGACGAGGAGTTGCCAGTCTCTTTTGAAATAAAGTTAAAAAGTAGCTGTTAACTTGAAAACTACCACTACTTGACATCACAAGTTGGAACAGCGCATTTTGAGTTTTGGAGACGTAAACAGACTAACAAAACACAACTCCAGGTCTGTTTTAAGAAAGTAACATCATTCTAACATGTCTTAAAGCTCACACGAGTCATTTTTGCATAATATACCACCTTAAAACTCAAATATATACGTACAAAATGTATGTAAAACAAATTAAGCGATGAAAACACGAGGTCGCGACGCCATATAGAATCAATTATTTTTTTTCCAGCGATACAAAACATGCCAAAGAGAGGTGGTTAGATTAGTTAAATTGTGGTGTATTTCCAGAGTGATGTCATGACGGCCTTATGGAATCTTTGGTTTGAACGTATAGCTGCTCTGCACGAACGGAGAGACTACAGAGGAGGTCTATGTCACAGCGAGGAAAGCATGGAAAACAACTAACTGCACTCGACTTTTAATACAGACATTATTGCATATTTATATTATTTACACAATTTTTTGTAAAGGTTTTTAGTTTGGAATTCCAATATTGATGCTGCTGTTACTGTTACTGCTACTGTTTATAGCCTCATTTAAGCAGCTCAAGTTCCACAGTGTTGCCAGCAGAGGGAGCATGGACTACTTATTCTTTAAATGTTGAAACCATGGCTAGACTTTTTCATGCACTACAATTAAAATGGACAAAATTTTAAAGAAAGTACCTATATTAAGATGCCCAAAAGTATTTAAAATGCTTGACTTAAACAGATTATGAAAACTTTAAAGGTGCACTGTGTAACTTTTCTTCTTTTTGAGAGGGTTGGTCACAATCTCTATAGTGATGTTTTTGTTTTGGCTTCAATTACTTGTTTCTATTGCACAAAAATATCTTGAAAAACTTGAATTCTTACTATGAGCGGGGTTGCCTCTCCACAGATCTGACCCTTAACTGTTGCCCTACTTTGGAACATTCCAGCCAAACAATTAACATCTCCATGGAGACAAAGTAGGCGTCTGAAAGATTTCCATCACAAAGGCTTGTTGACACAAATCCTGCATATTTACGCTAAGTGCTTCTCACAAACAAAAAACACAGTTCCACCTTGTGATGTCATGTGGTAATACAGGAAGTTCCTCCATAACTCCACTCAACTTCACCTGAATCATTTCAGCTCTGCAGTATTTACAGAACACAAGGTTAAAGGGATAGTCTGGAAATTTGGACATAGGACCTCATTTCCTAGTGAGCCAGAGTCTTGGAGACGTGTGGAGACACTTTTTAAAATATTCCATCCAGTCCATGTATTTGCAGAGGTCACTGGTGCTAGGCTAGTGCATGTCAATGGCCATAGTTAGCCTGCCAATAAAAACAGTCTTACCCACTCCACAAAACACCCGAAACAAATTTGTTATTACACCGGACTGTCCATGTGAGTGTCTGTGTTGATAGAATAATGTTTGAAATAAAACTAACCTTGCATCGCGCGAATCGTCACATGTTGAGGGACTATTTTCTCAGCAGCGGAATTTTACTTTGTCGGTCAGATAGATGCTAGGTGATATCAGGAAGTACAACTCGCTGCTGCTGCTCAGACATAAATCCTTCAAATGCAAGGTTGCTTTTACTTCTAAAATTATTCAACACAGACATTCACATTGACAGTCTGGTTTGGCTAAATTTGCTTCGGGTGTTTTGTGGAGTGGAGTGTTTTTAGTGGCAGGCTAACTATGGCCATTGACATGCACTAGCCAAGCACCTAGCCTGATTTATAAGTTGGTTTCACTTCGTGGAAACCGCCTGACCTCACAGCATTAGGATAGTTCGCTCGACGGTAGGCAGGTTACTTAAAATTTAACCAGTCGCTGCTATTTGGTTGTGACGTATGTAATGCGCCGCGAACAGGGTTAACTGGTATATTAAGCTTTTCCCAAATCCCATAGGAAGAAGGGCAACAACGTCTTTCCCCTTGATAAAATTACAAAACATTCTCTTTATTCCGGCTGTAAATCCTCAATCTCAGGAATTGTTGCCAACACAAAACATATGGATCTTCGCTGATTGACTGGTGCCTGAACTTGCACTTCCAGTGTATTTGCGAACAATCTAGTGTATTCTGATTCCTGACCTAGACGCTGGAGAGAAATGAAATTGAGCGAAGGCACTAGGTGGCACCAGCCTTTAAAAAAGTGTCTCTACATGTCTCCAACACTCTGGCTAACTAGTAAATGAGGTCCTATGTCCAAAATTCAGGACTGTCCCTTTAAAGCTGTTAACTTGAAATGCTTCATGACATCACAAGTTGGAACAGAGCATTTTGAGTTTTGGACAAACATGTGAATGAAACAAAACAACTTGGAACTCCAAGTATGTTTTTGGTGAGGTAATAGCATTTTAACATGACTTAAAGCTCACAAGAGTCAATTTTACGCAATATAAGACCTTTAAGAAATACGTGTCCATTTAGTGACCGTGTCTGATTACATTACATTTCCCTGGCTCGCCCCTTGCCTGTACAGGAGCAGTGGTCCCAGAACTTCTCCATCCCTCTCTCCCTCCCTCCTTTCCTTCCTCTCCCTCTCTCTTTCTCTCTCTTTCTCTCTCTCTTCCCCCTGCACATTCGGTGATAAATGAGTTTGTATTGTCGCTCGGCCGGCTTCCTGCCAGCCCAGGTCAGTGCTTATTAAATTACCACTTGTCACTGGGCTAAATACTGATTGATGGATGAGCATGGCAAATGAAGGACTCCTCTGACTTTTGGCCCCTCCCCCCTCAACACACACACACGCACGCACACACACCCCCACTCTCGTCCCATTCCCGGACCAGATTGGTATTGACAGGTATTGAATGGAGCTGGTGGCTGCTTAGCTCAATTCTTCTGTCATTTTCATTTCTTGCTGTTTGAACGAATTTCTTTTCACTCAACTTCGTTAAATCTTACTCATTGTTTTGGATTTTGAAACACTTAACTTTCAAAATTATAGTAATGAAGAGTTACAAAAAAACGTCATTTGAATATCTTGTTAAGTTTTGAAAATGGCACAGTTTGTAAGCGTTCGCCATCCAACCAGAACTTAGCTGGTTCAAGTCTTGTTTTAAGCTTTACTTGCTGTGTCCCTGCTTATAAGGTCACAACATGACTTACACTTACTCAGACCATTTCAGTTTCTTGTAAAGGTTTGAAAATGGCACAGTTTGTAAGCGTTCGCCATCTAATCAAAAGATTCTGAAGCTGGTTCAAGTCTTACTTATCAGCTTTACATACTGTGCCCATGATACATATTACAAGTACTTATAAGGTCAACGTAAATTGTTTCATGAAATAACTTGAATATCTTGTTAAGTTTTGATAATGGCACAGTTTGTAAGTGTCCGCTATTCAACCAGATGGTAGCTGGTTCAACTCTTTCTTGAAGCGTACTCATTGTTCCATATTAGAAGTACTTAAAGGGACAGTCTGGAATTTTGGACATAGGACCTCATTTCGTAGTGAGCCAGAGTGTTGGAGACGTGTGGAGACACTTTTGTAAATATTCCATCCAGTCCTTGTATTTGCAGAGGTCCCTGGTGCTAGGCTAGTGCATGTCAATGGCCATAGTTAGCCTGCCACTAAATGCACTCCACAAAACACCCGAAGCAAATTTATTATTACACCAGACTGTCGATGTGAATGTCTGTGTCGATAGAATCATTTCAGAAGTAAAAAAAAAACTTGCATTTGAAGGATTTATGTTTGAGCAGCAGCAGTGAGTTGTACTTCCTGATAGAAAGCTTGGCAGCAGCGGACTGATATCACCTCGCACTGTAAAATTCCGCTGCTGCTGAGAAAATAGTCCCTCAACATGAGACGATTCATGTGATGCAAGGTTAGTTTTATTTCAAACATTATTCTATCAACACAGACATTTACATCGACAGTCTGGTGTAATAATAGATTTGCTTTGGATGTTTTGTGGAGTGGGTAAGACTGTTTTTAGTAGCAGGCTAACTATGGCCATTGACATGCACTAGCCTAGCCACAGCAACCTCTGCAAATACAAGGACTGGACGGAATATTTTAAAAAGTGTCTCCACACGTCTCCAACACTCTGGCTCACTAGGAAATGAGGTCCTTTGTCCAAAATTCCAAACTGTCCTTTTAAAGGGTCATCATAAATTAGCTCTCTATCAAAAGAAGATATTTGTCCGTCAGTCATTAGAAGCTTTCACCTTCTAACCAGAGGGTTGCTAGTTCAAATCATACCTAAAAAATACTATTGTGACGCCCAAATTTGCCATTCTAGTCAAAGTATTGCACCCCTGATTGCGACTGGAAGGATATCTAACTTAAAAACTGTAACACCATTCTGCCAATCACACAGAAATGAACTTAATTTTTAAAAACTTGTCATAATATTATTAATATTTTAAAAGTGATGCAGTTCAATAATGAGAAACATCTGGTTTGCAGGATTAGAAAAAAAAAAAAAACACTTTTAATCTATTCCAGCCATTTCACACTGTATGCTGGCCATGGTTTATGCTTATAGTAAATTTTCAATAAAGACATGGATGTAGTTGCTGGCTCCCTCTGGTTCATCCACAGTTTTAAATATGTTCGTCATTAATTTGGCGTTTGAGATTGTGGCGGCGCCCGAGTTTGGGAAAATAAATCCTCACATTTTATTCTTTAAGTTTGGGGTTTGGGCCGGTCTTCAAACGCAGAATCGCCTGCATTCCTTCAGCGGATAACAGCTCTGTCGCCGCTGCGGAGAAAAGGGGGAGGGGTGGGGAGGAAGAGAGGGGGAAGGGGGTGGGGGGTTGTATATGACATTTGCGAGTGACACTGGAGTTGCAGATTCTGGGTCATCGGACTACTGTTGTGAGCTCACCGTACCTTCTTTATGTTTCAAGTCATAGCTTTCTAACAGGATCCTATAAGTCATTAAAGGGCCCATATCACGCTATCTCCTGATCTCTGTTATGATGCCGTTTCCTGATCAAAAACATACCCGGGGTTGTGTTTTATTTCATTCACACATCTTTAACGCGCAAATCATGCATATTTTTAGGCTGAGTCCTTCTCTAGAACTGAAAACATTCCTCAACCTTGTGATGTCATGTGGTAAAACAGGAAATGCTTCACTGTGTTTTCATCTTCACTAGAATAATTTGGGTGATTGCAGCCCTGAAACTGCTGATCTCTACTAAACTAGAGGTAGCTGTTAACTTGAAAACCGCTTCATGATATCACAAGTTGGAACAGAGCGTTTTGAGCTTTGGAGACAATGAGACACGTGTGGATGAAACAAAACACAACTCGGTGTATGTTTTGAGGAGGTACCAACATTATAACATGGTTTAAAGCTCGTAAGAATCCATTTAGTGTAATATACAGTAGGACCTTAAAACAATAGCTGCAGAAAAGCTCTGCCTCTGATAGCTGAGCCTGAGGTGCTTCAAACCCAAAACCAAAGGAAAGTTTGACAAAGAGATTGGCAAAAGTAGAAATGTGGCAGTTGAAAATGATTAGCGGTTCCTTCATGTGAGCTTCCAAAGCCGAGTCTGGCTTTAGCCTTCATGAGCCTGTGAAGAGTGGTGTGTGTTACACTCAGCCTGCGCCGCATTGGTGTCTAATGATAAGGTAAATGAAAGGAGATTTCAAAGAGAAGCAGCCCTCCCTGAGCACTGTTTTTCAAAGACTGGACAAACTGGAGCAGTTTGGAGAAAGACCGCGGGCGTGCCGAATGATTGTCAGCCATGCAAATAATCACTTACTTACACTCGGTGAGTTTGCTGCGGATAAGGCAAATTACCATTTGAAAATGAGCTCAAAAACACTCTGGGCGGAAAGCTCGCATCATGATTCTGCGTTATATTTCGCTGGATACATTACGGCTCGTACACACAAACATGCCCCCATCAGCTGTGCTCATGCTGCAGGGGCTGCTGGGAGAAAGAGAGAGAGGAGAGAGGGAGAGAGAGAGCAAATGCCCTGGTGAAGACTGGACACTACATTTATTCACTTTTAAATACTGCACTCACTTTTACTTGTCCATGAGTTGTCCTAACAAGCAGTTTTATGAAGAACTTTTCAAACAAGATACTGAAAAAATTAAACGCAACTGACTCCCAAAATGACAACTACAACAGTCTACTCACCAAACCTAGCAACATCCTTAGCTCAGAACTAACTATTCCATCTCTGTAACATCTTATTTTGAACAGAACCACTTAACCCTGCAGTCTAAACCTCAACCAAGAGATTTCTAAATGTAATTCTGGCATTATTTGAGCCAGTATTACTTAGTCTAATGTAAAGACTCTCAAAAATGGCACAAATGGCATCTCAAATTGCAGTTTTGTTTTGCGCCGTATATATTCCAGGACTCTATTGGAACCTCGGTGTCCATTTATTTCAAGCTTTAAGCCCTTGATCCTTGAGGTGCTGAGTTCATGAAACCCCTGTTCATGGCTGCAGTTCTACCAAGCTCAGAAGAGGGACCTAAGCCACCACGAGTAATGCTGTTGTCATGAACTAGAATGTATGGAGCCGGTAGGGGGTCCTGATCTCTCCAAATACCATCCGCACACTTTTTGCGTATCTTTGTTCGACGTCTTTCTCCAAGCCAACATACTCCGGGATTACAAAGAAAACAATTAAGAAAAGGTCATGGTAAAAACGATACGTCACCGGAAGACTTCTACGGGGTTTTTTTTACACTGCTATTTTATTTTTGTTATCAACACAGGAACACAGCTATTTACAATTTTAAAATGGTCTTTTATTTATTTTTTATGAAGATCCTTCACTCATTTTTACACTATAGATTGCAGATATTACTGTAGCAGTTCTCAAACTTTTCATACCACCTAAGAAAATATTAGGCCTTCCAAGTACCACTAGGTCTAAAACAGGTCTAAGGGCCTGTTTACTCGAGAATGTTTGCGGGTAAAAACGACAAAATATTTTATCAGAAGTGCCTTTCAATGGCATTTTGGGGGCTTAAAGATGCTCCCAAAACGCTGTCACCGTTTGAAATCACCCTTCAGAGTGGAAAAGTTGAATAAACTCCACTGTAGCGTTTCCGTCTAAACTGCCCAAGACACAAAACTATGGTCAGATTTGCTCAAGTTGCGTACACATTTATGTCACATACATCACCACCTAGTGTCACCACCTAGCCACCTGGCATGCATACCCCCCATCGAATTCCACACACTTTTGTGTCACCGTATGCACGCAGATTTCCTCCTGAAAAGGCTTGTCTAAAAGTGGAATAAAAAGTGAATGCGCGATGCCACTTTTGCGTCTTCTGTTCAGACCATCATCATATAAACACAGCCTAAAACAGGACTATACCATAAATTTTGCAAATATTTGGACAAACTTGCGTGCCACAGTTTGAGACAAATTAATCATACTTTTGTTTTTTTGTATTTTAAGGAAATCTTGACTTGATTTTTCACTGTAATGAAAATGAACATTCTTATATTTCGCTTCATAAAACTCAACGTGACAGTGGAGCTATCAGTTCGGACAGAAATGAAGTAAAACCACTGCAAGTTTTTGCTGAAACTGAATCTTGCTATCAATCCCAAACTTCACGTCAATACATTTTGTAAGGAATTACAACAGATACTTCAACCAACCATGACAGCACACTTAAGCATTGTAGGGAAAGAAGAAGAAAGTACTTTATTAAACAGTATTTGGTCATAAAAGCCAATTGTGAATGTTGGTGCGCTCTTCCTGGTATTAGCCCAACATCCAAAACTGCTTAAGCCATAGCGTTTAACCTTGCTCAAAGTGGGTTAAATACAGAAACCTCATCAAACTCCGCGCGAGGAAAGAAAAGACAACAGTATTTCTCAGGGCTGAAGTCTGTCTTTCTTTCTGCATATTAATTCTTATCAACCCTATGAATAACCATGTTTCTATGAGGAAGCTGGATCCGTTGGCACTCGGAGCTGTCATAATTACCAGACTCGCTCAACAATGCTACTTCTATTAACACGCGCATAATGGCCACGCGGAGAGAGGAGGGGGGGGATCAGAAACCAGCACTAGCGCCCACTTTTATGCCTGACATATTTCATTGTTTCACCCAAGAGGAGCATCGCGCGCCAACTCCCCGAACCCTGAGCTTTGGCCATACTGTACGGGTGCCCTGAGGTGTCAAAAATCTCGGGCGTGACATTGTGATTCCCCGTGGGGCCCTCGCACACCTCATTAACGCCGCAGTATTGGACACCCCATGGGCAGAGCCGGCCTCTTGCTGCGTTGAAAAGATCACCGATATGTGGGGAAGCCTTGCTCCTAGCCGTTTTTCACCATAGCGCAATTATTTCAAAACCGCTTCGCTCTCTGATCTCGTCTGGTTAGAAAATGGTAAGGAATCATCCAGTTACGGACTTTGGGGAATTAGCGTTTACGTTGAAAGGGCTGCTAGCTAGTTTTAAGTTTTAAGACGGCAATCGCGCGACAATCGTTTTTTTGAAATAACTACCGACGAAACGCAAATGACTTTCTTCAAAATTCAATCATGTCTTTCAAGAAAACCTAATAATTTCATGTTCTACTGACCTCAAAGCGTATTTCAGACAACATGCCAGACGCCCAAGAAGTTGTATTTGATTTTCTTTTTTATAATAAGCTAAAATGCTAAGGGATTTCAGCCAAAATATCTGGAGAAATTACAGCTTGATGTGACGGTCCCCAGTGCAAGGCATCCTTATTTCAAGGTTATAATGATGGCCCTAAAACAAATTATCACCACTGGCCTCGTCTCATATGTGTCAATGGCACTCGCCTGGTTCGCTCAAATGAGACACTGGAGATGGACAAAAATTATAACAAAAATCATTAAAAAAAATAATTATAAAATCTATATGAATGACCTTGATTAATTATAGGTATATCATATTCTTTATTCTCTTGAGATTAGAGAGTTGTTTGTTCAAATCTTACCTAAGCTCATACTGTCAGTGCACATTGGTCCTTCATCCACATCTGGTCTTAAAAATGAGCATACAAATAAAATAATGTTACACTTTGAAAAACTGGATGAGATTATTTGAAAATATGAGAAATGTGAAAAGTAAAAATAATTATATATAGACTCATTTATGAAAACTTTTGGTGACTAATCTTACCGTTTTTGTCGGTAAGACCAGACTCCACTATACTTTCCATCAATTTCCATGCACATAGGTGTCTGTTATTTGCCCAGAATGATCCACAGTAATGCATTAACTCATCTATTTCCATGGAGACGCCACCACAATAAGTTCCAAGTCACATCTGTGGAATACTGTAAGAATGCAAGGTATTTTTGAGCAATACAAATACCTGAAATTGAAGAAAGATCTACTGTTATACTGTGGAACATTCCAGGGATAGCGGTAACATCTCCACGGACACCAACAGGTGGCGCACCCTTAACTAGAAATGTGACATAATGCACCTTTAGGACGTTTTAAAGGTTTACCAATGTGCAAAAAGTGAATGGTCCGTCCCACTGTGAGCTGTCAGGGGTGATTACAAGCTCCAAGAAAAATGAGCAGTAGTTTGACCTATTTCTCCTCACTTTGTCTCATATCTCCCTTCCTCCATCAAGTCCATTCTTCTCTTTCTTGCTCTTCTTCATTCCGGGGTCCATCTACACGGCCCCTAGCCCACCGTTCGGACCCCCGGCAGGTCGGGTCAGAGGTCACCTGGCTCAGCTACTTCTGGACTGCGAGGAACCTGTCGACAAAGGCCTGTTCAGTGACCAGGGAGCATTGTCCCGCTGGACCCCCCTCAGAGGACCCCCACTGGGCGCTTCTGTCTTCACGAGCGGGGTCTGAGCTGTTATGGTGGTCATGATACTGAAATGTGAGGTTGCTGTTTTTCAGTGTTGCAAATAGAGGGTGTGGACACTAATCTCTCTTACTTATCATTTTAGTCACAGTAATTCAAATTATGATCCTAAAATGTCAAACTCGATTTCAGTGCTAAGAAACAGACTCAATACTCTACCAATACCATGACGATTATTCAAAACATTCTTTCTTTAGACAATAGAGTGTTATTTTCAGTGTCATACAGTTCTAGATCATTCTAAAGCTCTTCAGAAAAGTTTCATTTCTGTCCTGTGAATAATGTTGGGAGTGATGCATTATAAAAATAACAAATTACTGTAATGCATTGCTTTTTGCTGTAATGCAGTAATGTAAGGCATTACAGGGGAAAAAAGGTAATATTTTACCTGGTACAAATGTCAGTAATGTGTGTTAAAATGCTTTTTTAGCCTAAATTGAAGTGGTGGGTTTTCATTTTTCTTCATACAAATTCTCTAAAATCACCACAATATCAGCAGTGGTGAAACAGCATCAATATGTTTCTGAGTGTTGGGACAGGCCCGGAGGTGCGCCCGTGTACACCGGTACAGGTAACAGCAAGCGAAAGGACTGGCGTAGAGCTCCACGCACCACAGGGCTAAGCACAGCTGACGCCCGATTGCTCTTTGCGGACACCCTGCTCCACGGGCTCGGAGATCTCTCAGGGGCAGTCGTAGATTCCAAGTCCTAGTCCAAGATTAGTCCTTGTTTGGTCCTGGTTTAATCCTGGTTTAGACCTGGTTTAGACCTGGTTTAGGCCTGGTTCAGTCCTTGGTTCAGTCCTGGTTTAGTCCTGGTTCAGTCCTGGTTTAGGCCTGGTTCACTCCTGGTTTAGTCCTGGTTCAGTCCTTGGTTCAGTCCTGGTTTAGGCCTGGTTCAGGCCATATACAGCGCAAAAGTTCGGTATCTTCGCTTGCTGATTGTTTTCTGACAATCAGTAACAGTTATTTTGGTGAGAGTAACTTTAAAGTAATGCAGTAGTCGTGTAATGCTTTACATTTTAAATGCAGTAATATTGTAATGTAATGAATAACTTGCCCAACAGTGCCTGTACATTTTTAGTATCGATACCTGCTCAAATGATTAGTTTTGGTACTAGTTTTAGGATTGATTAGTATCTGATTTTCGATACTTTTGACGACTCCAATAGAAATATTCAATTTCTACAGAAACAAACTGGAATTGTCTCCCCTCCCTGCTAAGTAAGAGTCAGGTTTGTGGAGATACCAGTTTCTCAGTGCAATAACCACAAATAAACGAACATGACTGTAGTTTACTCTATTCTTTGGCAAAGAAAAATGACACAGTGAGGCTTTAAGTTACGTAATACAAAAGCTATGGGTCCAAAACAAGTTGGAAGATTTTCAAAACCTTTGAATGAATGACCGATCCGAGTATCACCTCCACCCCGTACCCCCCGCTGACCCCCCATAGCATGCCTCTAAGGGACCCCCCCCGGAGGACCCCCGCGGAGCTCCTTACAGGCCCTGGTTTGGGTCCTGTCACCGGGGCTCTGGCAGTAACGGCTCAGGAGCGGTGAGAAGGTGGGGAGGAATAATAGTGACGCACCTCTCCTCCATCTGGGACAAAGAGCGTCAAATACTAGAACGTACAAACCTTTACAAACACATTTTCTACATGTCGGTGGCTTCAGCGCGAGCCATATGCTTGTCAGGGAGTATTACTGGATGTGTCAATGTGGGCTTATGAAAATGGGATATTGTGGTTATAGAAGTAAGGTAGGCTCTCATGCTTTCTTATTGTTGGATTCGGGTGAGAAAGTGCAATGGGTTCAGCTTTGACAAGAAATCTACGCCTTGGACCTTCATGCTGAACTTTATTTGAATGAGGATAATTTGTTAAAACCATAAAAAAAAGTTCAGTTACAGGTTGGAAGATAGTAAACAAAAACATAAGTTAGCGATCCAAATAGTTCTTTAAAGCCAGAGGTGGGACCAAGTCGTCATTTTGCAGGTCTCATGTAAGTCCCAAGTCTGTGGCCTCAAGTCTGAGTCAGGTCACAAGTCACTGGTTCATAAGTCCGTCTGCTTTGAGCTTCAAGTCATTTCAAGTCTTTAAACCAAAGTACCAAATATAGCTTTGGTTTTTGCAGTTTATATGAATTTTAAACTAAATTCTACATTAAAAAAAAGTCATAGAATATTTATATATGAGTATTTATAGAGTATATAAGAGATGTAGAAATGCAATTTTTTCCTTTTCTGTCCATTCCCTTTTTTTTCTTTTCCTTTCCTAAATGTCATTACAAGATCTTAGAGTGAATCATTACGATCAGAATAGAAAGAATTCAGATTTAAAAGTGCTTCTCAAGTCACAGGCCGCAAGTCTGAGTCAAGTCCCAAGTGACTGACCTTCAAGTCCAAGTCCCAAGTAGTCCTTTTTATCTCAAGTCCTAAAAATAGTGACTCAAGTCTGATGCAAGTCCAAGTCACAACTCACAAGTAAGATAAGAAAAAGACAAGGTAAAAGGTATGGATGCATGTTTTTGGAAGAATGAAAACAACTTCAGTGAAATAAATGCTTTTGTTTTCGTCCATATGTTGGCTGAAATGTTACACAATGATGCTTTAATTGCATTTTTGTTGTTGTTGTTGTTTTTTTTAAAGCCCTGTAACCGATTTTGAAATTTCATCTTGTCCCACTACAGATATATTGTCTAAGCAGCTCTTGAGTTCTTGAAAATACATTTGCTGTGTGCCGTCTGAATCTACTTATAAAGTGTTTTCTGGTATGATAACCAGGAAGTGTTTGTAGCATGCTAGTTGTTGTTAGCTTCAGTGTGACAGTAAAACTATTCGCTGGTCTCTAAGAGTTGTGGAAAGCGCTTTTAAACTCATCACGGCGATTAATTTGAACTATCAGAATTGAAGTAGTTATGTTTTTTCACAAGTTTAATTCAAAATATGACAAAATATTTGGGAGTCGCCAGGTATTTTGTATAACTTCGGCGTTTTAGACCAGCAAATTCCGTGATCAGAGATGGCGAGTGAGCGGCGTTTTAAGTAGAAGTAAGTAGAGTTTGTTATTTCACCGCCTTTGACTAAGGTCACACCAAATTAACAGACGGATGACTGAATAAAAATAGCATACTATTAATTCTTTTTTCCTCCGCTATGCTCGCGAAACTTAAAGGTTGACCTGATTTTAACGTTAAACTAAGTGGAGAGATGAAAGTGGAGAGAGGAGGAGGAGGAGGAGGGGGACTGCAGCTTCAGAGACTGGCTCGTTCTTCAACCAAGTCAAATTCTCATGTCGATTTAAGAAACAATCGTGATTCTTCTGATTCTTCTTAGATTTGTGATTTATGTTTTAATAATAACTGACAAACTAATACAAGAATCACATTTCAGAACAGGTTTGTACAGATCTAAACTACAGCATCTGCAGTTCTTATGCAGAATAAGACAGGATATTTAGTTGCGTGAGGAGGAAATAATGCTTAAAGAAAGGCTATTTTACTTCTATGGTGCATTAACTGCTAAGACGTAACATATTTAGATCACCATGTTACCGTTTATGGTTTTCAAAATGCTGTATTTGTCTAAAACAATGTATTAACTTGTTTCACTTTGTTTTTGAGACTCTGAGCCACCCTCCCTTTGCTCTCCATGCTAAGTCACTCCCCTTTCAGAGTGCAAATCACAACACACTCAGCGTGCGTCCTGCTAATGAAGCTACTCTGCTCTGTATAAATAAAAACTTACTTATTTACTTACTACTGTACATTGCATCAGGTTTGTCAAACTGTTGTGTACAGTTTTGTAAAGAGAGTTCGAATAGGGCCCAGTAGAGATCTTTATGGCCATATCACCTTGATCTCGTCAGATCTCAGAAGCTAAGGCTGTCTGGTATGAACAGAAGACGTGGTGTCGCGTCTTCAGTTTTTATTCCGCGTTTAGACGAGCGTTTTCGGGAGGAAATCTGCGTGCATACGGTGACGCGAAAAGTGTGTGGAATTCGATTGGGTATGCACGCCAGGCAGCTAGGTGGTGACGCTTGGTGGTGATGTATGCGACGTAAATGCATATGTAGACGGAAACACCACAGCAAAACGTATTCAACTTTTCTAGAGGGTGGTTTCAGATTTTTGTGTTTTTAAGGCCCCAAAACGCCGAAAGGCACTTCTGATAAAATATTCTAATGTTTTTACCTGCAAGCGTTCTCGTGTAAACAGGCCCTAAGTAGGACCGGGCCTGGGTAATACTCGGATGGGAGACCACTGGGAAAATCAGTCGCAAAAACTCATTATGTCCTTAGGCAAGGCACTTCACTCACATTGCCTAGTATGAAAGTGGTGTGTGCGTGAGCGTCGGTGGTGGTCGGAGGGGCCGATGGTGCAGATTGGCAGTCTCGCTTCAGTCAGTGCGCCCCAGGGCAGCTGTGGCTACAAGTGTTGTGTTACCTGTCAAGGGACTACAGATGGAAATTAGCAGCCTTGCTATAATCTGGCATATTTACACTGCAATGTTGTAGATGTTCATTAATATGCACTGTCCCTGTTAAATAAATAAATAAATAAAAATAAATAAATAAGAGCAGTTTACCACCACCAGGTATGGAGTGAATTGATAATGATCTGTAAAGTGTCTTTGAGAGTCCAGAAAAGTGCTATATAAAACTGATGCATCATCATCATCATCATCATCAGTAGTAGTAGTAGTAGTAGTAGTAGTAGTAGTAGTAGTAGCAGTAGTAGTAGTAGTAGTAGTAGTTGTAAAAAATGTATGGGTAACATCTAAACCTCTTAAGGCGGGTTTTTGAAGGATATAACGCTATAACACGGTAGAAAAGCGAAAAAAAAAAAAAAAAAAAAAAGAAGTATAATACCCCCTCCTTAAACAATTGTCATTTACGAATTGCGATCTTGCAGTCCCAATCCACCCAAATTAGAATTTCAATTACTCATTCCCACATTCCGAAACTTCACCGTCAAACAAACCCTGTAGAATTATAATCAATTTTCAGGTGATAAAACGTAAACAGTAGCGGGGGGGGTTAGCCATTTAATTGCTAGCACATTTGTTTTAACAAGCTTAGCTCTTGTCTCAACACCCTCTCCGCACTCAGCATTCAAATAGATCCTAATTATTTCTAGTCCGAGGTCTTCAGATTGTCAACTCTTGTGCTGGCAGATGATAAAACGGGCCTCTTTCAAACTTAATCGCTACAAGTACACAGAGGTTAGCGCGGCATTAGCTGTCCATTTGAATGGCCTAGCTAGCGTCGGCAGAAAGCAGATTACATTGGGGGGGAATCAAAAACCGCTAGCTACGATCGCGCTAACCCGGCAGTCAATTATGGGATGTTTACGCGTTTGTTTCTGTTCGCTTGATAAGACGAGACTTAAAGATTGACAAGGATTTATTTGGAAAAACGGGCGAAAAAGGCAATCGCGTAAACAGCAATTACAAGTCCGACGCGGAATTAAAGGCTAGTTGAATAGAGATTTCACTTCTATGCAAGCTAAAGGAGATAGTGCATGTTTAATGAGGGGATGACGGGCACTGCTCAAATCGGAATATGGAAATCTGTGAAATACACTTCTGTACCGTGAATTATTATGGTAATGGTGGAGTTTGGGGAACTTGAAATTGGAGGGAAAATAAAGTCGTATCATATGCGATGGCGGTATGTTATAATTTAGAGGTTGTGGGTCAAAACAGTGACTTCAAATACGTATAATAAATATTTAGAAATTACCATAAGGAAATCGCCACTTGACATCGTCTTTGTGTTTTAATAGCTGCGATGGGGTTCCATAAGTGGCTATCTTAATCTGCTGTTGTTGGTCTAATGTTGTGAAAATGATTATCACAATAAAACACATTGACATTTTTATACTTTTAATTTGAAAGGGCTACAGCACATTGAATAGATCTTGAGTTGGGTTCGTGGTCAGGAGGATCTAGCTATAAGATTGGTCTAATTTGCATGTTTTTTTGGTTGATGGAAGAGATAAGATAAGTAACCCACAGACACAGTGAAAATAATTTAAAATTATTTTGAAAATTTGGGGGTAACTGCATTGGGGTCCAATTGTGGTCTGAGGTGGACCGGCCCGGTAGTACAGATTGCCAGTCCGAGCCTGTGGTGTTACTTTGCATGTAATTTTCCACAGTATAGCATTAAACTCTATTGAAATGAACAGCTCAGTCAAATCTGTGGAAAGGCAAGCCTACTCACTCATAGTAAGACTTTTCTATGTATTCATTCTAACAATATAAACTCATGTAATTGAAAATTGCCAAAGCAGAACCACATTTTTAAGACGAGCATGTGGCGAGTTAGACAATGAACCTTTAAGAACAGCGTCACGAGATCATCAAAATCATCAAAACCTTCAAAATACCAAAGAGACCTGGACATTGTATTGAAAAAGCCCTTTAAGAATCGCAGTACTCTTTAAACTGGAAGCAGATGGAGTTACCTTGTCGTTTGCCAAAGCCACATCAGGCCCGTCCCCTGGGAGCCCCCCGTGCACATCTCTGCCTCTGTGTGATCACGCACCAGAGGAGATTGAATATGATGCGTGGGACATTTTTCTGTGATTAAAACAACAAAAGCATGAGACGGACTTAAGCTGGGAGGTAAATCAAATACATATCAGATTTGGAAAACAATGAAACATGTTTAGAGTTGGATAAGACCAGGAGAACAAATGGAAGTCTATAAGTGTTTTTGAAGTCCTTTTGCTTACCAGAATTGTAATTGTTCAAGGCAGATGTCCATTTATCATTTTTGAAAGCCCAATTTTTTGCATCTGAGCAAAATATGTTTTGCCTCAGTACAGATATGCTGTATAAGCAGGTCAAAATACTCTAAGTCAGCTGTGTTATAAAACGTTTTATTGTCCGATTCTGAGGAAGTGTCTGTTAGCATGCTAGTGGTTGTTGGCTTTACAGTGACGGCAAAACTTCGCTCTGGTCTCTGAAAGTTGTGAGAAGCATTTAGAACTTAATCACAGTGAATAAATGAGATGTTTTTGAAACCCTTTGCTTACCAGACTTATAATTGGTCAAGGCATATATCGACAGTACTGTAGCATTGTGTTCCATTAATTGAAATTAGAAATGTACTTTTAAAACTTCAAATTTTGCTTTCTACTAACATAAAAGTGATAACAGGTCATACAAATTAATTTCGTGTTAGTTTTGGCATCTCATTAAATAAAGATATAGCACTGTTTTTATCAAAAAGTTCATGTAAATGGAATGTTGGACTTTCTGACTTCTACTAGCATAAAATTTTGACTTCTATTAATGTAAAATTTTGATGTCTACTTGAATAAAAGAGGTAACAGCTGCATTGTGTAACTTTTCGGGTTGAGGATCCACCACCTGCTTGTCTCCACAGAGATGATATTACTTTGTCTGAAATGTTTCACAGTGTGGCATTAAACGTATAGTCAGGTTGGCGCCACCTAGTGCCTCCGCACAATTTCATTTCCCTCCAGTGACTAGGTCAGGA
The DNA here is from genome assembly GCF_026225935.1 of Boleophthalmus pectinirostris. Taxonomy (NCBI): domain Eukaryota; kingdom Metazoa; phylum Chordata; class Actinopteri; order Gobiiformes; family Gobiidae; genus Boleophthalmus; species Boleophthalmus pectinirostris. Next base: position 8,435,351 of record NW_026570994.1, on the reverse strand, counting down.
ATTGGAAGACATTAGACATTTTGCAAGAACTCTGGAAGTTGTAGACTACAAACAATCAGCAAAAAGCTGTGAAGCCATGACGTCAGTAAAGTAAAAACAGTAAACAAAGCGATCAAGATGGATGTAGATGAAGCCATACATTTTGTGTTGGCAACGATTCTTGAGATCGAGGATTTAAAGACAGAACAAAGAGAATGTTTGGTGAATTTTTATCAAGGGCAAAGATGTTATTGCCCTTCTTCCTAGGGGATTTGGCATATTACATACTTCACGACCAAAGTACCCAAAAAGTACCCACCTACCATCGAGTGAACAAATCCTAATGCTGCGAGGTCAGAGGGTTTCCACGAAGTGAACCTGGCTGATGAATCAGGCTATTAAACGTATCCAGTTTCCATTCATTCAGTTCTGGGTGTTTACTGCTCAAAAAACATGCACATTTATAGGCAGCGGGCCTTCTCTCCACAGATCAGACAGGTATCTTGATCTGGTGGCATCTCCCATTTGTTTCCATGAAGATAGTTTGGAGAAGTTTAATACCATACTGTGAAACATTTCAAGCAAAGCAGTTACACCGTACTGGAGACAAAAATGTAGACACACCCTCTAACAGAAAAGTTACATAGTGCACCTTTAATGTCATGTTTGTTTTGGTTATTTTTGTTCATTTTTATTTTAAAAAGATGTCAAAACTATATCATAGCATTGTGTTCCATCAAAAAAGTTAATTTCATGTCAGTGGTGGAGTTAGCAATTTGGAGGTCTTAGGCGAACTTTAGTGTGGGGTCCTCACTATAATGCACAATTTATTTATTTATTTTTCCCCATTGTTCTTGAGACATACACATCCCTATTTATTTGATTTATGGTGGATTGGAAACTTGTCTTATTAGTTTGGTCACCAACTAGAAAACCAGAATTGAAAGTAGTTTTACTTTTTTTGATAGTACAATTACATTTTTGTTTACATTCATTACATATGATTATTATAGTTTTTTATGATTATTGTTTAAATGTAAACTACTCTCATTTAATGTCATATTTATAGAAAATCAAATTGCTCCAAGGCCTCGACCATTAGTGGCACTGAGGGCAAATTGGTTGGGGGCCCCTCCAGGTTTGGAGGGGCCCCCAACCAATTACTACTTTGCCTAATGGTAGCACCGCCTCTGCTTCACGTTCACAAAATTACTCTCAAAACATCAAATTTTGCGTTGTAAAAACATAAAAGAGATAACTTCTTGTATTAAATGTAAAAGTTTTAATTCACTTCAACGTTTTTAATTTTTGGAGTGCCCACAACTTAACATTAAAACCAGACGTAAAAAAAAACAATGCTGACTCATGAAAATATGACATTGATTTCTATATAAAAAAAAATCAAAACAACAAAAGAATTCATTGTCATCTTTACTGTCACACATTTCCATGACTGCTTTTATTTGAGTAATTTAATAACGTTCTGTAACTTTATTTCATTTTTTAGCCGTACTGTAGCTCTAACCTCATCTAACCCAACCACAACCCCGTCTGAACAACTCCGCTTATAAAAACAAAATAAAAAAAAACGCAAAAATTATAACCATCTTGTCCAATCTCTCTACCTTAACACGCATCTAATCCTATTTACCCCTCCCAGGTCTCTGCCCCCGGTCCGGCCTTTGGGAACCGTTCACTCCGATAAAATTTCCAATCTGCTAATGGCAACATAAAAGTGTTTTTCATTCCGCGCACTTCCTGGATTCCAAAAACATAACCGACGTTTGTTTACAGCTATTCATCCACCCGGCCCAACACGGCACCTGTGGCATTGGACTATAGAGGCCTTTCCAAATTGCCTGTCATCAGTAAAAAGCTGCAATTTCATCCACAAACGCCAATACGTAGAAGCGACACGGGCTGTAATCAGGTTAAAACCATGCCCGCCTGTTGCCGTTGGTTACTGCCAGCCGCTCCCGAGTATATTATGTTCCAAATAATTATTGATTTAGCAATTTGACTCCTCATCTTTACATTATGATCCAAGGTTAAACAAATATGTGGCCGTTTTATGTCGGAGTGGAGAGATCAGCGCGCCCTGCTCTCATTTCGGTAATTACTTTTTCACATTTTCTTAATAGCGGTTTGTCCAGGAGGAGCACAAGCGCAAAATAAGACTGGAATCCATAAATGTGCAATAAGATTAATGTAGAATGTTTAGAGCAAATCAAACGTTCAAATGGCAGTGTCTTGTTCTTGCTGAGGAGATTTGGGGATGTTTGATTAGATTGTTCATGTTCTGAGAGGTAAGTTTTGCACAATTTTAGTTTCTCTGTACATGTTTTTATGAATAAAAGGATAAGAACTAATTTTGATGATTTCTTTATGGTTGTGGTGGTGAAGGAAGACATGAGAAACATCGTTGGGGGTCAGAAAGTGTTTTCAGCTCTGTAGCTCTGCAGTATTTTAAAGTCTGTGTAATCCCTCAGTCGTCCAGGTAAGAAAGAAACATACAATTCTTTCAGATGGACATTTTTAAAATTAATTTCTTTCTCTTTCTTTTTTTTTTGTTTTTTGTTTTTGTTTTGCAGCTCATCCAAGCGTCTTAACCAGGCTGGTGCCACTTAGTGCTTCCGCTCAATTTCATTTCTCTCCAGCGAATTGGTCAGGAATCAGAATACACTAGATGGTTCACAAAAACCCCGGAAGTGCGAGTTCGGGCACCAGCCAATCAGCGAAGAGCCAAACATTCTGTGTTGGCAACGATTCCCGAGATCGAGGATTTAAAGCCGGTACAAAGAAAATGTTTGGTGAATCAAGGAGAAAGACTTCCTATGGGATTTGGGAAATGCTTAATATATCATACGTGACGACCAAATAGCAGCGATTGGTTAAATTAAAAAAAGTGCCCTGCTACCGTTGAGTGAACGAATCCTAATGCTGCAAGGTCAGACTGTTTCTACGAAGTGAAACTTGCTGGTGAATCAGACTACAAGCGCCTAGCAGTTTGACCTGAATGAAGAAAAAAAAAATTTGTCCAGTTGACAAAATAAATTTTTTCTCATGCTATTTTCAGGGTTCCCACGGTCATGAAAATCCAGGAAAAGTCATAGAAATTGAAAACGTCATTTTCCAGGCCTGGAAAAGTCATGGAATTTTGTAAATTCAAGTGAAAGTTTTGGAAAAGTTTTGGAATTTTTGTTTCTCTTTTAAAAAAGTTCTCATTAAACTATTATGATTATTTCTGAACGTATGCGCCTTTAGTTTAAAAGAGACGACAATAAATGCACTGACAGTATTTTGAATGTTAAAAAAACTATAATCCCAAACCATAAGGTGAGTGGAAAGGGTTAACATTTCATATTTAGCCCTGGATGTACGCTCAATTCTACTCATGTAGGTGCCGTAAAGTCATGGAAAATTCACTTTAGGTCACGAACAAGACACAGTGAAAAAGAGTTGGAACCCTGCGTTTTGGATTGAGTTCTAAACATATATCGGTCTGGAACAGGTCTCACTGAAAGTCGGGAAAAGGTGTAACGCTATGACGAATATTTGAATCTGATCAAAGCAAAACAAGCTGAAAAATCAACCTTTGTTATGTCCAGTTAAGAGAAAAGAAAACGTCTACGAAGCACTTCCCTGCACGTTTGTCAAAGATAACTATTTCCACTAAAATAGACTGAAGCACGTCTTTGTTTTGGTTCGTTTGGGAGCTTCGCCTTTGCCTTCCTCCCAAACCACAAGCCTGCACCGAGGCAGCCGGGCCAGATGCAGAGTTTGTGAACTCACAGATATTGCGAGAATTCATCAGTAGATCAAATGATTACTTAAACATGTGTGAATAAAAGAACAACTCCAAACACATTTGCACTGATGACAGCAATGGTTATAATGTTGATGTTTTGTAATACCCCTCCTTGAAATAAATGATCAGGAATCCGACGTAGTCACGCATTTGCGAAGAACATTTTGGGCAGTGTACCTTTAACTTGTCATCTCCCCCACTCCACCCTTTGGCACCGGGCTCTCCGTGAGGGAAACTCTGGCTCTGTGTACGAGAACGGGACCAACACAAGCTGCAGAGCATTCACCGAGTTTATTTGAAGTCGACGGGTGTGGCCAGGACCTCTGATCAGATCCATGTGTGTACCACGGAGAGGAGATGCTTCGCTCCAAAGCCTTACCCTCACAGAGATCCCAAAAACGCAGCACCGGTCCGGCTCGCAACCCCCGTAAACAAGTGGCTACGCTAAAACAATACAGCTGCAGTCTCTTTGGGATAATCATCTTGACTGTTTACAGCTCAGAGAGGGTCCACAGCGCCTGGGGTCCACAACAAGCTGGAGTCACTCATTCTATCTCCGCTGCGCTGCGTTTCGACAAGAGGATTTGGCAACGCGCGGGCCGCTACTGTCCAAACAATCACAATACAATGTCTTTCATGTGTTGTTTCGGGAGAAGGAGGAAAGTTAAGTGTTTTTAGACAGACGGCTGGCGTTAAACCAACTTACTAGGCTAGTGCAGTCCTAACTGTGACAGCGTTTTGGGCATTTTCGCTCTAAATGTTCTTAATATCTGAGAGAAGACACTTTCTCCGGCAACATTTCTTAACCGTTCCAAAAACTAATCATTCGTCTTTATGGAAAAGAGCTTATCATATGCAAAGTACTCAACATCAATGTCTCCATATTCCAGTTTGAGAAATTCATTGCACACTCAACTCCCTGGGGAACGCCGCAGCCAAGTTTCTGCCTCGCTAAAGTTTTTTTTTTTTTTTCGTCGTCTTTTTTCTTTTTTTTTTTTTTTCGCTCTTTTTTAATTCTCTCACTTTAATTCAAGTTGGCGCGTTACTTCTCTGAAACACGGCGGCGCTCGGGGGAGAAAGAGAACCGTCTCAGTTGTTAGTGCGTTTTAATGGTGAATAAGGATCAGACAATGGCAGAGCTGCGCCGGAGCAGAGAGAGGTATTGACACAGGAGATAGTGCGAACAAAGTGGATCCGTGAGAAAACCGAAGCAGCCCCAACGCCCCCAAAAAGGAGACAGATTATCTTAATTATCATTCGGGGGCGCCTCTGTGCAGCACCTGGGCGCACACAATGTCATTTACGGGCACGTTGAGATCCGCATAATTCCGCCTTAAATCACGCACATTAGCCGCAGAACAAGGGATGAACAAGGCGGGCCCCTCTCATCTCCCCCCCCCTCCTCTTCCTCCCCTCCTCGTCCTCCCTCGCTCTGTGCTGCTCTCGTTCAGCTCTGTGGAGGAATCTCAGGTCAGAGCGCTTACATGATCAGGCTCCAGAGTAGAGCTAATGTTCTCGCAGTGTTAGGCCAAAGAGTTTAACACCGGCGAAGTGTTGCACCGCGAAAATCCGATCGTTATCTGGTTTCTGGAGTTATCTGATATCTGGAGTTATCTGATTATTAAAATACAGTGTAAACGGTCGCATCTGATGTGAGTAATCTGATTTCTTTGTGAGTTTTGACAAGGAAAATTATGCAAAGAGGGCAAAGTAAGGTGACAAAAACAATAATTGAAGGTCTGTTATTACACAAAATAGATTCTTGTGAACTTTATTCCATGTTATGTTGTTACCTCCTCAAAAACACCAGAAGTTGTGTTTTGTTTCATTCACACATCCTTTATTATTAGCTCAAAATGCTCTGTTCCACCTTGTGATGTCATGTAGAGGTAGTTTTCAAGTTAAACACGACCATTTTACCTTTTCTTCAGTAAAGATTGGCTTGAAATCATCCAAATGATTCTAGTGCAGGTGTATGGAGTTTAAAAACACAGTGGAGCACTTCCTTTGTTACCACATGACATCACAAGGTGGAACAGAGTGAAGAACACAACGTAAATATGCTGGCATTTGTGTTAAACATGTGTAAGTGAAACCAAAACGCAATCTCCAGGTATATTTTTGACGAGAAAACTACATTATAACGGATCAGAAAATAATGTAATATGGGCCCTTTAACACTTCCAGACATAAGGGCAATTTAGTACATTTGTCCTCGCCTGGATTTTTTTTTTCTTAATTTTGCTATTAAAACTCCCCCTTTTACCCCATAATGAAGTGTTATACATCCTTTCTTCAGTACAACCCTTTTATTTCACAATCTGCCTGCTGTAGTTATATCTTATGGTTGTAATAAAAGCTATAGGACCAGAATTCACACTCTTTCATACAAAACACACAGCAAACATGTATAAACGACTTTTTGAACATAAAAAATGCTTAATTTAGAGCCTTAGCTACAAAAGTGCAAAATATCAAGTCTGTAAGTAAACTCAAAACATACTTATTGTCCTCAAAAACAAAACAAAAAAAAGTGCAATGGCCCCATGACTTTCCTGGTGCCAGTCATGGAAACAGCTGGTGTCAGGTCCAGGGCACAGAGCCACATCACTTCCTGCATTTACATGGTGTTTATTACATTTAGATTTGTACATTTTGAAATAAACCTTTCAAATAAAAATAGCAAGGGATGCACAATTACACAGACCAGGATGAGTAATTTGCCATTTATTTGAGAAATAACTGCACTTAAAGCAGCTTTTTCAGTTGTTATAAACACAGACGCTCAGAGCAGTCGACCAACTTGACTCACTACACACTTTGGCAAAGTTTGGGCCAATCAAAATGGATGGAGCGCATGTGTTTGACAGAAAACAAAGTTCCTATTGGACACTAGTTTTCCCTATGTTGTCACATGTTGAGTGTATGACGTAGTATAATGCCGGAAATATGCTCGGAAAGCTGCAACTCTCTAGCCATGCTGGCGCCACGTAGTGCCTCCGCTCAATTTAATTTCTCTCCAGCGACTAGGTCAGGAATCAGAATACACTAGACGGTTCACAAAAACCCCAGAAGTGCAAGTTCGGGCACCAGCCAATCAGTGAAGAGCCATACATTCTGTGTTGTCAGCGATTCCTGAGATCGAGGATTTAAAACTGGAATAAAGAGAATGTTTGGTGAATTTTATCAAGGGGAAAGAGGTTATTGCCCTTCTTCTTACGGGATTTGGGAAAAGCTTAATATACGTCACGACCAAATAGCAGCGATTGGTTAAATTAAAAAAGAAGCGAACAAATTTTAACACTGCAAGGTCAGACGGTTTCCACAAAGTGAAAAAAAGTAAGTTTTTATATTTAACGGCTGGAAAGTTATGCACGGTTATATAAAACATATTCCCAGGTATTGTATAGGATACCGTTAACGATACCGGTCTGGAATGGTTAACTGATATGTCATTAGGTATTTTTGATAATTACATTTCTTTGTTGGATGTAAAAACCATAGCAATAATCAGATCTTATTGTTGGCTTATCTGATTCTTCGAGTTCTCTGATTTTGACTGGTCATGTAAATGTACCTGATATCCATTCAGACTGACTATATGAACTCACATATAGATAAATAGATGCCTTATTGAAGTTCGTAGATATATCTTCTTCTCAGAGGGGACCACGTTATGGAACCCATCAGAGAAGTTCAGACTGCTGTTTAGCGTTTGTCATCATTTACAATACAGACACACACATCATGACATCAGTTTATCTGTATCAGCCAAAGCTCCTGTCAAAGCCTGATCTCGTCTGACGCTAAGCAGGACCGGGCCTGGTTAGTACTTGGCTGGGAGACCGCTGCGAATACCAGGAACCGCAATGAGGTGCCAAACTGTTGCTGTGTCCTTAGGCAAGGCACACTTCACCCACATGTCAGTATGGAAGTGTTGTGTGTGAGTGTTTTTTTGTGGTTGGAGAGGACGATGGCGGGTCTTGGCAGCCTTTCTTCCGTCAATCTGTCCCAGGGCAGTTGTGTAATAATAAAATACAAGCTTATCACCACTGAGTATGGAGTGATTGAATAATGTGCGAAATTTAACTTTGTGACTTGGAGCACAATAAAAAAAATCAAATGCATTTTTGTCAGTTCAGTTTCTTTCTTATGTTTTTTTTTTTGTATTCCTTGTTACCAGATTTTCACATACATCTCTGGATTCTAACCAGGGATGCACTTTGTAGAAACCGTCTGACTTTGCAGTGTTAGAATTTGTTCGCTCAACGGTAGGCGGGTACTTTTAATCATTTAACCAATCTCTGTTATTTGGTCGTGACGTATGTAATGCGCCGCTAACGAGGCTAACTAAGCTTTTCCCAAATCCCAAAAAAAGTAGGAAGAAGGACAATAACATCTTTCCCCTTTTCCTGAAATTCATCAAACATTCTTTTTATTCCGACTTTAAATCCTCTATCTCGGGGATCATTGACAACACAGAATGTATGGCTCTTCACTGATTGGCTAGTGCCCGAATTTGCACTTCCAGAGTTTTTGCGAACCATCTATTGTATTCTGATTTCTGACCTAGTCACTGGAGAGAAATGAAATTGAGCGGAGGCACTAGGTGGCACCAGCCTGGCTACTGATACGATACTGGCACCTGGTATCGGTGGAGATCCTAAAAAATGAGCTGGACTGGATACTGGTTTTCAAATATCGATTCCGCTGATATCCTGATTGAACACGATTTGATGAAATAAAACTATACTTGTCTCATAATTTTTGAACTTGCCACATGACACATTTTGATCATTTTTGTCTTATTTTATTTTTGTTTAAAGGAAATAAATACTGTTTTCAGTCTCTGCACTGGTAGCTGTTGATATCGGGTATTAGCAGATGCTTAAAGCAATAGTAACAAAATCGGTATTGGAACTGAAAAAGAAAAAGGAGGATTGACGCACCCTAACTCTAATTCATTTCCATATCTATAGATTGTCTTTTTGTGTTTAAAAATAAATTGTTAGTTGAAAGGCACACTGCGCAACATTTCTGGTGGAGGGTCCGCTACCTACTTGTGTCCATAGAGATGTTATTGCTCTGCCTAGAATGTTCCACAGTATGCCATTATTATTCAGGGCAGTAGTAGTAGTAGTAGTAGTAGTAGAAGTAGAAGACAGGGACAAAGTGGTGTTGTCCCAGGCTCCATGGTTTTAGGGGCCCAGAACTGGACCCTCTTCCTATTAATTTTTATTACAGGGGGGCCCATGTGAAGCTTTTTGCTCCAGGCCCCCAAATTTCTGTTGACAGACCTGAATTTATTCAATCACAGGCGTATACAGGTTTTATAGCTCAAAAATAGCGAGAAAAACAGGTTTTCTGACTGTGAGCAGGGTCGCCTTTCCACAGATCTGACCTGTAACTTGGTCTGGTTTGGTCTCCATGACGATAGAAAGTTTTAATACCAGACAAAGCAACAACATCTCCATGGAGAAAAGCATTTGACTGACACTCTGCCAGAAAAGTTACACAATGCCCATTTAAATTGTCACAAGAAGTCCACAAAAACAAAAATAAAAAGCGTAATGAATATGCAATCTTATTCGGTTACAGGCAATTTTCTGGACAGAGGAAGCCCACAGTTCTGCTCAGTAACCAGGCGTCACCACTTAGCCATGTCAGACATCCAGAGCCCCACGCACGCCGTCCAAAGTTCAGCCCAACAACGCTGTCCTTTGTGGGGTTAGCGCTGTGATCGCAGGGCCAAACCATTAGCACACTCACTTGAATGCTAACTATGCGCGCAGATATGGAGTAGGCTTCGGTCCAGATAGGAGCACCTCCCCTGGACACCGGGTCGAGCGCACGATTTGGGGTCATTGCTCCGAGGATGGGTGGGGGGCAGTGGGCGGGGGATTCTACCGTGAAATGTCAGCCGCTGGGGGACTGGGAGATTGAAAATGTGTGGATTTAGGAATTCTACACTGGCTTAAATTCTGTTTTTGGAAGTTTTGAAGAGAAGTGAATATTTAGTAAGTAGGTTAAGTTTATCAGACTTTTTTTTCTGTATAAAATTATCTAAGGAAATGTGTATTTATTGATTTTTTATTTTTGTTTTTTATGGAATTGGTCATTTAAAAGTCAATGTAATGAGGTAAATAGTCCAGTCCCCCAGGTGAGAGACACTCCAGGTGACACCAGCAGGTCAAGTTACAAGCCAGATCTAAGGAGAGGAGACTGCGCTCACTGTAAGAATGCTTGTATTTCGAGCTATGTTTACCAATAAAAACTGAAATTTTAATAAATGCAAGATAGATAAGTTGAATGCCTTACTCTGGAACATTCTGAGTTAAAGAGTTCAAAGATCTTAACGGAGACAACAGACAAATTGACTGCAAAATATTGGGAATTGTGCAATACCTGGACAGTGCAATATTTTAGAGTATGCTACGGGAACTGTGCAATAACTGGACTGTGCAATGAGTGGAGTGTGCAATAATCTGAACTGCGTAATGAGTGGAGTGTACAATAATGTGAACTGTGTACTGAGTGTGCAATAATGTGAAATGCACAATTAGTGGAATGTGCAATAATGGGAACTGTGCAATAAGTGGAATTGTGCAATAATGGAAACTGTGTACTGAGTGGAGTGTGCAATAATGTGAATTGTGCAATGAGTGGAGTGTGCAATATGTGAATTGTGCAAAAACTGGACTGTGCAATAATGTGAATTGTGTAATGAGTGGAGTGTGCAATAATGTGAATTGTGCAATGACTGGAGAGCGCAGTAACGGGAATTGTGCAATGAATGAAGTGTGCAATAATGAGAAGTGTGCAATAATGGGAACTTTGCAAAGAATGGAGTGTGCAATAATGGGAACTGTGCAATGAATGGAGTGTGCAATAATGTGAATTGTGCAATAAATGGAGTGTGCAATAATGTGAATTGTGAATTGTGCAATAAGTGTGCAATAAATGGAGTGTGCAATAATGTGAATTGTGCAATAAATGGAGGGTGCAATGACTGGAGAGCGCAGTAATGGGAATTGTGCAATGAATGAAGTGTGCATAATGGGAACTTTGCAAAGAATGGATTGTGCAATAATGGAACTGTGCAATGAATGGAGTGTGCAATAATGTGAATTGTGCAATAAATGGAGTGTGCAATAATGTGAATTGTGCAATAAATGGAGTGTGCAATAATGTGAATTGTGCAATAAATGGAGTGTGCAATAATGTGAATTGTGCAATAAATTGAGTGTGCAATAATGTGAATTGTGCAATAAATGGAGTGTGCAAATAATGTGAATTGTGCAATAAATGGAGGGTGCAATGACTGGAGAGCGCAGTAACGGGAATTGTGCAATGAATGAAGTGTGCAATAATGAGAAGTGTGCAATAATGGGAACTTTGCAAAGAATGGAGTGTGCAATAATGGGAACTGTGCAATGAATGGAGTGTGCAATAATGTGAATTGTGCAATAAATGGAGTGTGCAATAATGTGAATTGTGCAATAAATTGAGTGTGCAATAATGTGAATTGTGCAATAAATGGAGTGTGCAATAATGTGAATTGTGCAATAAATGGAGGGTGCAATGACTGGAGAGCGCAGTAACGGGAATTGTGCAATGAATGAAGTGTGCAATAATGAGAAGTGTGCAATAATGGGAACTTTGCAAAGAATGGATTGTGCAATAATGGGAACTGTGCAATGAGTGGAGTGTGCAATACATATAAAGAAATGAATAAATAAAGAAGAAGATGATTTTCCACCAAAAACATTTAATAGTGCAGCTTTAGGTAAGAACTTTTTGTATTTGTGGTAGTGGTAGTAGTAGTAGTAGTAGTAGTAGTAGTAATAGTAGTAGTAGTAGAAGTAGTAGTTTTATTGTTTGTTTGGGTTTTTTTTTTACTTCCACCTAAGTAACATTATTTTGAAGTAAGACAAGGTAAAAGTTTTGGCAAGTCTATTCATATTTGTCTTATCCAGTGAAACCACAAAACCCGGACTTGAATACCTCTGAGAACGCTGAATATATTTGATAATGACGACGGCGTAACCTCTCAGAAGGACGAGCGCTCTGAACGCCGTACTGCCTGTGAACGCATCTCAGGGCCTTTTTGAAGTGAAGTTTGACTTATCCTTCGCTACTTGATATCTTTAACACACTGCATACAAATAAATTATTCATATCAATTAGCGTTTCATCTTGGGAGATTGGGACTTGTGTGATCACTTTAACAACTATTTATTTGATGGTAAAACAGAGGAGAGCGTGCAGGCCCAGCGCCGTAGCCCGGGGCGTAGCTTTTAAATAATAGCATCAGAGCTCGCTGTACCTCACATTAGCATATTAAAGCAGGGGAGCGCAAAATGGCGGAAGCAATATGATGGGAATTACAACTCGGCCCAAGCGGTTTAAGCGAGGAAATTTGGAAGACTGGACATTTTGTGGAGATTTGTGAAAGAAATTCCAAGTTTAGAAAAAAAAAAAAATTAAGTTTGAACGATGCGCCAATTGATATTTCAAAAACATACACTGTAAAAATACATTTCTCATAACATTTAATTAAACTCAGAATGTTGATTTGATTGCTACTTGATTTACTTTTTTTTTACATCGTTTTACTTATCATTTTTTCATAATTTCATTTATTATTTGTTTGTTTGGATTTTGTAAGTGCATTTACTCCATTAATAATATTATTTAAAAAAGTACTGTAGTATAAAAACGTAGTAAAACAAGTGCATTCAGAGATATCAACCTGGTCCCCCATGAGGCATCGGTGGGGGCAGTTCATCACCACAGAAGCAGCTTATGAGGAGCCCAGTCCATATGACATGATCATTATATCCACAGTGCAATGTGTGCATCTGTACAGGCCCATGAACATTTGTGTGATATTGGTCACACATGAGAATCTCTGTGTTTACTAGCGTGTAACGAAAATGTCATTGTTCATGAGTTGTGTATATGTTAGTAGATCAGTGTGTTGTGCATCACCAGAAAAAGAAGAAAAGGAAATTATTTTGGTTCCAATTAGAATTTTAACAGCATACACTGAAAGAGAAAGGAACTGTTATAATTAGTGATTATCTCAAAAACTATGAATATTTTACTATACAAATACATAGAATTATAAATAGATAAACATTTTTCTGAGAATTTGAGACACTCCTGTTGCTTGAGCTCGATCCTTCGCAGAGTTATGACCAAAAACGCATATTTGACCGTGGTTACCTTGACCTTCAAGTGACCTTGACCAGTTTCAACCTGTAACATCCAATGTATCCCGGTTATGTGTGCCATATATGATGATTAGGGGAATATTTTAGCCCACAGATGGTTCAGAAATTGCCAAAATTGCCAATCCTTTATAATGCCATGACCTTTCAATTGACCCGTGTGACCTCAAATGACCTCGAGTCACCACCAAACTTTTTTTGTGGTGGAAATGGTGGAATTATCGCGGGTGGACACACACACACACACACACAGACACACACACACACAGGGTGAATACAAAACCTGGTCAACCCTTCAGGGACCAAGTAATAAAGTAACTTAGTATAAAATAGTAAGAAGTGGGAAGTAATTTAGCATTGTGTTACTATTTTGTCGCCATGGAGATGTTATTGCTTAGCCTAAAATGTTCCATGGTACGGCATTAAATTTCTCTATCTACATGCAAAAAAAAATCAACTGGTGAGTTGCAGGTCAGATCTGTGGAGAGGCGAGCCCACTTCCGGTCAGAATCCATGTCTTTGTTGTACTTTTTCTAGCAATAAAAACACCACAATTTAATAAAAAAGATAATTGAATGGACAATTGGATGTAAAATAGATACGTTTAATGCCATACTGCAGAACATTCCAACATCTCATGAAGACAAGCGTGTGGTGGAAAGTTACGTAACGTACCTTTACATACATATACATTTTTACAGTGTACACGTTCAGCTAAAACACAAACAAATATTAAACTTTTTCCCCCCTCTTGTATATTTTCCGGATTTGTTGGAGTAGTTTTGACAGCAGTTTTGCATCAGGCCTGACGGATCGCTCTGAGCATGTGCTGTCCTCTCGCTGTCTCATGCTCGCCTCTGATTGGCCGAGGCCTCTGGCTACACATGCCCTGTTCAGCACATGGGTAAGGAGATACTGTTTGTATATGAAAACTATATATACGGCAATATGCAATGTACGGTCAGAAAGTAAACACAACTGAACAGAAGAAGTTTGATAAAATATATAAAAGTGAAATAAAAAAAAATAGAAACTCAGAGTATGTTTCTGTGCAGTTATTTTCTATATTCTTCATACATTTAGTACTTTATGTGTTTATCTAATTTAAAATGGCAAACATATCCAGAATATAATACTATAGTAATAAAAATTTGGAAAAATTAATCAAAACATTTAACTTGACTTAAGTAGTTTAGTTTTTGTTATCTCATGTTCTGTTTGGAGCCCAGTTTAGTCCAGATGTAGACCTGGTTTGGTCACCAGTTCTAGTTCTGGTCTAGTCCAAGGTTAGTTCCAAATGTAGTCCGAATTTAGTCCCAATTTTGATGCATGAAGTGTGAATGCATCCTTAGTAAAAAAAAAAAAAAAAAAAGTTCAGTTCACTTTCCCTAATTTCAAAATTTTTTAAAGTTCAGTTTGTACTTTCTGGAAGTAGTAGATTTTTTTTTGATTTTTTTTAATTTAAATTTATTTTACTTACTTTTACTTACTAATTTTTTATTTTTTTTTTTTTTTTTACTTTTGTGTTAGTATGCAAAGGCCTATGGAGTGACGAAAAATAGTTTATAATACATATATTTTTTTTGCATACTTGAATACACATTTACACATTTTTTTTTTTTTTTTTTTTTTACACATTTAATGGCAAATTTTTCATACATGAGCTAAAATTACTTGAACTCAAAATTCTGAGTAGTTTAGATTTTTTTTTTAGACCGAGAAATGACTTAATGTTGGCTTAAAACTACTAAAATGAAAAAGTACTTGGTATAATTGAATAATACCCAGATAGTAATTAAGTTATTTAGTCTGATATCACCTTCAAGCTGCACTGTGTAACTTTTCTAGTGGTTTCCATGGAGATATTACTGTTTAGCTTCGATCATTCCACAATATGGAAATAAATTTGGTCATCACATTGGAGACAGGTTAATGGTCAGATCTATGGAGAAGCAAGCCTGGACATTATAGCATACATTTAAACTTTTTTTTTTTTTCTTTTTTGAAATATTTGAATACACATTTTTCTCAATTTTAAAGATTTCTGTCGACACACAACACAAACGCTGGCATAAAACCCAAAGTGACATTGGTCTTGTACACTGTCATCTGAAGCGAGTGAGTTTGAGTCAAGTGAAACACAGATACACAAACTTCTATGGCAGCGTCTTGTACTTCCCATTAGGACTTTGCCCTCTGGCCCTCTTCGCCCTGACCACCACGCCGCTCCAGCCCCTCGGATCGCGGGCGGCTAACGGGTCACCTCACCGCTCCACTGCTCCACTCACCCATCACCACCGCGGACTGGACGCTCTTGACCGGTGCGCTCCCGATCTCCTCTGACAGCGCCGGGCTAATTAGAAGCGCAGTATTCACAGAGGAGGGGCAGAGCTGGCGTCACAAGTTAGCCGGCGACAGCAGACTGACGCCCGGAGAGATCACGCAAATGAGCGAAAATCACAAACGCAGCATAGGAAGGAGGAAAAGTTTACTGGGGAGAAGGGGAACTTACTGTAATAGAGGAGAGGGATGAGGAAAATGAATTATAGAAGATCTGTTAATAGATATTGATACTTTGCAGCAGATGTGTCAACGTTGAAAAGTAACATGGTCTTGGATCTGGTCAAATATAAAAAATGATCTGGTTTCGTATTTAGGAATTTACCTTTCCGATATTTCTTCCGATAATTCAAAGGAAAAACTGTCTCTTGCCGGGATCTGAGAGTTTGACATCACCAATCCGTGTATCGTTCGTTCATTCGTTTTTCAAAATAAAACTGAAAATAAGAAAAAGAAAAAACAGTATTTTCTTAATTATTTGTCTCCAAAAGCAAAATGAAAAACAAAACAGATATTGATTCTTTTTTTCAGTTTTTGATTTTGTGTTTAAATGAATAATGGAAAAAACAGATATGGAAAACTCTTACAGACCGAACCAGGAAGACTAAACCAGGACTGAACCAGGACTGATCCCAGGACTGAACCAGGAATAAACTAGGATTAAACCAGGACTGAAGTAGGACTAAGACAGGACTAAACCAGGACTGAACCAGGAAGACTAAGCCAGGACTGAAACAGGACTGAAACAGGACTAAAACAGGACTAAACCGGGTCTAAACCAGGTCTAAACCAGCACTAATCTTGGACTTGAGAGAGAGCGGGAAAACCCCAAGCTGCGGAGCAGGGTGTCCGCAAAAGGGTGTCCTTTCGCCTGCAGTCACCCAACGACCTACACAGGTGCACCTCCGGGCCCGTCCCGACACTCAGTCCTGTTTCATTTCTGGTTTAGTCCTAGTTTAGTCCTGTTTTAGTCCTAGTTCAATCCTAGTTCAGTCCTGGTTCAGTCCTGGTTCAGCCCGAAAGGGTCAAAATTGGATGAAATGGGAAACACCGTTGTCCGTTTTTTCCATTATTCATTTTAACGCAAAATCAAAAACAGAAAAAAAAAAATCTTCATCCATTTTTTCATTTTGGTTTTGCAGACAAATAATGACGATAATAGTTGTTTTTTCTTTTTCATATTTTTGGCTTTATTTTGAAAAACGAATAAACAAATGACACACAGATTATCACCAGATGCCAGAACTCGAAAACCACCAATGGGGTTGTGACGCTAACTGTAGGCCCTGCTCTGTCTGAGACTCTGCTAGACTTTGAACTGAGGTTTAGTTTAGCACCATCATCACCATCATCATGAAAAACATGATATGGGACATTTAAGTAAACGTTTAGTTACAAAGTTTTTGAAAGGATTACAATGATTTCACTACTAACTATGAGACAACGAGAGCAAACTTTTTTATTTTTTGTATATATATATATATATTTTTTTAATACTTGTTGAAGAAATAATTTGAAAAAATAATAAATGAATACCTCATAAAACTGTACGGTCAAGTCAGTTAAGTCAGATAGACAGAGCATTGATCCCTGAAAACAGATCCTTCTTGAACACGATGAACTTTTACAAAATGAAAACCATAATTAATAAGTTTTTCTGCATAAAACACAATAACAAAACCCCTCTTGTCCTTAATAAACAAGGTTGGGATTGTGATCGTAGAAGTTGAGGACATGAAGTGCGACGGGCGAAAACGCTCCCATTGTCACATCTTGCGTGACAGGTTGTCCGGGCAACGGAGAGAGACTGAGGAAAGAGAGAAAGAGAGAGAAAGAGAGGTCCGAGTGGGCACAGTCCGCCGCACACATGGCACCCACCCTCACCCAAAATGCAGCCGCCTCCCCCCCCCGCACCCACACGCTCGCACACGCACTCACAAACACGACCATATCCCCCCTCGAAGCCCTGTCCACCTCTTCTCCCCTCTCCTCCTCTCTCGCACACCGGCTGGGGCCCCGGGTTCCCGCTGCCAGGGCCCCCCCCCCCCACACACTCGCCATCTCTACCGCCGCCATCGCCTTCCGCCATACCAGCAGCACCATCGCCATACCAGCAGGCTGAAATAGTGACACAAGATCCGCGCGGAGCCAAACACATGCTAACTACGAGCGCACTTGTAAAGTATGGTAATGAAATTCAATGACAGCTAGTTTAGGCACACGAGGCGGCGACGAAGAGGAGGAGGAGGAGGAGGAAGACGAGGAGGAGGAAGTTTGAAGAAGTGAGTTGAGAAATGAGCGCAATTCTACAAAGTGATGCATTAGTAATATGGTAGGTTTGTGGAAATGTGGAAAGATTGGCTTAAGTTTATTGCATCATTGTTTTAAATTGGCAGATACACAAAACCCTTATCACAGTAAAGGTACGCAGTAGTAGTAGTAGTAGTAGTATTTATGAACTTCAGCTTCAATAAGTCACTCAGTACATTTTTATTGTTGGCCTAATGGCTTATTCTTCGCACATGAGCTAAACGATTTACTTTTTTGAGTAGTTTTTTCCTTTTTTTTTTAGGCCCAGAAATGTTGAAAAGTGGAAAAAGTACTTGGTATTATTAAAAAAAAACAACTAATAGTAATTTAGTTATTTAGTGTACTTTTCTAGTGGAGGGGCCTCCATCGGCTTGTTTCCATGGAGATATTACTGTTTTGCTGGTTTACTGGATATTCCACAGTATGGAAATAAATTTGATAATTACGATGGAGACAGGTTAATGGTCAGATCTATGGAGAAGCGAGCCTGGACGTGGTAAGAATTCATGATTTTTAAGGTGTTTTGAGTAGGTGTAATTGAACAAACAACATTAGATTTATCTGCCAACTACTACAGCTCCTCCTCCTCCTACTACTATTATTTCTACTACTGCTGCTACTACTACTACTACTCCTTCTACTATTACTCCTTCGCGTCCTCCTAGTACTACTGCTGCTGCTGCTGCTACTACTATTTCTACTACCACTACTACTGGTGCTATTGCTATTACTACTCCTACTCCTACTACTGCTACTACTACTTCTTACTACTTCTATTACTACTACTACCGCTGGTACTAATATTGCTCCTTCAACTACTCCTATCCCCCCTCCTCCTACTACTACTGCTACTACGACTACTACGTCTATTTCTACTACTACTACTATTTCAACTATCACTACTGCTGCTGGTACTCCTCCTCCTCCTCCTCCTGCTACTACTACTTCTACTTCTACTACTACTGTTATTACTACTACTACTACAACTATTATTTCTACTACCACTGCTACTGCTGCTACTACTACTAAAATGCATGTAACTGAACAAATGCAAGGGAGATAATGCCCTGGTGTGGAACATTTCAGGCAAAGAAATAAAATCGCAGACCCTCCACCTTTAAAACAAGTTGAATAAACTATAAATCTATACACACACTCTGTTTAAAGACTAATAACTTTTCTTTCTTTGTGTCAGTAGAGATGTTATTCTTTTGCCCGTAAAGTTCTGCGCTATGATATTTGACTTATTTAGCGTCATGGAGACAAGCTGGTGCTGGATACAGGCCCCGTTACAGGTCAGATCTGTGGAGAGGCGACACCTTTCACAGTAAGAATGCATGCTTACAACAGTTACAGTAAAAGTTACATAGTGCACCTTAACGAAATATACACCCATTATATGTTTGGCAATTTCGCAAAACACAAACACCAAAACTATACTTTGTTGACTTCATTTCTTTTATTTCATTTGAGTGTGTGTAACCCGTTCATTTCAGGTTAATGTACTGGCACACGGATTAAGTTCTATACGTTCTACACGATCTTAAACAAGAGCTAGAGGTCACATTTAAGCGCTATACACTAAATCACGCCGTTCGCTCCGAGACTTCCACTTAAAATGTCTCTCGTTGGCACGCCGTACGCCGTCTCGTTTTTTTTCCCCTCACGACCACTTTCACTTTTACTTTCAAAAAAACCCAAAACACACGCGGAAACCCGAGTCCTCAGAAGGTGATCCGGTTCCCTGGCAGTACAAAAAAACAACGAAAAAAATAAATGAAAAAAATAATAAAAAATCGCCGCCCACACAAGTTGACATGGCTCTCCCTTTCGCCCGGCTTCCTGTGCAAATTTGGACCTGATCCGCGGTGAGAAACGCCGTGGGGGGTCTGGCGAGCTCGACGGCTAAAGATGGGGCTGGTGAGTGTGTGTTTCTTGCATGCATAGTTTTGCATGTTCGCGCGTGTGAAGTAGAGAAAAAGACCCCTTCCCGTACCCCACCCCTCGACGGCGCAACTCCTATTTAACAACATGCGCCGCTACACAAATGGCAGAGATCGGAATCCCTCCAACTCCTCTCTGGCTTTTCTCGAGGTGAAAATTCGCCGTAAGTATTCGCACAATAGTGGCTCTGATTGAATAATACTTTTACGCCGCTTTGATCCGCGGAAAGAACTTAAATTTTGTACAGATTAAGGGCTGTTCAAAGCCGCAAACGCGACTGCAAATGTTTTTTTTTCTTCCTCTCTCTCCACCTTTTTAAGTCCCTCAAGTGTTGGATCATTACGACTCGCGTGAACTGGGCGCGCTCAGAAGAAGCAAAGCCAATCATTAAATAAAACTCGGGGAAAAATATACCTAATTATGGTCTCCCCGGTAATTTGCGCGTAGATTCGCCCTGCCCCTCTCCTTCAGAAACGGTTTTAAAAAATGCACCTCGTCAAATGTTGCGCGGATTAAGCGGGCGTAAGAAGTTAGCGGCGTATGTGTCAAGGTTCCGCAGGTCTTAAACGGGAGACGCGTAAAGGCGGATAAATCCTGGCAGGACAGAAGTGAGAGGAAGTGCAGAGGTCGGTGAAAACACAAGTTCAGCTGGTTTATTGTCGCTACGCCAGGCTAAAGGGTAATTTAAACACGCTAATGCTAATACGTGTGGAGAGAAGGTGTGGAGATCCTGACAGGGACAAACTGTACGGACCGGAAATAAGGTGCAATTGAAGAGTACGTATGGGTGTAAAATTGTCTTTGTGTCAAATTTTATGGCTTTAGGAAAATCATTTTGAAATAGGTCGATATAATTAAGTGCGTGCTGAGTAAGTAACTCAGTACTGTATGAGTAAACAGTAGTTCATCTGCTGACTACAACTTCTCCTCATCCTCCTACTACTATTTCTACTACCCTTACTAGTACTGCTGCTACTCCTCCTCCTCCCACACCTACTGCAACTACTACTACTTCTACTCCTACTACGACTACTATTTCTACTATTTATATTACCTCTACACTACTACTACTACTACTACTACTACTACTACTAGTACTCTTCTCCCTTCTCCTCTTCCTACTACTGCTACTTCTACTACACCTCCTCCCGCTCCTCCTAGTACTACTACTGCTGCTACTACTACTACAACTACTCCTGCTATTTATACTGCCACTACTACTGCTCCTTCTACTACTGCTGATACTACTACTGATACTACTACTACTGTTTCTGTTACTGTCTTCTGCCACTACTACTGCTGCTACTACTACTACTCCTCTTCCTCTTCCCCTACTCCTAGTACTACTACTGCTACTAATACTACTATTTCTACTTCCACTACTGCTGCTTCTACAACTACAACTACTACTGCTTCTACAACTACAACTACTACTGCTTCTACAACTACAACTACTGCGGCTTCTACAACTACAACAACTACTACAACTACTACAACTACTACTACTACAACTACTACAACTACTACTACTACTACTACTACTACAACTACTACTACAACTACTACAAACTACTACTACTACAACTACTACAACTACTACTACTACTACTACAACTACTACTACAACTACTACTACAACTACTACTACTACTGCTACTAATACTACTATTTCTACTTCCACTACTGCTGCTTCTACAACTACAACTACTACTGCTACTACAACTACTACTACAACTACTACTACTACTGCTTCTACAACTACAACTACTACAACTACAACAACAACTACTACAACTACTACTACTACTACAACAACTACTACAACTACTACTACTACTACTACATAAACATGTCAAGAAGTATACTTAAGTTGAAAACATTGTATGTACAGTATGTGATGGTGAGAAACTTAAAAGGATAAAAAATAAGTATATATTTTTTCTTCAAGTAATAAAAATGTTTGAATGTCGACTCATCTAAAACTGTCTCAGATGGAAGTGGAAGATTACATGTTTCCATGGAGACCAGTAGGTGATACCACAAAGCCAAGTTACAGGTCACATCTGTGGAGAGGTGAACCAACTTATTGTAAGAGTTTTTCAAAATAAAACTCCTCAAAAAACACAAAAGACTTGTAGCTGCAAAATAATCTGTTTAATGCCACTCCAGGGAAAGAAATAACAACTTCATAGAGACACAGAGCTAGCAGAAAAGTTACACAGCGCACCTTTAATCATAAAAAATATTAACTTAGCCTCAGAATTCTCTTTTTGTCCGTGGCTCATCCCTTCTTAACATCACCTGTCCAAGCTCCCCTGGCTTAGTCTCAGCACATCTTATATGTTTCTCCTCTTTGATATGAGGCCATTTAATTACACCTAAGAGCATTATGGAGCACTTTTAAGTATAATTTGCAGATGGTGAACTGTTTTTGAAAATGACTCGTAATATAATTAACTAGTGTCATTAGGCCTAATCCCTGCAGGCTGCATACAGACTCTGCTCCCAGAATTACACCAGAACATGTAAGATTTGTACAGGAGCTCACTGAGGCCTGGAATGAGCTGCTCACAGTACAGCGCGTGCAGGTGAAGAGGAATTAATTACTTTTTTTTTTTTACTTCTTATAAATTGAAAAACAGAAACACTAGTTCATTTTAAACGGTTAATCCTCACTTACCTGATGCATTCTGAACGTCCTATTAAGTGTTTTCCACAATATTTAGAGACCAGTGCAGCATTTTGCAAGCCTCATTCATCAGACGGTTTCACTTTGTGGAAATCATCTGACCTCACAGCATTAGGATTCGTTCGCTCGACGGTAGGCGGGTACTTTTCTTATTTAAACAATCTCTGCTATTTGATCTTGACGTATGTAATGCGCCACTAACTGGGCTAAGTGATATATTAAGCTTTTTGCAAATCCCATAGGAAGAACTTTGAGGGGCAGTAGTGCTACTTGGATATACAAAAATTGTGCAGAATTATCCTTTCGGTGCTCTTCAGTGTAGGGACCAAAATTGAGGCACTTAAATAGTACAAAGTACAAAGGCCAATAACGTCTTTCTCCTTGATAGAATTCACCAAACATTCTTTTTGTTCCGGCTTTAAATCTTCGATCTCGGAAATCATTGCCAACACAGAATGTCTGTCTTCGTCTACTTCCATCTCGACCGCTTTGTTTACTGTTGTGCTGTACCACAAAAGGGACCCAGACAAACGCTTGAGTTTGACGTCATGGCTTCACAGCTCTTCGCTGATTGGCCGGTGCTCGGTCTACAACTTCCGGGTTCTTGCAAACCATCTAGTGCAAGGGTCTCAAACCTTTTTCCTCCTGTAAAACAATCATGCCAGAGAGCTACTCATTTTAGCAGTCGCCAGAAATGTAGACATAAGAGCTACGATAGCAAGCTGAAGATGAGGTACAGTAACTCAATATCCAGTTATCCATTCACTAAATTAGGCATCAAAATGATACAGTTACAAAGGAAAAGAGCATTTAAACTATCAAATTTGAGTTATTCAACGCAATATGTGTAATTCAGAAATCCCTTGGTGAGCTACTTGGAAGAGGTTGGAGAGCTACAGGTTGGAAACCCCTGGTCTATTCCTGACTTAGTCGCTGGAGAGAAATGAAATTAGGCAAAGACACTAGTTCGCGCCCAGCCTGGCTAGCGTTTTGCCATCACAGTAAAGCGAAAAACAACAACTAGCACGCCAACACACACTTCCTTTGACAATTAAATGCTTTATAATTAGCAGTGGCAGCAGCATTTAGATATTTTTGAGAGCTGCTTATACAAAATACCTTACTGGCAATGACAAATATGACTCAAATACAAGGACTATAAAGGCGTGCTCATAGACTGTATAAAAGAAGTGGACTAAGCGAGAGTGACGTCACCCAAAGCGTTCAGCGATGCTCAAATGAGGCACACGATGCTCGGTTACAGGAGCAAATCTGTTACGAATAGGATTTTTTTGACGGACAAAATAGCGAAAAAAATTAGGATCATGTGTCGCGGGTTAATACGAACATTTTAAGACCAAAATGACGAGGCTCACAGCAGCAGTTACAGAGGAACGGACGGCAAGATCCTAATGTCTACTCATATACACAGTCTAGGGGCGCACTATGTAACATTTCTGATGGGAGGTGCTTGGAAGGTTACATTAAATCCATCAAACTCACATTTCATTGATTACTGGTGTTTTTATTGCACAAAATAAATCTGACTTTAACTTGGTTTCATAGCATCACCTGCTTATCTCCATGGAGTTAGATAAGCTTAATACTATACTGTGGAACATTCTTGACATCGCAGTAACATCGCTATGGAGACAAGCAAATGGCCAGCGCACCATTAGTACATTAGTGCCCCTTTACCTTTACCGAAATGATGTAAAATGTTGATTTGTGTTCTTAATTTATTATTATAATGCTGTATCTTTATTAAAAGTGAAAAACATACAGTTGTGTTGTGTTTTGTGTCCTTGATTTAGTTGCTCCTCTGTGTTTTTAAAGCTCATTTCAGGCTGATTTAACTGGAAGAGGCATTCAACTGCGCTGAGGAAGAATTCGTTAGGAAAATATTAGAAGTTGGTCGCATTTTTAAACATCAAAAACACAGATTAGCCTGCACAAAATTGGCAAAGTGAAGCATGTTTTTGCATTTATTATTTATTATAAAACTAAGATTTACAGGTGAAGAGTTTACTCACTTTAGGAGTTGGGAGGAAGAGTCTGGGGAGAGGGAAGTCTTTGAAATCCGTGCTAAGACTACAGATCCAGAACTGAACCACTAAAATGTATTTTCGACTTTTAAATCCTGTTATTAGCTCCGAAACTCTTCCACAAACGTACAGATGGTGCCATACGATCTCCCATATTTTTGGTCTTCCTTTTTTTTCTTTTTTTTTTTCTTTTTACAGTACAGCCTTCATTTTGCGCTGAAGTTTAATTACAGAAGATATTTCCTTGTCAAAAACAGTGAGGCCAGAGTCTAATTAAATCCAGAAGACATGTGGCGTATTAGGGAAGCCGACCCAGGCAGGACCACGGTGCCTCCATAAAACATGCATGGCCCTGCCTCACAGAACTATGGGTAATTTTGCAGAAGAGAGGAAGAGGATGTACACTGCAAAACAAGAGATCTGAAAGGAGTTCGTAAGAATCAGAGGTGGAAGTACAGAAATAAAAGTGAAATTCTGAGGTATCTGTGCTTTACTTTTGGTTTAATTTAAATTTTACAGTGGAAACGTTTTATTTTTACTTCACTACATTTGAAAACGTGTGTGTACTCACTGAAAGTACTTTAGTTTATGGTTTGAGATTCATTTTTAGCACATTTAGTTTGAGTTAACTTTCCAACTTTGAGCAAACCAGACACACAAAAACAGCTGGAAACTTTAAGAAATCAACTGACTCATTTAAAATAAGCTGAATTCTTGAATTCTTTTTACAAAATACTTTTACTTTTTAAGTCTTAAAGTACATTTTTAAACCAGTACTTCAGTAGTTTAACTTAGTTTTTTTTTTTTCACGTTTTTCTTTTGCCCTTGTAGCTGTACTTTCACTTAAGTAACGAAATGTAGTCCACTGCTTGAAAACAAAGAAGTTGTCTTTATTTTGTTTGAGATAAATTGCATTCTCAGATTTGTCCGCCTTTGGTTTAGAATTTGTAGTATTACTAAAGAGTAGGGCTGTGCAAAAATCTCTAAATTTCAATATTTTGTAGCTTTTAATGTGATAATACAGTATCGATATTGGGGGTTGCTGTATCGATATATTGCCAAGAGTATTTTTTGGTATATTTTACAAATTTTTTTTGTGACAGTGCTACAGTTTTGTTATTTGTTTAGTGAACGGAAACTCGTTCATGCAGCAAATTTGACATTTTCACAGTTTTGATGATTAAAATTTTTGTGTTTCATATTTATTTTGCACAAGAAGTGGTTTAAACAAAGACTTTTAGTATCACAGTCATCATTTATTTTTTATTGAACCGTATTTAATTGATTTGGAATATATCATATCGAATCGAAAGTGCTCTGTATCGAAATATGTATATTGTAAAAGCAGCTCCTGAGGTCAAAATAAAAGTGTTTAATCATCAGGAACTGCATATTAGGATACTAGTGTGTTGTCCTACCTGGTTTAGGTCTAGACCTGGTTTAGCTCTAGTTTAAACCTGGACTAGTTGTAGCACAGACTTGGTTTCGTCAGAATATTTTGATTATTTTGAGGGCAGGAATTTCTTTATAGTTTTCAAAGGGACTTATACTATTTTCTGATCTATATTATAATGTTGTGTCCTGTAAACTAGGATTAAATCAGGAGGAGATAAAGACTAAACCAGGGCTAAACCAGGACTAGATGACAGTTTAACCAGGACTAAATCAGGACTAAACCAGAATTAAACTAGGATTCAGTCAGGAGTAGAAGATGAAGACTAAACCAGGACAAAACCAAGACTAAACCAGGACTAGATGACAACTTAACCAGGACTAAACCAGGACTAACGTTGTTTCCTCATCACAAACAGACCTGGAGTTGTGTTTCGTTTCATTCACACATGTTTAACACACAATATGACATCATGTGGTAATACAGGAAGTGCTCCACTGAATCACTAGAATCATTTGGATGATTTCAACC
This sequence comes from Boleophthalmus pectinirostris, assembly GCF_026225935.1. NCBI lineage: Eukaryota > Metazoa > Chordata > Actinopteri > Gobiiformes > Gobiidae > Boleophthalmus > Boleophthalmus pectinirostris. The sequence continues at coordinate 8,409,079 of NW_026570994.1, read as the reverse complement.
CTGGAATTTCCAATCCCTACTAAAAAAAGGTGTCTGAGCAGAGCATCGTTCATAATTGTTCTTCTCTAGATGTTTTATCCTCAGTCATAGTCCCTTGCATTATTTTTTTAGTTTTTTTTTTCACATTTTGGTGGTGAAGCCGCAGTTACCCGGGGGCTGGGTGACGCTGGCGTGGCGCTCAAACCGTGCTAACTAACGCTCTCTCTGAACTCTTCAAAACGTTACTAAGGCCAAGTTGTTATTCTCCGGTCGGAGCTGGGAACGAACCGCCAACCTTTTCATTATGGGCAAGCCGCTCGACCACATGTGCCACACTCATGACGGACTCGCTTCATTTTTAGGTGAGAAAAGGTCACTTGAAATTCACTCATTCTCTAACTCGGACGATCCTGTTATTTCTGGCCTGAGGTTAAAAATAATGCAACAAAACTACATCGAGTTAAAAGTGCAATATGTAACTTTTTTTTAGTTTTCTACGTGTCTGGGATGTTCCACAGTATGAAAGTAAGTCTTGCATGTGTTTAATTAGAAGTTCAGTTCAGTTTGTCTACATTTTGGACTGATATCTTATGCACTAAATCTCATATTGGCGAGTGACATTATTATTTCATTGTCCAATTTGTGCAGCCTGCAAATCAAACTGTACATTAAAGTTCTCACTCGTGCAGTAAACATCTCACGGTTCATGGAAATACGACCAAGTGTTCCCAATCCTGTCTTCCCTTCACTGGCTCCCTCTTCGTTTCAGAGTGGATTTTAATATACTTTTTTTTGTTTTTAAATGCCTAAATGGTCTTGCCCCACAATACCTCGCTGACCTGCTGGTGCCACACTCTCACATGTTCACCAGACTCTGCTCGTGGTTCCTCAGTCCAGGAGGAAACATTTTCTGTTGTTTGGCCTAAATTATGGAATGAGTTGCTTGTTCACATAAGACAAGCCGACTCTCTTCTTGCTTTTAAATCTTAACTTGAACTTCTTAAAACACACTTGTTTTCGTTGTCTTTTTTACTGTTCAATAACTGTTGCATTTTTTTTTCATTGTATTATACATTTGTTTTTATCTTGTGTACAGCACTTTGGTCAGCTTTGTTGTTTTTAATAGTGCTTTGGATTTTGAATTTGGATGTTCGTCGCACTCTTCCATCGTGGCCTCCTCAAAAGCACCCTAAAATCATCATTGTAACCCACCTGCAGACTTTGCAAACTAGCTTTTTTGTAAGTGTAAGACGTATTTTCATCAATACAAAATACATACATGCATTTTAACGCAGCGCTTTTCCACCTTCAAGGCACTCGGAACGCTTTCCAACAAGGAACCACTCACCCATTCACATTCATTCAAATTCATACACCAGTGTACACAGACATAGGGGTTGAGGTGGGTTAAGTGTCTTGCCCAAGGACACAACAGCAGCATTCATCTGTGGGAGCTGGAATCGCACTCCCAGCCCGTGGATCCAACCGCTCAACCAATCACGTTTATGTCAAGAACGGGATCCGAACTGCCAACCTTCGGAGGACGTACACAGCTTATTTTGAGTGAGCTCGCCTCTCCGCTGATCTGACCCGGTGGCTTCATCTGCCTGGAATTACATACGTTTAATGCCCTAGAGTGGAACATTCAAGATAAAGCGTAAACATCATGGAGCATCATCAAACTGGTGGTGCACTTTTCACTAAAAAAAAAAAAAAAAAAAAGGTACGCAGTGTTCCTTTGAATAATTCCAAACAGTTTTCCGAATTGAAATCTTTTTTATTAACAATTTTTTTTGGAGTGCGGTCGGCGACGGGGGGCACGCTGGCACCTTGACGACTAAAACGATGTCTAACCTAACGCGCGGCGAGGTTAAGGACGTGTCACTTTGTCTTTGGCCCTTGTTTAATCACCTGACCGCCGCCGCCGATGCTTTTCCCCCGTGATACCAGCGCGCATCTCCCCCCCTCTCCTCCTCTCTCCTCTTCCTCTTTCCCCCTCTCCTCTCCTCCCCGGACCCCCGTAATGAGGCCGTTCGGCGCGCCCAGCTGGGCCCCCGCGCTCCGGCCATGAGGCGGCATCCTAATCACCCGTCAGCCCCAAAAGAGCGGAGAGAGGAGCGCATTAGAATCTTGTGTTGGTGCATATCAAAGGGGCTCTCCGCAAAACGCATTGGCAAAACATATAATCACTTACCCCGCAGAGGGCAGGGGGAGAGAGGGGAGGAGGGGAGGGAGGAGAGGGGGATGTGGACAGAGGAGGGGAAAGATGGATGGACAGAGATCACACCACTTGTGCTGAAAAAGAGAGCAAAACAGGAAATGTAAAAGACTTTAGTTTAGGGAAATGCTCTTACTGATTCTGTAGGTACAATCCAGGAGTGGACAAAAGTTTTGAGATTTCTTTCATGGCAAAGTCGTCCAGTGTTTAAAAACTACAAGCCAGGAAGTAAGATGGTGCGCTGTCAGCATGCTAGTTGTTGTTTATAAAATGAATACTGTTGGCATAAAAGTTTCCTGTGTTCATATTTTCACACACTACTGGGACTAAACCAGGACTAAACCAGGACTAGATGACAATTTAACCAGGACTAAACCAGGACTAAACCAGGACCAGACCAGGACTAAACCTGGACTAAATCAAAACTAAACCAGAACTCAACCAGGACTAGATGACAATTTAACCAGGACTAAACCAGGACTAAACCAGGACTAAACCATGACTAGATGACAACTTAACCAGGATTAAACCAGGACTAAACTAGGACTAAATCAGGACTAAATCAGGACTAAACCAAGACTTAACCAGGACTAGATGACAACTCAACCAGGACCAAACCAGGACTAAACCAGGACTAGATGACAACTTAACCAAGACTAAATCAGGATTAAACTAGGATGAAATCAGGAGAAGTAGATGAAAACTAAACCAGGACTAAACCAAGACAAAAACAGGACTAGATGACAACTCAACCAGGACCAAACCAGGACTAAACCAGGACTAGATGACAATTTAACCAGGACTAAACAACAACCAAACCAGGATCTTAATGCAACAGAACTCATCGATTTACCAACAGTCGGATGGTAGCAAATATTTTTACACAAGTACTATTACTTTACGCAAATTGTGGTGAATATTTTGAACACTAGGAATATATTAAGAAGTTGAGAATTAACTCTGGACCTGCTGCAAGTCAAAAAATAAACAAAATCTTCATCTATTTCCATCCAAACAAGCAAACAAGGAAGCAAACTGGGACATGTTACAGGTAAGATCTGCGGAGAGGCGAGCTTACTCAGTGTAGAATGTTATTTTATTCATTCATTTTTTGTTTTTTTTTCAGCAATGAATTCACTGATAACTGAACGAGTGAATGCGAGATTATGGGTTTAATGCTGTACTTTGACGCATTCCGAAGCAAAAATATCTCCATGGTGACAAACTCGGACCGTATAAAATGACTGTTGGGCGAAGGAATAAAATAACCACTGTCAGCGGGATTGTCTGGACTAAAACCGCGAGTATTACAATCTTATTCGAACCATTTATTTCACAATTTTGCTTAAAAAAATGAAAAAAATGGAAATAACGATAATCTCAGTTTTATCTCCTTGGCGACGCTGAACATTCTTGTTGCAATATAGAAAACTTGAGTGAATTCCTTTGTTGGTATGTTCTGAATACCGCGCACACTGAATAGGCTGGCCGCTTATGCTCATATCTGGGGCCTATCTTTTTCCATTACGCCCTCTGTCCCACACTGGCCTGCATTGTCCGGGGCCAGATGGGCTCGGAGAATGGGCCCGTGTCAAATGTAAATGCTGCAACTTGTGAACAGGGTAAGTACAGAGCAGGGACATCGCCGCGGTGATGACTGGAGCATTGTTCGCCGTGACGATGGCCCGCCGCCGCCGCCATTTTGACCCCGACGTGTGAAAATGGCGTTCTGTGTTCGTAGATTTACACCGAGAAATGGAATCTAATGTGTTACTATGCTGGTTTCAATTGGAAGTAGTTAGGATTTTGAGCGCCAGGAATGTCGACGGCGGCTTTTACAAATTACCGTGTAAAGTTTGGAATTTCAAATATAATCAAAATGTGGATAGCTTTATTATCATATTCAGAAGTGATCTGTTTGGAATAAAGCGGAAAGATAAATCACAAAAAATCGAAATAAAAATTTTAATGGATGAAATTAGCACATCGTAAAGACTGAAATTTTTGAAGTACAAATAAAATATCTTGTTTTATACGGCGTACTTGTACTTTAGAGCTGTACAAACTTGTTCTGAAATGTGATTCTTGTAATAGTTTGCAGCTCATATTCAATTAGACGCTTAAATGTGAATCCTATTATGAAACTATAAATTTTAAACGCTCGGATTTTTCACTTTTTTCATGATAAATGTGCGGTTGTAATAAAAATACAAATACTTGGAATTGAGGAGATACTTTTACCATTCAAAAAAGCTATATTATTTTTCTTTTTAAACCTTTTTAATCTTTTAAATAATTTGAACAGGTTACGCACACTTTTATCGTCTCTTGTTTAAATGACAGTGATGCACTTTTTTCACTTTCTTGCTTACAGTTGGTCCAAAATTCTGCTGCACGACTTTTAACTGGAACTAAAATACAAGAGCACATTACCCCAATTTTAGTGTTGTTGCAATGGCTTCCAGTTCGTTTTAGAGTTGATTTTAAGATTTTATTGTTTGTTTTTAAAGCTTTGAATGGACTGGCCCCACAGTTCGTCTCGGGCCTCGTCCAGATTTTCACCCCCGTGCGCTCTGCGGTCTGAGGTCCAGCTCCAGCTCGTGGTGCCTAAAACGAGACTTTAAACCCGGGGTGGACAGTGCCTTCTCTGTGGCCGGCCCCAAACTCTGGAACGTTCTGCCCCCCACTTCCCAACAGCCCCCACACTTTTAATACCTCGTGAGTTGTGTGGTCCTCTGTGTCCTTTATTTATTTTACTTATTTACTGCTATTTTATGATTTTTATGGTTTTTGCTTTAATTTTGACTTTACTGGTTTTATTGTACTGGGAACAACCCGGTACAATAAAATGCATGTTGCACTCTGTCAGGGCTGCCCTTTGTCACCAGTTCTGTTCATTGTATTTATGGACAGAAGCTGCGGGCGCAGTCAGAGTGGATCCAGTTTGAGGACCACAGGATCTCATTTCTTCTGTTGCAGATGATGTTGTCCTGATGGCTCCATGGAACCAGGACCTACAATGTGCACTGGGGCGGTTTGCAGCCGAATGTGAAGCAGCTGGGATGAAGATCAGCTCTGAGCTGAGCTCTGAAGATCAGAACAGGATCACGGATACAAGCGGCTGAAATGAGTTTCCTCCGCAGGGTGGCTGGGTGCTCCCTTAGAGACAAGGTGAGGAGCTCAGTCACATGGGAGGAGCTCGGAATAGAGCTGTTGCCTCTCCTAGACGAGCCAGCTGAGGGCATCTGTTCCGGATGCCTCCTGGGTGCTGGGTGCCTTCCTCGAGAGGTGTTCTGGGCCCCTGGGAAGACCCAGGACACACTGGAGGGACTTTGTCTCTGGGCTGGCCTAGGAATGCCTTGGGGTTCCCCCAGGGGAGCTGGAAGAGGTGTCTGGGGTGAAGGAAGTCTGGGAGTTCCTGTTTAGACTGCTGCCCTCACGACCCAGCCCCAGATAAGCAGAAGAAGATGGATAGATGGATGGATGGATGGATTTATTGTTTTATTACTGGTATGACCAACTTTAGCAATTTACCTTTTTGTTGTCTTCATTTTATGATTTCTGTGCAGCACTTCGGAAACAGTTTTTTTTTTGTAAAATGTGCTATAGAAATAAAGTGGATTTGGATTTGAATATGAGATTGTTAATTACTATGACAACGGTGCAGCTTTCCTCTCTCAAACTCTTGGAGCAGGATCTATGGGCACTAATACGAGTGATTAGGATTCACAATTGTGGAATCCTAAAAAAAAATTTAAAAAAATGCATAATTTATATTAAATATAATTTTTATTTATTATATTACATTTTTGATCTGAATCAGAATTTTATCCTTTAATATCATTATTATTAGTTAACTGATGCAAAGTACAGACTCTCTCTCTTTCTCTCTCCTCTGTGGCACCGCCCCCACCACCTGTTCCCTCCCCCCTCTCCTCCTCCCTCACCCCTCCTCTCCCTCGCATCTGGCCGCTCTTCATTCGGACGCTCTGATTGGCTGGTCCTTTATACTGGTCACTTTCTCCTTTCCTTCTGAACTCGGGCAGTGGGTGAGTCCAGAGTTGTCACGGTGCCAGTCCTTCTCCGGTCAGACAGAAACATATGTGTCGTATGGAAATGTAAATGGTGTAGAGGGGGGTGGGGAGAGAGGTCATGGGTTCGAGGAGTCCACAGTCAGGGGGAAGTGTTGAGGCCAGCAGAACGTGGCCAGACCGGTGCTGACCTCTGCGTGCTCTCCAAGACGAAACATTCTTCAACTTGTTTTGGAGATTTTCTAAGAACTATGATATCTGCCCTAAAAAAAGTGTTGATTTTGATTTTGGTTAGATTCAATAGATTTAAAGCTCTACCCCAAACTTTTTTTTTCTGGGGACCCATATTTTAAAAGCCACAAACTTTCAAGACCCCAATCAAGAGACATTATTCGTAAATCACAAAATAAATTGGATTTGAGCATTATTGAACATTAATGAGGATATTTATTGTTGACTGAGTGATCGTGTCTCTGAACAATTAGTATTACTCAAGTTTTAAATAAACGATGAAAAACAGTAATTGAACCAGCAATAAAAGCATCCATAAGTCGCCAATTTGGACGTTAAATGTAGCCCATTTCTTTTTTTTTTTTTTCAACAACTGAACCAGCAATATTGGAACAAAAGAGTCAATAAAATAATTACAAAAAGATTAGAAATGTTGAAATGTTAAGACATGTTTTGTATAATTTCTAAAGAGATTGGTGGGCCTATCTACGTTTTTGTAGTGAGTTCCAATCCAGGTGCAGGAAAAGAGTGCAACACATATCAGGCGACTTGCCCCCCCCCCCCCAAAAAAAAATCTCTTACGACCCAGTCTTTGGGAAACAATGCTCTACTGTGTAACTTTTAGATTTTTTATTTTTGTGGTTGTGTTTATTGGTTTATTGCATTAAAACCATAGAAAAACAGGCGTCCTTAGAGTGAACAGGCTCGCATCTCCACAGACCTGACCCTTATTTTCCCTAAAGGAGGAGCTCTATGTGCTTGTTTCCGTGGAAATGTTCATCATATTCCAGTCCAATGAGGTTCATTTGGTCTTCCAATAATGAATGTTATTAGGTTCTTTTTTCAGACCGGACACGTCACAGCAACATCACGTGACCACTCTGAGGAAGAGCGCTAGTGAACAGTCCAAACTTTTAAGTATGAAAACAAACTTTTGATCTGAAAAAAATTATCTAATAACATAAATTGATCATATTTCATTATGGTATAAAACTTATCTATTACCATGAAGAATGTTCCAAAGTATGGTTGTAATTTTATTTTACCCTACTTGTATTTCCATGGAATCACACAGGCGACGCGCCAGCTTCAGAAAGTTACATAGCGTTTCTTTAAATTTTCTTCCTCAGTGATTACATTTTTCCTACATTCTGATTAATTCCACTCTAAAAAAGTAATTCACTGTAAAATAATAGGTCATATCTGGATAGTGTTTTTCTACTTTTATAGTCTAGTCCTTTTATACTTCGAAACTTTAACTCATGTATTACCGGTAGGAGAAGTGTCTTGCTTGACGGCACAAAAACACGCATTGTCATGAGTGGCAATCAAACTACCGACTTTCTGCTGTAGAGACTAAACCATCTCTGTGAACTTAACAACCCTGATTTACAATACTGTACATTTCTTCTCTATAACGTTTGTTTCATTTGATTGTATTTGACCAGTGTTATTATTCTAGAACAATAAGAAGCAAAAGTTGTTATTGTGGTGATCATATAAAGCATTATGACAAGCCTGTTACCCATAATCCCCGGCTGAGTGAGTGTTGTGTGCAGAGGAGCAGAGCGGAGCAGGTGAACGGAGGCTCACCTGAGGCTTCAGCACCACGGACAGCTCCAGAGGCAGACCTGTGCTGCTGCGCTGGACAGCTACAGGTGCTGGACTCAAGGTGGGCTTCAGCTCGGCTTTAATGGCTGTAATTCAGTCTTAGAAGCATGATGTTTTGTTGTTTTGTTTGGTTTTTTTTTCTAATTTAAAAGTCCTATATTATTCTAGATGATTGCTCAAAGGTTGTATGGAGGATTTTTTTTTGTTTCAAACTGTCAGTGAAAGATTAAAATACCATTACAGAGACGCAGCAGCTTTGTAATTAGGATGACCAAAAAAAAAAAAGAACGAAAATCTATCAACTGTGGATGTAGTGAGGCCAGATAAACATCAGCCAATAGAAAACGAGGCTCCCTCATTTTCTATTGGCTGTTAGGTTGTCAATCAAATTCCCTAGTATAACTGACTCGTCGGAGCGCGGGGATTACGTGGTTTACGCAGCAGGTTCTTAGAGGCATTTTCGAACTGTCGCTTCCACGCATTTCGCACAAAGTTTGTCGCGACGGCGGACGAGAATCCACGACCAGTTCGCCGCAAAAGAAAGTCCGTTTTTGAGGTCGCTGAAAGAAGAAGAGAAGAGGAAAAGGAGCGAAGACAAACTGAGGTGATTCTTGGAGATCTCGTCCAGCGATGGCACGACCGAAGCAGACGAAGCCTCTAAAAACTGACGCGTCGGTCACTGAATTACTTCTAGACAGGAAACTTCAACAGTAATTCTAAGCACGAGGACTGTCGCTGTATTTCTCTTCCCTTAAAAAAATCCTCTATACAACCTTTAATTGTGAGTTCGATGTTGATACCTCCTCAAAACCATACCTGGAATCTGTCTACATTTCCAAAGCTCAAAATACTCTGTCGCACCTTGTGATGTCACGTAGTGGTAGATGTCAAGTTAACTGTTCCTTTTTTAATTTTAGCTCATTAGAGATCAGTAATTCCAGAGATGAAATCATCCAAATGATTCTAGTGAAGGCATATGGAGTTTAAAAACACAGAGGAGCACTTCCTGTATTACCATGTGACATCACAAAGTGGAACCGAGTGTTTTCAGTTTGAGAGAAAAACTCAGTATGGAGGGTTTGTGTGTTAAACATGTGTGTAGGGGGAAAAAAACCTAAACTAAACTAAACTCCAGGCATGTTTTTGTTGAGAAAGAATATAAAAACATAAATCAGAAAATAGCCTAATAAGGGCACTTTAAGTTTAAAATCCAAAAGTTTGAGTAAATATGGTCTTTATTTTCTCATTTTAGGTGAAAATAAATGTAACCAAAACAAAAATTTAATTTAAATTTGACATTCTGTAATCAATTCCAAATATTTTCATGATGATTTTTTGCAGTTCTTCTCTCAGCTGCTCTCTTCTCATTTGAAGCTACTGTTCCTTAAACCAACATTGTATCAAAGTTTAAACGATTCGTAAAAGACAAATGAGTCTTAAAATTTTAAAATAATTTTTCATTTGAAACTCCAAATGAGAGCTTTAGTCGCTCCATCCATCTTCATATGACATCACCTAATAAGAGACTTTGTGGGGACTGCTCCTGTTTCCTCTTGCTCCAGTCTCCTCTTTTTCTTTCTTTTTTGCTCCTGTCTCCTCTTTGCTACTGTTTCCTCTCTGCTCATGCCTCCTCTGCTCCTTTTTCCTTTGCTCCTGTCTCCTCTTTGCTCCTGTTTTAAAACAGATGGTTTTAATAAAAGATATGATCAAAAGTTTAACATGTACAAATGTCTTGATCTTCAGTTTTCTACAGGTTCAGTGATTTCAGTTCAGGGATTAATCATGATTTGAGTCATTGATCTATATGTGTTCATTTATTCTAAAAAAAAAAAAAAAAAAAAAAAAAAAAAAAAAAAGTTTTGCTTCTAATGATTGTACTGTATTTTTTCTGGTAAAAGGTAAAAGTAAATATAAATAAATAAAATACAGAAACTACTGAAAACTACAGCAATGAAGTATGAATAAATGAATTATGAACATTCTAATATTTATTTATTCAGAAACTGGTCAGGAACATTTTGAAATTAGCCCAAAAAAATAACAAAATTAAAAGAATTAACAAAAACATAAAATAAAATTTAAAAAAATTAAAATAAAAAAAAAAAAAGAAAGGAAAAAACAAAAACAAAAATGTTTAATTAAATTTTATTTGATTTTAATTCAAGTTAGTATTATTATTATTATTTTTTTTTTATTAATTTAGTTTTCAGCTATCTTTCATCCTTGGTCCAGACAGTAATGAGTTGTCATCTCAGACTGCCTTTGAGCAAGACACTTACCATAATTTATTTGCTGGACAATTTAAAGTTTTTTTTTTTTCAAACTTCAGAAACACAATCGCAATGGGCGCCACATGTTTCTTCCCAATCACAGAATATGGAAGGGCATCTGGTGTAAAAAAAAATAAATAAATTAAAAAGTATGACCAAACACACCATAATGTATTTACTGTTAATTTAAAGCCATTTTTAAACTTCAGAAACATAATTGAAATTGATGCCACATTTTTCTCTCCAGTCACTGTATAGACGGATCTAATGTTTAAAAGAAAAAGAAAAAACAAAAGTCTGACCAAACCCAACACCATAGTTCATTTACTGTCCATTTAAAGCCCGTTTTAATACTTCAAAAACATAATTGAAATCGGCAACTATTTACTCCAGTTTGCCGCGCGCTCCAAAGTTATGACAAATAATGACATTGACTTGATTGGCCGCGCTCCTCTGTCATCTGAAATAGTGCATTAAATCCACATTAGCCGGCGGTTTACTGGACGTGGGGTTGCCGCGGTGATGGATGCAGTGTCAGGTGAGGCTGCAGTCGCTCCTCATTTAAGTAACAGCCAAATTATTATGTATACAAAAAATCAATAGTGGGCCCAATCGCGGCTCTTGATTGCAATTAAACGTCTCATCCGCCGCATCTCGGGTTAATTCTCTCAGACAGTATTGAGCGAGCGGAGTAGAAGAGGATTGAGTGAAGATCAGATCCAGTGAAAAGTGAAAAGTAGAATTTGTTCGGACAAGTGGGGAGAGTGGATCGGTCTTTCGCACCTTTAGTTTAGTTTTGTTAGTTTCATTAAAGGGCCTATATTACTCAAAATGGACTCTTATGAACTTTAAAATGTTGTTTCCTCCTCAGAAATACACCTGGGGTTCTTTATTTTTAGTCTGTCTACATCTTCAAAGCTCAAAATACTCTGTTCCAGCTTGTGATGTCATGCAGTGGTAGTTTCAAAATAACAGAAAGGGTGTAGGTTTGCATAGGGACGGTGGGACATATGTCACAACTAATATTTGGGGAAGACAAAATAGTCTTGCATCCCGAATTGATGGCGCTCCACATACAAAATGTTCGCTGCAAACTCGGGATGATTACTAAGGCAGAATTTTTGGTCATTATGTGTATCAGTACTGCTCATCGCCTTCGCCTTTCACTATTTTTCAATTCCGTTGTGAAGGGAAACAGTTTGAACGGAGGGTTGCAGTCAGGTTGCAGTGATTCCCTTTTGCAGTTATGGAATTCGCAAGCTTCCGAAGCCCATTTCTCGAGCCGTTTTCTGCAGTTAGGACATCCAACAACCACATAATTGCGATGTCTGAATCCCATAACTAAAATATGACAATATCAGAACCAGAAACAAAAGTGATATGGTTCAAAAGACGTGAAAACATCAGCTTTGACAACTGGGAAATCAAACATGGTCGTTTGATGCTCACTTTTTCGGAGGACCCTTCCCAGTATGCAGAGTCGGCGTCAGAGCACATCTACTGGAGGGGCGTGGGTCACCAGCAGGGGGGGCACTGCCATTTGAGAAATATTTTAACGCGGTGGAGTCATACAAAGCAGAAATCAACTATCAAACACGTTTTTCTTTAACAGTATAAGGCTAATTATGTGTTGTTGTTATTATTATCATTATTATGAATATTATTATTATTATTAGCTGCAATAGTTGTTGAGGTTGTGGTAGACGATACGCACTCAAGACAATAATAAAAGGTTGAGGTTTATTAAAAAACAATAAAGCCTGCCACTGGTTGTAAACATTAAACACCAGCCTCTCGTCAAAAACACCTCTGAACAACATCACTGAAAGAAGTAATCGGGCAAGAAATTGCCACACGTCGGACAGCACCAGGTCTGTAGTGGGCGTGGTACGTGAGGACACGTCGTCCACACGCTTCTCCTGATGTGAGATATATAAAAAAAAAATAAAAAAACGGTGGTATAATTTTTGGTAGGGGCACAAAGGCCAAAATTATAAATATATATTATGAATATTTTGGTTACTAGTGGCTGAACTATATCAGACACAATGAACAGCCAAGCACAAACTTCACACAACAACACAACGTAACACCCAGACCCAACAACGTCAATAAAACTACAATAAGACAAGAGACTCTGGTCACAACATGAACACAACATGAACACAACATGAACACAACATGAACACAACATGAACACAACATGAACACACGACATCAGCGCCGCTCCTACAGCACAACAGAACAGAACAACCACGTTTAACTAGAACACACTAACACTATTTAACTAGAACACTGTTTAACTAGAACACTATTTAACTAGAACACTATTTAACTAGTTTAACTAGAACACTATTTAACTAGAACACTGTTTAACTAGAACACTATTTAACTAGAACACTATTTAACTAGAACACTATTTAACTAGAACACTATTTAACTAGAACACTGTTTAACTAGAACACTATTTAACTAGAACACTATTTATCTCCATCTTCAGATTTGCCGCAAACTAATGAAAACCAGCCTCTTACCTTCTCCAGAGACTGAAGCAGAGTGTTTCCTCTGTCCACTGTCCCACTGGTTCTGTGTCCAAAAGTCTATTGTCCAATATGAAGAGATGAAACTGGTCCAAATCCTGGTCCAGTCTGGTCCGTGACGCGAGGTCCGGGAGCCGAGTGCACGAGCTGGTTGTAAAACTAAAACTTAATCCCACTTGCTCCTTAAATCTGAAAGTTCCACCAGTCCATATTAGCACGAAGACACCAGGTGGATTTATGCCTCTGCTCCCAGAAACGAGCGGGCAAAGGAGGAGAGACTTTATCCTCTGCCTGGTCCCGGCGGCGGCAGCGAGAGCTCCGGCCCGGTGTCCAACTGCCCCAGTCCCGGTAGTGACAGCCCCGGGTCCCGGCGGCGGGTCTGTCAGGTCGGGTCTTTGACTCTGTCTTCGCCATTTCCTGTGTGGAGCTTTAGGCTAAAGTAGCAGCTGCCGCTAATCGTGAAGCTGCTACGAGTTGACGCAGCAGGTTGACGTGACGTGACGTGAGTGACAGGACAGTTGTCCAATCACACAACACTAAATAAACAGAGACTGTGATGTCATTGGTCTGGGCGCTAAAGTTTGTGCCCTCAACCTGAAGTGAAATGCGTCAATCAAAATAATTTAAAATAGCATAAAGCTAAAGCCCTCAAATGCCCCACCTTGCCGCCGACACCGCCAGTATGCATTGCGCGATGACCGGAAGTCCAAAATTTGGGATGCATGTATATTTGCCATTTTATTTAAAACATTTTTATCAACAATTTTTTATTTTATTTTTTTCTGATTTTTTTCCAAACTCAATAGTATTAATTTAACATGTTTTAGTTCACATTTTGTTTATTAGATGTTCTGAGATGTATTCAGCAGTTACTCCTGCCGCTATTTCATTGGCTTCAACAGAGTGATGTCATTAGTGGAGCCGGGAGCCTAAACTGGTGAAGCGGCAGGACAGGGCCAGTACCTGAAGATGGTGTCTTGAGCAGGCGTGAGTGAAGACGCTGCACCAAACTTTGAGAAAGATCAACTATCACCACAAGTGCACCTCCCAAACAGCAGCCCGACTCTATTGACAATATTCCATGGAAAAATGTATGGACATTACCTCACACATATCTCATCACCAACAAGCAAAGGGAAAACTGCTACAAACTTCTACATCACTGTGTCAAACTCAAATTCACAGAGGCCAAAATTAAAAACTGGGACTACGTCATGGGCCAAACTAAACATTTTTTGAAAAATTTCCAACAACATCTGCATGTTTTCTCTTCTTTCGAGATATGTAATTTTAAACCTTTTCATATTAAAATAAATGTTTAATAATAGTTTTGCTTAAACATTGAATCTGGAACAAGCAGAATATAAAATAATAACAACATTTTAAATACATATTGTCTCTATAGTCTATCTGTAGCCAGTGGGCAGCTCTAATACATATTTGATATGATCTCGCGAGCCAAATATAATTGTATTGCGGGCCAAATTTGGCCCTCGGGCCTAAGTTTGACATGTCGCTAAAGAATCATCTTAGAAGGATAATGGACACTAACTGAAAAATGAAACCACCTCTCATTTATTTTGGACCTGCCCAGACTCTGTGTGTTTTTGGAAAGAATTCATAAAACATATACACCACTTCTTATCCCATTTGACCCTTTCTTAAAAAGATGTGCTGTTTGGTTTTTGCAATGTGCATCATACAAAAAGTAAACAATATTATATAATTAATCTGTTAATCAAGTAAACTATTAATTGGTTTTACCTTTTGTTCAGTAGAAATGGTCAATTCCAGGACTGAAAGGATCAAAAATAGAAGAACTTACAGAAGAATTCAACTTAAATGTGCAGGTTTGTGTGTTAAACATGTCTGAATGAAATGAATGTTTTTGATAAGGAAACAACATGATCAGAAAATAGTGTAATATGAGCCCTTTAAGTTGCTTTTATTTGCTATTTGTAGTTTAAAACCACATTGTAAAGCATGTGTGAAATACTGTAACATTGTCATGATGTTATTGCCTTGCCTGGAAGGTCCCACAGTATGGCATTAAACACCTCCACTGTAAGTCGCATTCATTTCACTGTTGTGTTTTTATTGCTCAAAAATGTATTGAAAACTTTATGCATCTCCACAGATCTGACCTGTAACTCGACCTGGTGGCATTTTCTGCTCTTTGGACTGGAGATAGACCAGATTAATGCCATACTGTGGAACATTCCAGGCAAAGCAATACTCATATTGTCGTATTTTCAAGCAGATTCCAGCATAAATGTCAAATATTGCACCTCACCTTGCACTGTACTATGATTTATTGTGACTTTGTATATTGATATTTAAAATAAAATGTGATACAAGAAAAAATAATTATCTTGGAGCATTAAAAAAATCAAGCGTTATTGTCACACTTCTCCATCAGAACTGACCGAGTTTAGAAAATGTTTTGTCATTCATTGTCTTTGACTGAACCAAATATTTCCAAATGTATAAATAATGTATAAAAATGTAATGTACTTTTTGTAGTATTTAGAGCTAAGGTAAAAACCCGGGCCTCCTGCGTCAGGCCTTCAGTCTGTACTGCAGTGTAACAAGTCTTCTACATTCATTTGTTATCATGAATAAATAATATATATGTTTTAAGAATTATGTATTTTATTAATAATCTATAATATTACTGATTAGTACTTTATCTGCTGTGTACAAGTGTAGTACTGTCAGTATTTTCTGTAGGCCTACACCTGCACCACTACTACTTATGAATATTATCTTACACTCTCTGTCATGCTTGAATCTATTCACTAAATATGACTACATCATGATTCATAAATTGTGGTGGTTTGTTCTGTTTGCTGCTTTTGTATTTATATTATTCATGTGCAGTACAATCAGAGGTGGAGTCAAATATTGAACTTCAAAAGAATTACTCAAGTGTACTTTGTGTAAAAGGACTTGAGAATAGAACAAATATGTGGATATGACACATGGTTTAGTGTGCAAACAGACTAAAGATGATGCATGGGACAAATTTTGATTTTCAAATTATGAATTGAATTGTTAAGAGCCACATGTTTTTGTGTTATGTTTAATGGTAGATTTATTTGGTGTAGTAAGAGTAACAGTAGATAAATGTGGTACAGATCTTTTCTTTTGTGGGATTAATGATTTTTTACATGGTCCTAAACTATAAAGTAAAAAAGTGATGAAAAACTGTGTGGAAATTACAAGTTTATTTTGAATCATTTTTGAATTTTGAATCATTACTAATACTAATACTAATACTAAATGTGAGTATACTGCCCACCTCTGATTGTACTACAGTACCTCAGATGTGTAGTGATAGTGTAAATAAAGAGCCATGGCAGGTTGATACTCTGTAATTTGGCTACCTTTATTCGAGCAGGGTCATTTTCAAGAAATTACAAATTAAGAATTCAATAATACTTTTACAAAGACATTTCAGGAAAGATTCTTCTTCATGATATCATACATAGTATTTAACAGTCCCTCTTCATTTTTTAGCTTAAAAAAACAAAGATGAAGAAAGTGGAATTTTTCAGTCGAAAATACAGTGTTTTCACAATTGTATAAAAGTTCCCAAATTTGGAATTGGAAAATAAAGGAAAAATAAAATAAAATAAGATTAAACTTCGCATTTCACAATGTTTCAAAACACAATAAATGCTCTCTTTAAATTTGCCCCTATGATCGACACCATGTTCCTTTTTACTAAAATATATCTATATATTGAAGAACTATAGTACTGTACACAACAGTATGAAATAAATAAAATTAGGAAATATAAAATGGGCCACATAAATAACGTTTGAACCTACAAACAAAATGAATGCAATTTGTTGTTTTCAAAATAAGAAACAAAAAAGAAAAAAAAAAAGGTTTGGCGTAATACTGACAAAGAAAGTTTAAGTGAGTAAAAACATTGCACAACAGAATGTAAACTAAAGGACTGCTGCCTATCAGAATACTGACAACAACGTGACCATTTCAGAACACTGCGCTGGTGAACAAGAAATCGTCCAACAACATTACCACGGTGGCACACAGGTTAAAAAGATTTGCATATAAGGCTTCGTCAAACACCTTAAAAGGCTATAGTCCTTCACTTCCCCCATCCTTCCCTTTCCTTCACTTCATTTCATCACTTCATCGCACTTCCTTCACATAGTCCATTTGGAGATCCGTTTTGGAGGCCTAAACAGTGTGGCTGCTGCAGTATTTTTTTGTTTTTCTTTTTGGCTGGAAACTAAAAAGACGACACCGGAATAACAAAGGGGGGGAACATGTGGTGCGGAGAACTGCTTTTTTTCCAACACTGTATAAATATATACATAGGCAATACTTTTTATTATTTTTGTTCATGATTATAAGCGGAGTGCAATTTGTACAAGTCACTAGTTGTGCTATAAATACTATGGAACACTGGGGGGCTCTGGAGGAGGTTAGCACCACACGTATTTGTAGGCCTTAGTACTGTACATTTTTTGTATTTCTTTATTTCATTGTTCATTTTGCATAACGCAGCTTATTTGACAAAACCATGCCCCTCCTCTTCCTCTTCCTCTTTCTTCTTCTCTGAATTGATTGGAGTTGCGGCCACCCTCCGAGGAGCTTCAGGCACGTGCACGTACAGCTTAAAACATTAAACGTTTTAAACTGAACCCGAAATTAAAACGAAAATGTAAAAAAAAAGAAAAACATGGGAGGCTTTAAAGGGCCCATATTACGCTATTTTCTGATCTATGTTATAATGTTTCTTCGTCAAAAACGTCCCCAGAGTTGTGTTTTGAAGCATTCACACGATGCATATTTAAGTTCTTCTTAATACAGGAAGTGCTCCACTATGTTTTTAAACTCCTGACATCTTCAGTAGAATCATTTGGATGGTTTCAGCCTTGGAATTGTTGATCTTTACTGAACTAAAGGCAAAAGGCAGGAGTATTTTGAGCTTTGGAGATGTACAGAATAAAAAAAAAGTTGCTCAAACGTGTGAATGAAACAGAACACAAACTCCGGGTATGTTTTTGAGGAAGTTCGCATTAGAACATGGCTTAAAGCTCACAAAAATCCATTTCGTGTAATATAGGACCTTTAAGACAAAATTAAGAATGAGCTTTTCAAATGGCGTCCTCCGCGTTGTCCTCGTGCTCCGGTGATTTGGTTTCCGTTTTGCCGTCCAGCGAGCTCTCGTCCTCCTCGTCCCTCAGCGTCTCCGGGTCCGTGTCCATGCTTTTGCTCTCCTCCTCCTCTTCCTCGAACTCCTCTTCCCTCGCTCCACCTCCGCCTCCGCCTCCTCCGCCTCCACCGCCACCTCCGCCTCCGCCCATCTTGCCGTACGTTCCTTCCACTTCCTTGCGCTCCTCCCTTATGGCCCCGCCCCCTCCGTTCATCGCCGCCGCCGCCACCGCGTCGTGCCTCAGGATGGGCTCGCGTTCCCCCAGATCCGGGTAGCCTTGCGGGGCCAGCCCTTGCAGGTAGGCCCGGCTCATGAGCAGCTCGGTGGGCTCGAGGTGACCGCCCTTCTCCCTCGCCTCCCGCTCGGCCGCCTCGCGCTCCTCCGCCTCCCGTTTGCAGTAGGAGTAGCGGTGGTTCATGTGCTGGGAGTAGGAGCCGGAGTGGGAGAATCTTTTGCCGCATTTGTCACACTGGTAAGGTTTTTCCCCGGAATGGAGACGCGAATGCTCGATTAGATGGTGCTTGTGTTTGAAGGCCTTCTTGCAGATCTGACATTGGTGGGGTCTCTTCCCTGCAGAGACAGAAAAAAGAGAAAAAAGAAGAGCGAAGTACGTCAGTCGGAGGCCAGAAAATCCACTATTACAACAATCACAATCACAGCAAACATAAGTGATGGACTGAATGGATTAAGATGACATGATGGTGGCTAGCAGTTGGTGCTGGGGAAATTCATAATATTCAGTTTGAGCGTTAAGACGTTGTGAGACAAAACATTTCGCTAATTCGTCAACTTAATTTCATTCAAATTTGGAAATAAATGTAGCCTGCATCCGTTTCTCAAACACAATTTTGACAGTTATATCTTTCTGACCTGAAATCACTGACATTTTTTTTTCTAATTATTACTGTTTATTTATTAATTAATGTTATTATTATTATTATTATTATTATTATTATTATTATTATTATTATTATTATTTTATAACATTTTGGTTGTGAATTGAGTTTGTTATATACTATGAAATTATATACTTTTTTAAAATTTAGTACAGTTACATTTTTCTGACTTGAAATCATTAAGACATTTAATTTTTCTAATTATTACTGTTTAATTATTTATTTATTCATTTATTAATTAATATTTTTATTTATTTATTTTTTTTTTTTAATAAAATTTTGGTTGTGGACTGGGTTTGTTATATGCTGTGAAATTATATAATTTTTTTTTCTTTTTTTTTTTTTTTGTCACAAGATGTCACTCACAAAACCCCTCCACAATTCCACTTTTTCCAAATCAAAGTTCTCATTAAAATTTGTCCTTAAAACACATTTCCCAGATGCATATAGATTTTACTTAAACAAACCCTAATTACTTCAGCGTTGGTTATTACTGTCCTTCCTAAATTCTTTTGACTATACTGTGACATCAACAATCACGATTCACTGTAAAACCGATTACTCCTGACAAGTCTAGTTGCTCCTAATTGCGAGAGCATTGAGAAAGTGTGCTAGCATTCGTGGGCCTACATTATGGAAATTCCCCTCTTGTGGTTTGGGCCCCGAGAAACTCAACCACAACTACTTATTTTCAGCCTGCTCTTATGAACGCAACAGAAATAAACCAGGGCAATCCAAACAAACACCATCACGACGTAGAAGCGAATACTGTGTGTGTATGTGTACATGGTCCCAGGGCATCCAGCTTATCTCGACGCATTACTCCGCGTCTGGGGCGGCGCTACTATTTAGGCTATGGGGTGCATGACCGAATCGTACTCAGGATGCCAAAGGAGAAATAAGAAACTGGAGCTAGCCGCAGAAGGCAGAGTGAGAGGGTTGGTTTTTATGACGGCAGGCCTATAAACTGTCTGGCTGGGTCCATGTCCAACTAGTTGTAATGTCTACAGTAAGACTAGACCTGCCCTAGTCTCAAAAACTTGTAATCATTTATTTTGAAACTTTTCTTAATATCTGTAGCGAAACATAAACGATTAGATTTCATAATATAGAGGGTAAACATGTCTGGTGATAAAGGACAGCCTTGACTAAAACCAGGCCTGCTCTATTCTGAAAAAAATAAAATAAAATAATAATAATAATTTAAAAAATAATAAAAATAGTAAGAATAAGAACTATCCCAGTATCAAAATCTCTAGCAAAACTTAAATTTAAATAAAAAATCCATAAGTCTATATGAATATATTTGGAGATTATCGACATCCTTCTTTAAGACTAGGCCTGTATTATGTATTGTAAAACTGAATTTGGTTTTAAAACTTGGAGCGAAACTGCCAACTTCATTTGAAAACATCGACTGAATATGTCTGGGAATAATGGACAACCATGTTTAAGACTAGGCCTGACTATTCTCAGAAACTTGTATTACACATTTTAAAACTTAACTCAGTGTCAAATTTTCTTTGCGAAACATTAACAATTTCATTTTTAAATACATAGGGTGAATAAGTCAGGCGATAATGGACAACCTTGCCTTCATTTTGACACTTCGAACTACCCAAGTTCGCTACCACACTCGCTTGCTTTAGCAAACTCATGACTTCGCTAAAATCAACACCCGTTTTTAAATATGCGGTGGGTTGCGGAGATACCTTTATAAAATAATAAAAATATTTCCAATGAGAGCGTGGGCTTTCTTTTAAGTCCGAGGAGCTACCGATAGCGGATAAAATATGTGATGCAACCTGCTGAAAGAGGATCTACCATATTAAGGCAAATGAAAGACGTGTTATCTGGCGTTTTGAAGGCTCCGAACGCTGCTACTGCTGATGCGATCTATCTCCAATAAGGGAGCATAAAAGCACTAGGTCTATGTGTGCGCCGAGGTAGGCTTTGAAGATATCTAAGTGGTTAATGCGAAAAGACAGAGGCGGAGAAGTAGTGAATATCTCTACTCGAGTAAAAAGTATGCTGAATTGATATTACTACGAAGTATGAAGAAAAAGTAGAATTCAACCATTTTTATTTAGCTGCTGCAGTGATTAAATATTGCAATAAAATTTATGTCAAATGTAGGTTTTATTTTTTTTTTTTTACTTAAATTTAAAAAATTTAAGAGCTAAAAAATCCTCAAGTAAAAATATTTTCTTACTTTCCGCCTCTGTTACAATATTAAAACAATGATGAAATATGATGGTAAAAAAGGGTGCAATGAAGGATGACGGTGACACAAAATCTGACATAATCTGAAACTGCAATTTCTATTTTTTTGGAATTTAAGAAAGAACACACTTTTTTTTTTTCTTTAGCAAATTTTTTAGCAAATTACAAATAATCAATTATTCTCGTAATTTCCCTGTCAATGAAAAAGCAAGTTAGGTGTGTTTACATTCAACTGAGGGGTAACAAAGAGGGGAAGAAATAGAAAAAAAAAATTAAAGGAAGGGAGAGGGGGAGGTAACATAAGATAAAATTCCATAACTAGGATTCGGAACACA
Source organism: Boleophthalmus pectinirostris (assembly GCF_026225935.1). NCBI lineage: Eukaryota > Metazoa > Chordata > Actinopteri > Gobiiformes > Gobiidae > Boleophthalmus > Boleophthalmus pectinirostris. Next base: position 8,387,554 of record NW_026570994.1, on the reverse strand, counting down.
AACATTGAAAACATAAAAGCATGGGGTTTAAAATAAGGGTCTGTAACAGTAGATACCTGTGTGTTCATATTTGTGTCTGAGAAGGGAACTGCTCTTCTGGAATGTTTTGTCGCACAAGTCACACGCGTACATACCACTTTCAGTCTTCTTAATCTTCTTCCGCGACAGACAGGAGTCGGGGTCTGTCATGTCGTCCAGGCCGGACAAGTAATCGGGCGTGGCGTCCAGCAGGTCCCCCTTTGAACCAAACCAAAGGGGAGAAAAAGAAGAGGGAGAAAGAGAAGGGAAAGACGAGGGAGAGAGAGACAGAGGAGAAGGAGATGTCAGTCAAACTACACCGCAATGTGGGTCAGTGTAAAAAGGGGTCAGATGAGGACTTGCCTTGAATGTAAATAAAAAAATAAAAAATAAAATAATTAAAACAAATGAAGTGAATAACTAAAAACTGTTGTGATATGCTACAATATTCAGAAAAAAATACTGGTAGATATTTATTGCAAAAAATGGTTGTTCATTTATTTATTTTATTATTTATTAATTAATTAATTATTTAAGCGTTGCATTTTAACTTACTTGACCCCAAAACACCAAAAAGTGACATTAAATAAAATTTCAATTAAAAATATTTCAAAATGTACATAAAAAATAAGAAAATATGCAATATTGTTATGTGTAGTATTGTTTCAAATTTTATAATAGCACACACTCTAGCATAAGCTCATTATCAATACGAGAATCACTGATAATCATGTATTAATTTCGTCATTTTCATAAAGTCAAACATATTAAACACAGATGTTTTCTTTCCTCCTGTTTCAGCCACAGCCCTGTAGAGAGGTAATAGGACATTGGCTTTCTCCACAGCCTGTGTCTGACAGAGCTTACATTATAAAACTGCACTGGTGTATTCAGCGAACAGAAATCTCCATTATGAAGATTAGCCTTAAACACGGCTCTATGGAGAACAATATTAGGACATTAGAGGGACACGTCGCACTTATAATAACTCCTATCATATGGTGCACCTTAATGGCTAATATTGGTCCTGTTTAATGAATATGTGCGAGATAATGCGGGGGCCACTATCACTCTGCAATCAATTTGAACTAAACGCCCGTAGCTGTATTTTTAAAACCTAATTTAATAAGTTAGAATAGGAAACATTATTAGCAGTTTTTCATCAGAAAGGTTGGCTCCATGTTAAACAGCCTTCAGCGCTGGGTGTAATGAACGAGACTGCATTATTAATCCCTGCGCAGCTCGTTTGGGCCTCACTCGTTAAAATGCAGCCGACTCTGAGACAAGTGCAGTGCTCCCAGGCTCACCTTTACTATTCTAACACAACGCTTCATATATATTTCATCCACAGCAGATCAGGGCCAAGCTGGGACTGAGCCGGATCCAACAGTTCTGGGTGAAATGAGGTGCATTTATAAAGGCAAATAAGACATCCTGGGGTTTGATTGTTTTCAATTATTTCAGTTCAAAAAGTGGGAATTCACAAAGATTAAATGCACTGTTGGAGATTAGGCAGATTAAAGGAGCTTAGTGAACTCTATGTCTACCTTAGCAGAATTATACAACTGAACACTCTCTGTCGTCAGCATAAACACTAAATAAATCCATTCATTATGAACTGAATGTCCAGTCAGCACCTGTCTGCTATTTGGGTGAAAACCTGCTTGTTCCACAGGTTATCACCTCTCAGTCTCTCCTACGTATCCATGGATTTTCCAAATTTGGACAGTTGCCATAAGGATTTAAACCATTTAAAACTAAACATTGTGTATTTTCAGTGGGAAAAAATCCCATGGAGGGCTGCAAACAACAGGAAGCTGAAACCCATGAATCACTAAACCTCTGTGTGTAATTTACCTGGAACCCGGGTTTCCGCTGGTACTTCCTTCTCTGCTGCATCTCGGCAAAGGTAGCTGCCCCCGCTGCATAAGTGTAGGCCATGTGTGGTAGGAAGCCCATCTGATCCATGCCTGGGTAGGGCCTCAGCCCTGGGATGCTAGCCTGCATGGGGGGCATGAATGTGGCCGGAGGGAACGCGCTCTGAGGGGGGAGGGACGTGTACAGGGGCTTGGCCGCAAAAGGGTTAATGCCAAAAATAGGGCTAGTGCTTTTCTCTAAGTTTCCGTTGTTGGCGGCGGAGAATTCCTTTTTGAGATAGGCCAAGTTCAAAGGCTCTTCGAAGTGCTCTCGGGGCGAGGGGATGCTGCTGTGGTCCATGGTGATACTGTTGATTTTGGGTCTGCTTTTGACAGTCAGTGCATGCTTGGGCTCCCTCATGAGGCGGGGCAGAGACAGGTCCAGCGGCTCAGCCTGCAGGTCCTCTGAAGTCAAGCTGTTGGGAGTGTAGGAGCTGCTGTGCGAGTGCTTGGAGGAGGTGGAGGACAGATTCAGGGGGGAGGGCGTGTTGCTGCGGGAGTGGTCCAGCTTGTCTCCGCGGGCTTTGGCACTGCCGCTGAACTGATGGTTCTTCAGATGTCTCAGAGGGTTGTCACAGTTGTTGACGTTGTTGTGGAGCTCGGCGATGGAGGGGGACGTGATGCGCTCAGTAGCTTTCATGAGAGACACAGGTGACTGGGGCACCACAGAGTCTTTAGGAGGAGTGTGGAGGTTATTTGTTCCGATTACCATGTCTGAGTTGTTCCTGTGCTCCAGCGGGGGCGTCCTGGTGCTGCCGTACTGGTACATCTTCCGCTGCTCGAACCACTCTTTGACAAATTCCTGAGGAAGGCCCACGGCTATGGAAATCTTAAGCAGCTCCTCTGAGTTGGGCTCCATGTTCATGGCAAAGTATGCCTTTAGCACAGACATGTGGTCCCTGTAAGGATTAAGAGGCGCGGGGAGGCCCTTGTCTGACAGAAGGGAGGGGGAGAGGTGGCTGTTCTTCTCTAGGAACAGGCCTGGTTTGTTGACCATCAGGTTTTCTGTGGGCTGCAGCACGGCCTTGATCTCCTCGTTCATCTTGCACAGGTAGCGCTCGTGCTGGTGTAAGGGGATGGGCCCGGGGAAGGTTTCTTTGCAGTATTGGCAAGCGTATGGTGTAAACATGTTCTCCTGCACCTTGTCATCCACACCTCCGTCGAGCATGTGGTTGGACTTCTCCCGTTTGATATTGCTAATCTGCCTCTTGGAGTCCGTAGTGAGGCTCTGGAGACAGGCTTTGGCTTCGTTCACTTTCTCTAACGTGTAGTCGATAATACTTTTGGTGGCCCCGTTGTGACTGACCAGGGGGAGCCCGACCTGCCCGCCTGCCTGCTTCTGCTGCTCCTCCATCTGAGACCCCAGCTCCTTCATGTACGCCTTGAGTTTGGACAGCTCCTCCGGCTTGCAGTCCATCTTCTGCCGGCAAACGGTATTGTCCACGATCTGGAGCACCTTTTGTACCTCGCTCAGGTTGTTAGCCAGCGGCCCGGGGTAGCCCAGCAATGGCGACTCCAACCCGGCCATGGCCAGGTGCTGCAGCGGACTCTGGGCTGTGGAGTTGTGGTGGACACCCATGGGACTGTTACCGCCTACCCCTCCGTTCATAAAAGGCCCCGGCGCTCCGAAACCGTGCGACGCCATCATGAGCTTGTAGTCATTGAAGTCTAGTGGTTCTGTCTTGATGCTCATGTGGTGGTTGTTGGGTTCCGGAAGGCCGAGAGGTTTCCCGTTTTCGAGTTTTTGCCGGAGCTGGGTGATGGCGGTGTTGGTGGGCGAGGAGGAGGCGGACGTCGGTGAGGAGCCGGTCTTCATGTTGGCTCGCATGCGTCCGTTCACAGCGATGAGGCCGATGCACTTTTTGCTGCTGATGTGCGAGCTGTAGGAGCCCGAGTGGGAGAAGCGCTTCTTGCAGTTGGGGCATTCGTAGGGTTTTTCACCTGGAAGAACAAACCAGAAGAAAAGAATTAGGAAACACGATATAAAACTTTTTAAGTTCTCAGTACTTGCTCATTTTGTGTAGTTTAAACTTCGAACATTACTGATAAACATGTTACAAATATAGAAGTATTGAGATTGATTTATCGTCTGTTGATCATGATGAGGATTTAAATAACTTTGTTCGCAAATAATTTCACAATTTTCTTACTTTCCTGTTTAAAAATCATATTTAAATTCTTTTTTGTCTAATCCAAAAGCTGAGACAATTTTCTTATGATACTACTGTAGAAAAAAAAAAAAAAAAAAAAAAAACCTAAGATGAAATATTGAAACATTTTGATTTTCTGTCTAGTCAAAATTATTCAAAACAAACACGTATTCTAAATCCGAGTCATTGTAATGCGTGTACTTTTTAAAATAATTTGCATACATGCATATAGCAGAAAACATCAAATCTAAAATGAAGTGATGTTACTTAATTTATCCGAGCACTGGCAGGGACCAGCCGTATCAGCTGAAATTCTGTTCACACTTTTCACAAATATTGCACTTGGCACACTCATTGATTAACAGTGGAGTTCGGAGTGCACCTAACAGCAGCGCCGCTCCAAAATAAACCACACTGGAATTCCTGTTGCATTCAGGGACCTCCCGAATATTCCGCCACTCTCTCTCGCTCTCGCTCCCTCACTCACCGCTGTGGATCCGGAGGTGTTCTTTCAGATGGTGCTTGTATTTGAATGCCTTGCCACACTCAGTGCATTTGAACTTGCGGTTGCCAGCTGCTTGGTTTAACAGTTGGTGCTGTGAAGAGAGAGAAAAAAAACAGAAAAAAGAAGACTGGAGTTAGAAAAAACGCAAAGAGAAAAAAGCACAAACATTGCGGGGGTGAGAGTTCAGTAAATAATCACTACTGGTCGGCATGACAACAAGTAACAAAATGGCTCCCCTCGCCAGCTAAGCATCTTGGCGTTCTCCATCGCACCTTCATTGAAACAGCGCTATGATAACACAGAATACCTTTTAATTTCCTGGTTCACTCGCCAAACCGAGCTAGCCTTTGGAATTTGGCCTGAGAAGAAAAGATTTTTTATTTTAGAGTTTCTCCTTCATTAGAGGGACTGATCTCATCTACGTTTCATTAATTTGGTCCTAATCACTGAAGGTAGCCCTGGTAATGTCCGGCCCACATACCTGTATTCACACTTCAATTAGACTCGCTTTTGGAATCTGTCGAGTAATTAGAAGAGGCTTTTATCATCGCTGAAGCAAAGAGACCCCTCGCTGGCCTCGATTCACTGTTCAAAGCTACGTACAATCTGTCCATATTGGAGCTAAAGATATTACTGTATAATAATAACAAGTGCTATACTAATATCCCCTATGTTATTTTGTTACATGATGGTAAAGAAGCATTATTATTATCAACATTTTGCGATGTGTGGACTGAAATAAAGGTACATATATTTTTATTTTATTTTTATGATTTTTTTTTAACATTATTATTTTATTTTATTTATTTATTTTTTTTTTCTTGTGCAATTTTTTTTGGATGATTTGTGAACACCCAATAACCAGGCGCTCTGTAGTTTGAATTCATGTTATGCAATTGTCACCAGTTTTGTCCACATTAGTTACACTGTAATGTGATTTCGATGGTGACAATGTGAAGCTGTAAAAAGCTGTAATAACAAAAATGTAGAAAAATAATTATTGTTTTATTGTTTTGGATTTTATCGCGCATGAAAACGTCGCTTTTCGCTCAAAATCTGTAAATGCGAGGTGACACGGTTCGCCCAAAGAAAGTTCATTTTTCTTTGACATATTTTAGTTTTGAATTGTTTCTTTTGAGAACACTTAAGTGAGATAATTTAGAATGAAATGAAAGTTTGCTTGTATGTGGCAGTAGTAGTAGTAGTATTTGGTCATTTTAGAACACAAAACAAAACAAAACAAAAAATATAGATTACAATCCTATCGATCATGACATGATGACATGATGAAAGGGTTTAGGCTGAAGTAAAAGGTACTTATAATGCCAAACCCTTTTAAACAATGACAGAATTCCAAAAAAAAAAAAAAAAAAAAAAAAACATTGTATGAACAGCAGTTTGCATTTACAATTTCACTTATGACTTACTGTATAAGAGACAAAATATAACTTAAAACAAATAAACTTGACTTTTGAATATTTTGTTTAACTGTCAAATTGTAAACAGACACTGTTTGTAAGAAGAAAGTTAGTTATTCATTCTGTTTTTTGTATGCTGAAGTAAGAAATTTTACAACACATCAAATATTTACTACCAAATAAAATAAACTTGTCTTGTTGTGGAAGCTATACGTATACAGTTGGAAGTAGAAAAGTATTACAACTTCACAATTACGTCACAGTTTCATCATGCACCATTACGTACAAAGTAAAAGTGCTAAGTAGACTTGCTGAATATTTGCGAGCATGTGTCCTCTAATTGTAAAAAGCAAAACGTGTACAGTTAAGTAAGTCGAAAACTATTACAACTTCAGTTACATCACGTCGCTTTACCGTGCGCCATTAATTACTATTGTGAGGTGAACGCGCTAAACTGTTGCTAAATAGACTTGAAAAGCTCGCTGGCTGCTCCTCCCCGCCGAGCCCTGACAAATGCTGGGGTGGTGCGCGCTCCGGCTCTACCCACATTCCAGGGGAGACAGATGGTGGCGCACAGGACCCCGCTCCCAGTGTCCTGCGCTGGGAGGGATTGTTCAAACAGCCCCTGCCTTCCCAGATCAAGAGCCGAGAGAGAAAAGAGGGAGGAGGCAGGGGAAGAGGGAGAGGGAGAGGGAGGGAGGGGGGTCGGCCATGTTGCTGAGTCGCATAAACAAACAGCAACAGCTGCTCGGGCACCTCCTCCTCGGCCCCCCCCTTCCCCTCCCTCCGTCCCTCCCTCCCTCGGTCGTCGCAGTACCCCCCTGAGGACCCCCGCGCGCCCCGCTATAGCTAAAGTTTAGTCCCGCCGCCGCCGCTAATAAGATACAATCGTTTTTGCGCGCTTAATTGTGAATGGCACGACTAAAAGCAAGAGGAAAGCGAAAGTGGGCGGGCTCATCGGCGCATGTTTGCATATGTATAACCGCTAATTAGTCATATTTCGGCTAATTGGTTAAGAGGAGGCGGAGTGATACGAACGGTAAACATAGCAGGGCACATGAGGTCCTTTTATGTTAATGGGGGAATTCGGATTGTACGTGTTGTCATTAATTACTGTCAGCTATATCCTTTAAAGCGCACACAACAGGTGATCTTGTTTTTCCGATTCTGACTTAGTTTGGGTGGTTAGTACCTGCAGTAAATATTTATCACAGTTTTGCATCAGTTTAAGTGGGAAAAAGTTGAAAAGAAAAGTAGAAAATTACAAGAAGTAGTGCTAAGTTCTAAAACGGCAAATTTCGACAAAATTCCATCGGAAATGCAGCAACAACCGACTGCAGTACAATTTTTGGCCTTTGTTTATGCACAGTAGCTAGGTAACACTTATGGAATTACCTGTACATATGTCATATCTGCAGCTTATGTCAAATCAGGAAGGAAAATTATAAAATACATCAAATGAAGAAAAAATCCGGAGAAAAAAAATTGAAAAAAGGGAGAAAAAAAAAACAAAAAAAAAAAAAAGTGAAAAATAAATTGAAAAAAAAGAGAAAAAACTTGGCAAGATTTTTAAATATTAATATTAATTTTTAAAAATGTAATTATGTTAAGTCTGTGTTAGTAAAAACAACTAGTCTAACCTGCCATATGCGCTTTAAACAACCAGGCCTATTTACAAATCCAGATAAGATTCTTTGTGAGTGAAAGGACTCTTGGTCACTGGCAGAGGAGGAAAGGAGAGAAAGGATGAGTGTAGGAGAGAGGAGTCATTGTAATGTGAGGATTGGGATGCGGCCCGGTCCATCTGCTCACGTCTGAGGGCCAGCTGTGAGATCAGGTGAAGGAGCTTGTCAAGTCTCTTCACACAGAAATGCCCCTCACCCATGAGCTCATAGCCTGTAATAGAGCTGCAGTAATACCTCTAGTGATGTGCCAGTGAGAGAAGCTCAGATCAGTTTCAGTTTGATGTGATTCGATGTATAATTTGGAGTAAAAAAATGATACACCCTCTTGATTACGATAAAGCAGTTGATTGCGAAGTACTTTCAGGTCAAAATTTTGTTTTGATTACTGTAATGTGGAAGTTTCTTTCGGTGGAGATCCAATTTGCACTTTTGTTTTAGTGTTCTGAAGACATATCTTTATACTTTTTACCGTATTAAAGCCACCGTATGTAACTTTTTAGCCAGTTTTTTTCTCTTTTTTCATTTTTGTTTGTGTTTCTTGCATTGAAACACTTAAAAAAAAGTGTCTTTACTCAGAGCTGGCTTGCATTTCCCCAAAACTAACTCTTACTTGTTATGATGTTCCACAATATGGCATTAAAACATATCTACCTCAATACGTCAGATGATGAAAAGAGGTAGAGCACTTCACTGGGTCATAAAAAAGTAAAAAATAGCAGTACACGTGATCTACGAGGGTGAAACTAGTACCCTTACTGAAAAATGTAAAAGTGGGCAAGGTACAAACCCGAAGCACTCCGACTGAATATATTAAAAGTTTTTTATTGCATGAAGGGACGCCAACGTGTTTGGACCAGCAAGATGGTCTTCGTCAGGGCGTAATCGTATCTATCTCCATGTTCCGAAGTATGGATTTATCTTTCGATTTCCATGGAATCGTGCCACTTCTAGAAAGTTACACATTATAAGTTTAAACTGGCAGGCTTTAGAGCATTCACGGACGGCTGAATAGATAAAATGAGGTCTAAATAGCTTTTAAAAAATCATTACAAAATCACAACTCTTTGGTTTTGACATGTTGATATCCTAAAAGTTGCTCCAAAAATGTTTTCATTGTAAGAAACACCACTCTTGCCAGATTTGCTCCTTAAGTTTGACATAAGTTATTACGGTTCACGGCTCGGATAAAACCACCCCAAATTTACTGCCGCGATTTAACTCAGAGGATCTAATTATCTTTGAAATGTGCAAAAAGTCCAAAAGCTCTGAGGCTCCTATCCATCTGACACCATAGAGTTAAACATGCGTGACTGCGAGATTCATGGTCAAATTCAACCATATAGGAAATAAATGGCAGGGAGAAGATAGCAAGCCAGCGTACCCAGATGTTTACGCCGGTGGATGAAATTAGAGATGGGGGGAGGAAGAGGAAAAGGAGGAGGAGGGGGGGGTGGTGGTGGTGATGAAGCACCGCAACCGAACCCCAACCGCATTAAAGGCCAGGAGTGAAGTGAAGTTAAGGAGCTGATAAAAATTTCCAAATTGGAAATTAACACAATCATTGGATCGTGAACACGCGCTCGCGAAATCATATCAGGGAGGGCCATCAAAAAACCATTTAGGGCCTCAATTAAAGTTATTACCATTAAAGGATCTGCATCTTCAAAATGCCATGAAAAATTAATAATGATTGCCAATCAGAAAAAAAAAAAAAAATGGTATCTCTTATTCAGCTCTTCAGGCAAGGATCATTAAGGATTAAGTAGAAGGGGATGGTCCAGTCCTGAAGCGAAAACAACTTTTTGTGTAAATCTCACCTGAAGTCACCAGTCACCAGCAGTACAACCGTGGTGTAGTTGGTTAAGTTTGTGCCCGTATACCAGAGGGTTAACGGTTCAAATATTGCCTGGTGTTGTGCCAATGTGCAAGTTTAGTGATGATGTAATTGTGTTTGAGAGTTGGGATGAAAAAGGATACTAAATTCTGAAGCAAAATGTATTTTTTTCTATTATTATAAATCAATGACTTTGCAGTTTTTTTTTTTAGTTTTTAGTATTTTTTGTTTTTGTTTTGTTTTATTATTGATATTATATCCACTGTCTCACTGTATACACTGAAAAAAGCAATATCTAGGTAAGTTAAACTGACTTAAACTAAGAACTTTTTACTTTATTTGAACAGATTTATTGAGTAGGTTCAACTTAAAAGTAAAATTAACATTCAATTTTGTTTCTTATTTTAAGAGCAAAGAGTTGTAATTGTTCTTATCTCAAGTGTAGCAAGATGTATTTTCATATTTTACGAAGTACGAAAAGTCTTGTTGCATTGGCGAATCATTTTGCTTGTTAAGTGAAATCAAACTTTCTTAATTCAAGTCATCTTAACATAGCTAGATTTTAGTTTTTGCATTGTAACTCTTATGTCAACCAGAGAACGCCAAGATGCAAAGCAATTAGGCTTAAATTCCCACCAAAAACAAGACAAATTATCTAAAAATCAATCATATTACGCTATTTTCTATTTTCGTCATCAAAAACAAACCCAAAATTGTGTTTTATTTCATGTCATTCACACGTTTAACACACAAATCCTTGATATTTAGGGTGAGTTCTTCGCTCAAACTGAAAACACTCTGTTCCACCTTGTGATGTCATCAATTCAGAATACAGGAAGTGCTCCAAACTTCACTACAATCATTTGGACAATTTCAGACAATGTGTGAATGAAACAAAACACAACTCCGGGCGTGTTTTTAACGAAGCAAAAACATTCTAACATGTCTTAACGTTCACAGGAGTCCGTTTTCCATACTACAGGACCGTGGACATGTTTCTCACCTGGTCTCTGGCGGGCTTGTGCGTAGCCATATGCCTCTCCAGCTGAGTGCGGTAGGCGAAAGTGTAGTTACATAGCGGGCAGGCGAAGTTCTCCTCGTTCTTCTCGTGGCGGTACTTGATGTGCTCCTTCAGCGACGTCAGGCGTTTGTAGCCGCGGTCGCAGTACGGGCAGGTCAACAGTTGGGCGAAAGCATCTGGCGTTCCAGGTGGCAGGTCTGTGGAAGGGGGGGATGGAGGGACGGAGGGGAAAGAGAGGAGGGGGGAACAAGGGTAAGAGAAAGCGGGCCAAAAGGTCAGCGAAATCAATGGCAGCTAATGGGACGGCTGCCCAGAGTGGTATGGGAGTTATGAGTGCAATCTGCTCCTCATGAGAGACACTGTGTTGGGCTGGTATCCACGGCGACCCCCCCGTACCACATGCACTGACATGGGCACTGTAAAAATGCAAGCTACATAACGGTAACTGAACCAGAGGCAATTGTTTTCTCGTCACTGTTTTGTGTTGTAACATTATAGCACGAGAGAATTTTTTGTTAAAATATCAGGTTAAATAAACTCAATATTTATCTTTTGATTTGAGGAATTTTGGCAGAAATACTTTATATCTACTTAAGTATTGTTATGAGTTGGTTTCAGATTACATTTTATCATTTTAGTCATTGTTTTGTTTGTAACATTCTAGCATGGGAAGAATTTATGTAAAAATATCAGGTTAAATCAATTCAATATTTATCTTTTGATTTGAATAGTTTTGGAAGAAAAACTTTATATTTAAGTTGAATTCAGATTAAATTTTATCGTTGTATGGTTTTGTTTGCAACATTCTAGCATGGGGAAAAATTTATGTAAAAATATCAGGTTAAATCAACTCAATATTTCCTTTTCATTTGAGAAATTTTAGCAGAAATACTGTACAACTACTTAAGTATTGTTAAATTTTGAATTCAGATTAAATTTTATCATTTTAGTCAGTGTTTTGTTTGACACATTCTAGCACAAGGAAAAAATCAAAAGAAAAGTTAAAATTTTGGCAAAAATTATATCTAAACAAGTAACATCAAGTTGAATTTAGGAAAAAAAATCTGAAAATGCTTTTAGTTACTGCTTTGTATGTTGTAAAATTCTGAAGAAAGACAAGTTTTCGTTAATATTTCGTAGCTTTTTTATCTTTTAATTTGAGTAAGATTCATTTAGGTGGACTTGTTTACAATGTTGTTACTAACTTCTTAACTTTTGCACTTTACTAATCCAAAGTTTGAGACAAATTCCTTGATTAAACAGGTGATACATATTGAAAATTATTAAAACTCCAGATTTTTCTAGCCATCAAGTTCATTCTACTCCAAACAAATGCTCTTTCTGAACTCAAATCAGTGAAAACTTGTCAACTTTTTCTTTTTACAGTGCCCCCACAGGCCTCACACACTTGCGCAGCTTTACATTGAGAGCCAAAGCAGGATCAGTTTTCTTCACATAGTAAAACTGCAGCATACCACACCTCACCTACACCAGTCAATGAACTAACCCCCGAAACTTCATGTAACGGCTCTGCTTCTGTACGCAAACTTTGAATACCCGCGCAAATACATGTATAATCTGTCATTTTAGTCTTTGGTTTATTTTATTTAACTTTGAGTACGGTTAAAGCCTGGGCCTGTCCTGATTTACACCCTACTGAGACATGAGTCCATCACGTGTTTTGCAGACATCTTCATCCTCTTTTAGTCTTAGTTTAGTCCCGCTAGGTTTCCTCCTGATAGTCAAAACTTGTAGTACAATATTTAAGCTTCATTAATTACCCTCATTTAACGTCCGTAAGTATGCACTGACATATACTTTTGAATGGCGCTCGCGAAGGTCTCATATTAACTGCAGGCTAAGCTCGAAGTTATTTCAATACGCTATTTATAATGAAGCTCTGGGCTGACGGTTCAAATGATATTTTCAGAACTTAGTCTTAGTCGTGCTGTTTTATGGTTTCCTGTTTACAAGTTAACAATAGACCACACTAACAGTTGCGAAATCTATTTGCCGTTTTATGGTCTTGTATTATTACTATATTCATTTTATTAGGAAGTAAACACATTTGGTTAAATATTTGTCATGTACTAACTAGTGTGGAAGATTATACACATACATGCAAAAAAGACTATGTAAAATCATTAATATTAAGTATTTTAAGTAAGTAAATATTTTTGTTAATTGTAAGTTATAGCATATAACAAAGAAATTTGTTAATTCTACTTTTAAAAAATGAAGTAAAGCCAACATTTCTTTTTTTTTTTTAGAGTAATAACAACTGTTTGTACATTATGAATACTGTCTGTAAAGTAATAAGGTGTCATTAAGTATAACTCTATTTCAGTAGTGGAATGTAACAAAGTGGAAGTTATAAAATATTGTACTTAAGTAAAAATTTTAGGTATACGTGCTTTACTTAAGTAGATTATACTTTTACTTTACTACATGCAAAAAAGACTTTGTAAAATCATTAATGTAAAGTGTTTTAAGTAACTATACAGTTTATGTTGATTGAAAGTTATAGCATATAACAAAGAGATTACTTCTACTACTTAAAAAATGTAAGTAAAGCCAATATTTCAATAACATTTGTAAAGTAATAAGGTGTCATTAAGTGTAACTCTATTTCAGTAGTGGAATGTAACAAAGTACAAGTTGTAAAATACTGTACTTATGTAAAAATTGCAGGTATACATGGTTTACTTAAAAAGATTTTACTTTTACTTTACTACATGCAAAAAAAGAAAAAAGACTAAAATCATTAATATAAAGTAGCAAAGAGATTACTTACTTCTACTTAAAAAATGTAAGTAAAGCCAACATTTAAATTTTTAGAGTAATAACAACTATTTGTACACTATGAATAACATCTGTAAAAGTAATTAAGGTGTCATTAGGTGTAATTCTATTTCAGTAGAGAAATGTAACGATGTACAAGTAATAAAGTACTGTACGTAAGTAAAAATTGTAGGTATACGTGCTTTACTTAGGTAGATTTAACTTTTACTGTACTACATTTGAGAGGAGGTATCTGTACTGGACTGAAAAGTAAAAGTATTATTGTTTGAAAAGTGCTGAAAAGACTGAGAGTTCATTTTTAACATGTTCATAATTTGAGCAAACAAAAATATACAAAGAAAAACAGCTAGACAAACAAGATTAATATCTGTAAATTGTTTCTGATTAATACAATTCAGCACAATTCTTTATCAAAATCACTCCATTTGAAGCTTTAGATCTCAAACTAAGCACCTTTTTAAACATGTACTTAAATATTTTGACTTAAGCAGATTTTTTCACGTGTCTTTTACTTTTACTTGCTACTGCCCTGTTTGAAACCCAAGCCGTTTTAACACCAAGCCTGGCGATTCATTTTTACAGTGCACAAAGCCACGTAGCTTTCTCCCCTTTTAGTAGCGTTCCTTGCTCACATTTGTGCAGCATGAATCAGAGCTGTACTTCTCCTGAGGGTGAGGTGCACTATCTGGTTTCAGGCCCCTGCCCAGCTGTTGCCCCGGGCTGGAGGTAAACACCGAGGCATCCGGGCTAGTCTGTGAGAGCCACAGCTGCCCGCGCGTGTCACCCACAACCGTCCAGAAGGTTCCTTTGTGGGGAAGACGCAGGAGAGAGTCGCCTGTCTATCTGGAGCTTGTACTTTTCTATTTCATACAAATATTTTCTATTATGTACCTGATTTGTTGCCATGTATTTGAGTAAAATCTATCTACACCCAGTACAGATATCTTGTAAAAGCAGCTCTTAAAGTCAACTAAAGTCTGCTGCGTACTGTCTGTATCCAATTATAAAGCATTTTACTGTAAGATAAGCAGGAAGTGCGCTGTTTTCATGATTAGCACGCTTAGTTTTTACTTGTTGTTATTGTTGGCTGCAAAATGACGCTCTACAAGACCAAAATAAGACTGCTACGTCCTTTAAAAATCTAACAACAAAGCGTTTTATTGTCATATAATCAGGATGAGCGTGATTTGCATGCTAGTTGTTGCTTGCAGCATTCCCGTGGCTGCGAAATTCCGCTCTGAAAGTTGCAAAAAAAGCGCTTATAAACTCGTGGTAAATAGTCAGCGTGCTCGAAATTAAGAAGGTAATATATCCAGATTTCTCGGTACGATATTTTTACGATCAGTATGTGCGCGGTTAGCATGCTAGTTAGTGTTGTTAGCATTACCACAGCTGCAAAATTCTGCTCCGAAAGTGGCAAAAAGTGCTAAAAACTCGATGTACGTGAAAATTACGTGATGAATAGTCAGCGTGCTCGAAATTAGGGACATAATGATATCCAAATCTCTCGATATTTTTACAATATACATCTCACAGTACGATATTTATTGCGATATTTTGTGGAGGCAAAATTGTGAATATACTACTTTTTCCTCTTGACATGACTTAATCCAAAGAATTAAGATTTAAAAGTGCTTAGAACTGTTATTTCTTCACTGAAACAGAGCAAAGGATCATGGTCTTTGTAGTTCCCTGTTTTTTGCTGCACCATAACAATGAATTTAAGCAGAGAAACTTGTAATTTGATATATTTTGATGGCCCACGATATTATTGAGAGACTTTTGACGATACGATATCATGATATTTTAGTTATTCTGACATGCCTACTCGAAATACATAAAGTAAGTGAGGAATAACTTCGAAGATCGCATGATTTTGGTCAAAGTTTTCTGCGATTTTTGTTCAGTTTTGTCTTAAAATCCAAGAACACATCCAAGACTGAACTCAGAAGTCTTAAACTAACATAAAAATCCCATGCATTTCCATTCATAGTATACAATTATTAATTAGAAAGTCACGTTTTGTGTTTTTTGCATCTTTTATTTACATAGTGTGACCCCACGTAATGCCAAATCGTATTTAAGTAGAACAATTAATGTCAACAACAACACTGCGACGCATTTTTAAAAATAAATTAATTAAAGTGTATATTGTCTAATTAAATCTCGTTGTAGTCTCTTATAGGACTAATTATTATACTTTTGCCCATCATGTCACAGTGCTATAAATTGGTTCCTATAATCTTGTGTGCAGATTTCAATACTTCTATTTTAATTACATATTTGGCTTTTTAGCATATTTACACATGAATACTATTTTTAATGAAGCAATAGAATACACAAGTGGTTCCCCAAGACTCAAAAATAGGTCACGATTTTTATAAGCATAACTAAAATTCAATCAAAACTGGAGTATTGTAGTAAAGTGTTAAGTAGAAGTAAGTTATTTTTGTACCATTCTCCTCGGGGCCGGCAGCCTCAGGTGTGCCCAGGCGCGAGAGCTCTTCCGGGGCTTCGGGGTAGATGATGGCGGTGTCCCCTCTCTGGAGGTATTCGGCGATGCTGTCCACGTGACCGTCGCTGTCGTCCAGCTTCCTTTTGGAGAAGAAGTCCTCGAATTCTGAAGTGCAATCCATACTGTTCACTGGAAGAAAAGGAGAAGAAAAGAAAAGAAGGTGAGTGAGGAACAATATTTTAACATGATCATTTTAGCACAGTGACAATTTTCTGAAGAAATAGTTCTTAAAGGTTAAATGTCAACGAGAGATGTGCAGAAATATTGAAATATCGTTATATCGTATCATTTAATGTGATGATACAGTATTTATATCATGACCTCGTGGATCGATATATCTCCAAGATCATTTTTTTGATATATTTTACTAAATTTTTTGTTAGAGAGCTATAGTTTTGTTGCTTGTTTATAGGAAGGAAACTTGTTTATGAGACACATTTGACATTTTCACTGTTTTCATGACTAAAATGTTTGTGTTTCATATGAACTTTGAACAAGAAGTGGTTTAACAAAGACATTTAATATCACAGCCATGATTTAGACGTTAGTTTTTATTCAACCATAATGAATCAATTTAAATATATATCGTATCGAACTGAAACTGCACTGTATCAAGATATGTATCGTATCGTGGCCTGTGTATCGTATCTGCAACTTCTTAATGAAGAAGAACCCAATCCTATCCACCATGTAACTTTTCTGGTGAAGGGTCTGTCATCTACTTGTCTCCATGGAGATGTAATTGCATACCTGGAAGGTTCCCCAAAATGGCATTAAAAATACAAATCTCTTGGGTTTATTTGTTTACAAGTGTTTTTATTGAAAAGCCTTGAATAACATGTATTCTATGGTCCCGTAGATCTGATTTGTAACTTCTGGTAGTGCCACCTAGGGATGTAACAATATCCAAATCTCTCAGTACGATATTATCATGATAGGCATCTCATGGTACGATATTTATTGCGATATTTTGAAGAGGCTGATATAATTGTAGATAGGACACTTTTTTGCCTTTAAAATACTTTAACAAGATTTTTGTGTGAATTATTTCCGTCATAATCCCAAGAATTCAAGTAAAAAACATATTTCTTCATGTTGTTCGCACTGAAATGAATCATGGGATATGTAGTTCCCAATGTTTATAAGCTGTTGCTACTATAAAGCCATGCATTTAAGCAAAGAAACTTGTAATTCAATATATTTTGACAGCCCACGATATTAGTGTGACACTTTTGATGATACGATATCTCGATATTTCGGTTATTGTTACATCAATAGTGCACCAAAAAAGTTCGGTTTAAAGTTCCCTTTAAGCCATCTCTTCTCTCTTACTACTCCTATTGGTCAGTCTTTGTAACTCTAAGTAAATGACAGGTCGTTTTAACCAATCAAAGTGAAGTGTGAGCTTTTGCAAGAATCAGCTGACATTTTTATTTGAATCTAATTTTTAACTACAAAATGACAGGATTTTTTTATGTTTATTTCCTTCTTATTTGTAATATCTCACCCACTACTCTACATCTTTAGCCTAACAGCAGCTTTGAAATATTACGGCTCCACTTTGAGGGAAAAAATTCTCCCAAATTACTGGGTTTGCTTGTCACGCTATGGCAACGAAAATAAAAACTGCAACTTAATACAAACGTGCCACTAGAAGCCGCCGCCGCGTTTGTACGAAAACATCCCTGACCTAATTCAGTTGTGACACAGAATCTGATGCGGAGAAGCTTAAGACTGTAGAAATCAGCCTGGAATACTGCAAAACGCAATCTCCGTCTCTACTTTCGCATGGAGGGTCAATCAGCGCTGGGGCTTATGTTGACGCTGTATAGGGCAGATTACCGCGCCAGACCACAAACTGGCACAGAGAGGAGAAGGGGGGAGACAGAGAGAAAGAAAGAGTCTTGCCTTATAACACACAGGGCTATAGTATCTTAAACTAAAGTGCTGAGGCTATACAATTCTTTCTCTTTTCGCTCAAATGATGTCTTCAAGAGGGTTCTCATAAGCTGTGGTTTAGAGATAGCTGTTGTCGTGAAAACAAAGCTGTATAGAGCTGAAGATGGCGGGATTCATTAAACAGGGCATGGGTTCAAAACGACATGGGAAGGAAAGATTGAAGAGTTGCGTTTGTGAGTTAATGTAATTTGATTCTGACTTAAGTTCAATAAAGGTTTGGACGAACAGTTGGAAGGGCTATGGAAGTATGTCCCACACAAAAATATGTTAGAGGTACAGTACGTAACAAAAAAATAAAACGTTAAAACCATACTTTTACATTCTCCATTAGAGCTGGGAATCATTAAGAAGTTGCCGATACGATACATATCTCGATACATAGGCCACGATACGATACATATACGATTTGATTCGATACGGTTCAATAAAAAATAAAGGCTAAATCATGTATGTGATACTAAAAATCTTTGTTAAACCACTTCTTGTGCAAAGTTTATATGAAACACAAACATTTTAATCATCAAAACTGTGAAAATGGAGCTTTCCATGAATAAATTCAAATTTAAATTCAAATTCCAAATGCTATGGAAGTATGTAATAGACAAAAATATGTTATAGGTACAAAAAAAAAAAAAAAGGTTAAAAGCATACTTTGGAACATTCTCCATTAGAGCTGGGTATTATTGAGAAGTTGCCAATACGATACATATCTTGATACATAGGCCACGATATGATACATATTTCGATATAGTACACTTTTCATTACGATATATTTCAATTTGATTCGATACAGTTCTGTGATACTAAAAGTCTTTGTTAAACCAGCTCTTGTACAAAGTTTTTTTGAATCACGAACATTTTAATCATCAAAACTGCAAACATGGAGCTTTCCATGAATAAATTCAAATTGAAATTCAAACTGAAATGTCAAATGAGTTTCTTCCACTAAACAAACAACAAAACTGTAGCTCTGTAACAAAATAATTTAGGAAAATATACCAAAAAATACTCTTGGCGATGTATCGATACAGTAGCCCATGATATTGATACTGTATCATCACATTAAAAGATGCCATACATTGATATTTTGATATTTTTGCACACCCCTATTCTCCATGGACATTGATACGTTTTGTGTCATACTGAAGATTATAACTAAAGGAACAATATTTCCATGGAACCAAGCAGGAAGAGATGCTCCTCCAGGCCAAGTAACAGTCAGGTTTGTGGAGATGCAAGCCTCCACACTGTAAGGACATATGTTTTTCTATTTTGTGTGTGTGTGTGTGTGAGTGTGTGTGCAATAGTCACAACCAAATTCAAAAAAACAAACCAACACGCTTTCATTTTAGCCTATTTTCCTCAAAAGCTACACACTGTGGTCTTAATATTTACATTTTAAACTGACTTATTGAGCCATTAACAAAATTACAAGAGCTTAAACAATGTAGTTTCATTCAAGCACAGTAAGTAACGGTGCCAAATCCTTCTCGAGAGCTTCTTCCTCAGCTCTTTGTTACACACTACAGCTTATACAACTTCAACAGACATATTTTTAGATTTCAGAGTATGACTTAAAATGCTTTTACTGTAAAGCATCACTCCCTAATAGCTATCTTTGACATTAGCTGCTGCTATTTTTAGACTCTTAGCTTTAAAGGCGATGCAGCAGCGTTTCTTGGCATTTTCTAGGCACTAAAACCTTACGAAAAAGTTAATTTTATGCTATTATTTTTCAGCACATTTCTTATATTAACTTGCAAAATCAAGAACCAACAATGCTGCAAGATACTTTTCCTTAAGCGAGATTATGTTCTGAATAAAGACATGATTCTAAACCTTCAAATCTTACTTTTATTTTTACTCTCTAGACACACAACCTTGGGAGATCCGGGGCCCATTTAACCACATTCAACCCCAAAAAGTGACGTCTCATCAGGTCTCATCTCGCTTAATTAGGCTTTTTACAGCGCGGCCAAGGTGAGTTTAAGACCCATTTGTTAGGCCGTCATGACTGCGCGCTCCAATTTGCGAAAGGTCAAGGTACCAGATATTCGACAGTCAAATCTGGCAACCAAATGTCACGCGTGCCAATGGATCACGTTTGAACTGTGATCGCATCATTTACAGGCATCCTTATTAGCCCTCCTGTTTATTCAAACCGCTAGTTAATTGCGCAGGGTAGCAATCATGTCATGTACGGATGAGCGGGCCCGGGCAGGACTTCTTCTCTGACAAAAGAATGTTGGGTTTTTGCAGACGGTGAAGGAGGAAATCACCTTGGTACAAAAGGCTTCGGGGACAAAACGTGATCCAACTGCGTAAGCGTCTAAATAGAATCGTATGTGCGGGATTGTCTTTTCGGAGCTTGGCCGATGAGAAACATTTGGGGAGATGGCTGATATTGACAGCTGCAGGAATAGTGTGAAATATGTTATGTTTTAAAGGTACTTTTGGATCACTCGGCGTTGGTAATAAAAAGTTTAAAAGGGGTATTTTACTTCTATGGGGTATTAACTGCTAACACATAACATCTTTAGATCACTGTGTTGCCTTTTATTGTTTTGAAAACGCTGTGTTTGCTCTTTGCTCTCTATGCTTACTTACTCCCCCTTCAGAGCACTATCATAAACTGAAACTACGGCACATTGGATCAGGTTTGTGAAGTTGTAGTGTGAATCCAGCTTTTGTATATTTATAAAAAACTGTTGTGTTGGCTGACCACTGGACAGAATCGTACAGTTAACCGCAATAAGGGTTCGAATAGGGCCCAGGAGAGATCGCTAGATTACTCAAACATGCAAGCCCGTTAGATCAGGTTTGTGAAGTTGTAGCGTATTGTTTTTCGATCCTGTTTTTGTGTATTTATGGAAAACTGTTGTGCGGGCTGAGCACTGGACAGAATCATACTGTTAACCACAAGGAGGGTTTGAATAAGACCCAGGAGAGATCGCTAGATTACTCAAACATGCAAGCACATCAGATCAGGTTTGTGAAGTTGTAGCTTATTGTTTTTGATCCTATTTTTGTATATTTATGGAAAACGGTTGTGTGGGCTGAGCACTGGACAGAATCGTACTGTTAGCCGCAAGGAGGGTTCGAATAGGGCCCAGGAGAGATCGCTAGATTACTCAAACATGCAAGGGTGACATCTAAAACCTCTTCAGACATGTTTTTCAACAAGGAAACAACATTATAACTTGGTAGAAAGCTCCAAAAAGTCAAATTTGCAAAACATCACTCTTTAATTTAGGCTAAATTCTTCTATCTTTGAGCATGTATCTTTTATTAGTGTGTGCGCCCTCTGCTGGCAATAATGAGCAGTGTTGCATGTTAACAAAACAATTATACTGTAAGCAAGATTCATGGTGAAATAATCAACTTCCTGAATCCAAATGGTCAAGAAACAAGCTTTAACTTCAACAATTATGTTTTTGCTGAGGAAATATTGCAAAATTGGAAATATGTACTGAAAAAATTCCATGTGACCTTTAAATTATTCACTCAAGTATGAAACATATATTACTCCACTCAACACTATGGGAAGTCAGAGTTTTGGGAGGGGGGAAGGTTGACTTAAGTTCACTAGAATGGTGTCTTAAGCTGGTTGTCATGGCGTCCGGTGATATCGTGAAGGGGGGTGTGCAGCTGCAAATCAGCTTAGTCGGCTTTAATGCGGAATGGCAGGTGGTTTTGGTTCCTCCAGGAGAGACAAGACACTTACAAGTACAAGGAACAAGACTAAAAAGACGAAGTAACACTGTACAAAGTTGTGAAAATTACATTAAACTTAACCTAAATTTTGATTAGTGTTAAAGCCCTATTGTGTAACTTCTTATCTAAAAAAAAAATAGACTAAAATGTGAGATCTTTTTCCCATTTTAATCATTCTTATTGGACTGAAAAACTAAAATAAAAAGTGAGTGGGCTTGCATCTCCACAAACCTGACTTCTGTGGCCTAAAACTTATCTATCTCCATGGAGACTGTTCCAAAGTATGGTTTTTAACTTCCCATTAAATCACGTAGGTACAGAAATTTACACACTGTGGCTTTAATGATCTGATATTAAACCGTGAAGTTTCAAATTCATGCCAAGAAAATTCAATAAACGCATTTTGAACTAACTTGACTCCGCTTTTCAAAATGACTCACACGAAGAGGTCACAAGTTAAAATCAATGTTGCAACACATAGTTCGCAAAATGTAACCACGGAAACGGGGACAGAAGTCATGTAGATTAGAGAGGAGCTATGCGAGGGATGGGTGAGGCTTACCTGTACCGTTTCCAACTGTCTGCAGTGTGCCGTCTGGCCCCAGAGCGTCGAAATCATCCTTCATTTCATCTGCGAAAACAGGAAAAAAATACCACGAGGTTAGGAGGTGTGGTGAAAATCGTAAGACTGAAAATTTACGGAACCTGCAAGCATCTGGTCAGGGGTCAGAGCTATTTTTGTTATCATAGGTCACTCACATGTTTTAAAGTAAAAGTTCAAAAGTATTACAAGCGATTATTGACCCAACATTTAAAAACCCAACTACAACCCCAAAACTGTATGCTTTTTAATACAACTGTACTTCTAAGACTACTTTCCAGACATAGTACTTTCACTTCTACTAAGTAATATATTCAAAAGAGTAACAATACTTTTTCTTGAGTAAAGGTTTGGGTCCCCCAGATGTAGTAGTTTCCCAGTAAATAACAGCTCTTGAGGTCAAAACATGTCAGCTGTGCACTGTTTGCGTCTATTTTTGAAGCGTTTCATTGTCCGGTAATCAGGAAGTGCGTGGTTAGCATGCTAGTTGTGTTTAGGCCTCGGAAAAGTTGCGAAAAGCGCATATAAACTCATCGCGTTGAAGAATCAGGATGCTCAGAGTTAGGACCGAAATAACGCGACATCGTATCGTCGAAAGTCTCTCGATAATATCGTGGGCCGTTACGATATATCGGATCGCAAGTTTCTTTGCGTAAATTCGTTGTTATGGTGCAGCAACAGCTAAAAAAACAAAGGGAACTACATCGACCGTGATCCTTTGCTTCGTTTTGGTGCAAATTACATGAAGAAATAGCAGTTCTAAGCACTTTTAAATTCTTTAAATCTCACAAAATATCGCAATAAATACCGTACCGTGAGATGTATATCGTGAAAATATCGTACCGTGAGATTTGGATATCGTTACATGCCTACTCAGAATGCGTAAGATAAGTGAGGAATACTTTGGATCCTTTGAAACCGTTTATAATGAACTAGTTTGGTTTTAAAAATGTAAAAATCAGATACAGGCTTATGGTTTACCTATACCTTCCAGTCACAATACTCAGTACAAACAGTAGGAGGAGCTACGGAGCGCTCTGCTGTTTTGTCCCCCCTGTTTAATGAATGCTATCATCACTGCCAGACATTGACTTATTTACCTTTAACATGACAACAAGCGGCGCAGGCCTAGCGGAGAGAGCAGAGGAGCAGGAAGCTAAACAACGTGATTAAATAACCACCTGAACAATCACAGGCGCCCAGCAAGCATACGCGCGGAGAGCATTACCACCCAACTGTGTCACCCTATGCACCAGCACGCCACCTTTTTATCATATGTCATTCGGAACGGGCGATTTTCTTCAAAGTAGCGTTTTGTATGCGAACATTTGGTTTCAAGAAACGCTACGGAGAGAAAGAGCCGGAGTCTGCACGGCCTCAAACTATAAAGATGTTTAACCACAAATGGAGCAGGGCAAATGTTTCGGAGGGGCCAGGGGGAGGAGGGGAGGCGGGGGGGTAAACCTCATTGGTCGGGGCAGACCTCAACATGGGCGGGTTCGTAGGATTCGTGGGGAATGGGAAACCAAATTAAAACAAAGGCAGTTGGAAGATAGCATGCCTTACTTTCGCTCCAACCGCTTTTGATCATTAAAGGTTCTGTACATGTTTCTTTTCCATGTATTTGAGCAAAATCTTTCCACTACAGATATATTATACAAGCAGTTCTTGAGGTCAAAGTGAGTCAGCTACGTACTGTCTGCATCAGGAGGTGTGGGTTAGCATTCTAGTTGTTGTTAGAGTAGGATGAGCGGATTTTCAAAAACAAAAACTGGGACATTGCCGGTTTGGAGTCAGTATAGTCACATTTTCTTTGTGTTTTTGTGATTTTTAAGCAGCTTTTCTGTATTTTCTCAAAACAAACAACAATATATGCCTCTATTTACTGTTGTCAGGTATCAAATTTGTCCAAAAAAAGCAATGTTTTTTGTATAAAACTCTGACAAAGTAATGGTTTTGGATGAATCCGCTGGGACAAGGGACATGGGGCTCAAAACTGAGACTGTCCTGGGTAAACAGGAACATCTGGTCACCCTATTTTAGCGTTACCATGATGGCACAACTCCACTCTGGTCTCTGAAATGTGCGTAAAGTGCTTACAAACTCATCACGGTGAATAATTGCTGAGTTGTAGATGACAGTTCTAGGGTCTAGTCACTAAAAGAAACAATCAAGTTCAACATTTGTGAATTTACCTCTTAGATATTTCATAGAAGAGAACAATGTGATCCAAAGAAAAGTCTGTTTTTCATACTGTATCTTCATCTCTCTGCCTTTATATAGTTTTTCAGGTGTTGCGCAGTCCCACCACCTTGACATTTATTACCTTCAGTCTTCTCCAATGTCAGAGAGAAGATTTCGACCAAATTTTAAGAGGCTCCCCTAGCGGTGCTTTGGATGCCAATCGGGATAATGGCCTGGCACAGGTGAGGGGACATAAATAACCGTCGCGGACAGGCTCGTAAACAAGAAATCTGCCCCCCGTGAATGCAGCTGGGGTGGGCAAGGCTACGCTAGGTCCTCCTCCTGGCTCGAACCGCAAATTCAATCAAGGTGCTTCCCAGAATACGGGTTTTGCAATCTCCGAGAGGGACTAAAATGTGTTTGCGCATCTGCTCCTGCCCCGAACACAAGGTAGATTTTCTCATTTGATGTAAAAGAATTGGTATCGAGGTAAGGTGGACTTTATTGTCCCCGTAGAGACATTTGTCCTGTGTCTTTGAGCTGTCAGGAGCGGTGAGTAAATGCGCTGAGGCAACCGGGGACTCGTACTCAAATCTTAAACGTGTTTGGTTGCATCTAGAGGAAAGTCATCGAGACACATGGAGAAGACGCAAACTCAGAAAAGTCCGGCTGAGATTAACGAAACATAGCCCCTAATATCTCTATCATTTGTATCTTAAAGGGGAACTACGTCACTTTTCTGATGGGGGATTCATCACCTGCTCATAGGAATGTCATTGTTTTGCTTGTAATGTTCCGCAGTATGGCATTAAACTCTTTCAGTTATCCACAATATCTCGAAAAACCCTTTGTAAACAAGCTTGCCTCTGCGGATTACTGATGTTACCTTGGCTCAGAGATACAAATACTAGGGATGTAACAATATCCAAATCTCTCGGTACGATATTATCACGATATGCATCTCACGGTACGATATTTATTGCGATATTTTGGAGAGGCTGATATAATTGTAGATAGGACACTTTTTTGCTTTTAAAATACCTTGATAAGATCTTGGTGTGAATTATTTTCGTCATAATCCCAAGAATTCAAGTAAAAAACATATTTCTTCATGTTGTCTACGCTGAAATGAATCATGGGATATGTAGTTTCCAATGTTCATAAGCTGTTGCTACTGTAAAACCATGAATTTAAGCAAAGGAACTTGTAATTCGATAGTTTTAAGACTTTTGACGATACAATATCACGATATATTGTTCCATACTGTGGAACATTGTACGCAAACCATTAATCTCCATAGAGACAAACAAGTGACAGAACTGATACTTTGCAGTGACATCGTGCTGGGGGCGTTATGCATGGAGCTCTATGGTGGAATGTTCAGCAGTTACGACAAGGCACACATTCGCAAACACTGTCAGAAAGGTGACTAGATTGTCCGAAAGAAAAAGTAAACACAATTTCACGATTTGTGTTAAAGCAAAGATCAGATTAAAGTCTAACAGAACTTCTGACAGAGCAGTGCCTACAGTTAGCACGACATCAGCTGCAATAAGTTAACCATCGAAGTACAACGTTTAAGTTTCTAGGTCTTGTGCTCCAAATTGCACAGAGGAGGCCCTGTCCCTATTGAAACCACGGGAGCTTACAGTTTAGAGTCTTGAGAGGGGATGGGTGGGTGTATTGTTGATCATATTGTTTCCCTGCTTACATTACGCCCAGGGCAGGAGCCAATCTCCCTTTTGTGTTTTTGTGGAACGCTCGCGACGTCAAGAGTTGCCGATGTCGCTTTGAGATGCTCACAATCCTTGGGTTACACGAAATTAAAGATTTGGCTGCTGTGGTGAGATGATGTATACCCTTGTCAATGGCTTCGCGGAATAATGACAGGCTCTTCACAACGCCTATGTCCTACTTTAACTTTCCCCAGCGTGTTTTTTTTTTTACGAACATTTAAACCACTGAGGAGCATCTTAACCGCAATCCGGAATACATAAACGGCTATTGAACGACGTAAATTTAAGCTGTGACAAAATAAACACTTTGAAAATAACCCTTCGCCGCAAATTAAAACAGATATGAGAAGGAAGATGCCAGAGTGTTCGTAAACAGAGGTGGGCAGTACTCAAGTTACATTACTTTTAGAGTACTTTTCTGGCTACAGCAGTACTCTTACTTGAGTAAAAGTTGTGGTTTCTCTTCCCATTGTGGGTAAGTTTACAAGTACCAAAAAGAAATGATTTGAACATTTGTGTTTCTTGCACCACTCCTTCAGATTTGACTTAATTTTTCCCATTTTTTTGTCTGTTACATACAATTATACATGAAATTCCAAATTTTGTGCACTACTTAAGGTTTTGTCAGTCCAAAAACTTTAACTAATTATAAATCGGATGACAGTCGCTCTTCAAGTTACTCTTACTTTGCATCGCTCCTTCAGATATGACTTAATTTTTCCCATTTTTTTGTCTGTTACATACCATTTTAAATATGAAAGTCCATATTTTGTGCATTATTTAAGGTTTTGTCCCTCCAGAAACATTAACTAATTATGAATGAGATGACAGTTGCTCTTTAAGTTACTCTTACGTTGAGTAGTAGTTTTCCCAAATACTTTTGTACTCTTCCTTGAATCATTTCTTGGACCACTACTTTGTACGTTACTTTTACTTGGGTACAATCTCAGGCGACTCTACCTACATTTGCGCGTGAAAGCGTCATGTTTCTGTAACCGTGTTTAGCTTGGGCGTGACGCAAAAAGAGACGACGCGCGGTGGGATTTCGAGACTCCTGTTTACCTTGGAAAACTTTTCGTTATCCGAGAGGAGAGGCGAGCTTCCAGTAGGAGGTAGGCTAATACCACTTGTACCTCCGTGTGGACACTGGCGCACGATAGCACCGAGTGGGAGAGAGAGAGAGAGTGGCAGAGTGGTGAACGGCTTGCCAAGAGAATTGAAAGAAAATCAAACAAGGTATATTACAAGAGGGATCTGGTTTCGTATTGGTAAACCACAACTATGTACCATTCTTAGTCATGGAAAGACTATTGGATAAGAGCGTCCGCGAAGTCCTGTTATGCCAGCAGTAAATCACCAAGGAGCCACGGCGGTAAGGTACACAGCGTCTTGAAAGAGCAGAGGGGAGGCTGGACCCGGGAGGTGAGCGGAGCACCTCTGCTACGCAATCGTCGTATTTTTACAACGCACCGGAGCTGTTTGGGTAGAAAACATTCCCATTTTACGGCCGGTCACCGCAGTCCAGGCGCTTTCAAGTTCTGGCCCGCTGCATTCACGCTCATTTGTCTTGCTACACAGGGACAAGGTAAACATCTTTTGAAACAGGACACATTTGGGAATTGGATCTTTTGTTATAAGTCGGATTATTTATACAGACTAGAGCGTATTTCAAATTCTGTTAAGGGGATGGCTGTTACATGAGCTCACGACTGGACCTGGGATGCCTTTAGCTGTCACAAACTGAGGAGATGTTATATATAGAGACCCCCAAACTGGTAATATTTTATCTGGCAACGCAAAGTGAGGAGCTCATTCTGCTTTCCGATTGGTAAAATTGGAGTGATACTAACATTTCAAACTCTATTTCGGAGTTTTGGAGTAAAGTCGAGACTGAAAACAGATTCAAATACCACGAAGATAATTAAAAACACAATTTTTTAGACAATAGAATGTGATTTTCAACATTAAATCATAGTACTTTCTTGTATATTACCATGCAGTCTTATATCTGTGTATCTATCGTCGAGGTAGGTTCTATAGTAGTCCTTGGGCGTATACTAGTTTGTGTACTCCTATACTTGTTCGGATACAGCTCAAGATCATTCTGTTTACATGAGAACGAAGGGGTTTTGCAGGTAAAAATGACAAAATATTTGATCAGAAGTGCCTTTCGTTTAGACGGTGACAACGTTTTTGAGGCTTAAAAACGCACAAATCTGAAACCAAGAGTGGAAAAGTTGAATACACTTCGCCGTAGCGTTTCAATCTACGCTGCCCGAGACGCAAAATTCTGGTCAGATCTGCTCACGTCGAGCATGCGTTTACGTCACATACATAAACGAACATGTCGGATGGCACGGAATCGAACTCCACACACTTTCGCGTCACCGTATGCGCTCAGATTTCCTCCAGAAAACACTCGTCTAAACCCGGAATAAAAAGTGAAGACGCGACGCCACTTTTGCGTCTTCTGTTCATCATATAAACGTAGCCATTTCTGTCCTGCAAATGTGGCTTCTTTGGTATCTAGTCTTAGTAGCGATAAGTGTCAGATTTTCAATACTACAAAAGTGAATAAATCAATGCAACTGTAAAATCAGTCTGTGTCATTTTTTTACTTCGTATCAGAGGGGACAGACTGGCATTATATAAGAAACGCAATAAGTGTTCCTTTTATTTCATTGCAAAAGTTTCATTAAAATTGTTATAATGCAGTAGGTGTGTTAGAAATCTGACAAACCACCCTGCTCAGAGAACATTTGACTCAAATTGAGCAGAGGCTACGTGCCAATAAGCGAACCATGATGACAAAGTGTGATTTCGCTGTAAGTCCCGGCTCCCCGTCCCGCCCTCGAGAGCGCTTTTAAAAGGGGCGCAGAGAGAAAACAGGTGATTTATTTGAAAACGTCTGTCAAAGAATATGATGTCATGCTTTCCAAGGACAACTCCAGACGGCACCCAAGGCCGTAACCTGGAATCGCTAATAAAACTTTTCTTTCTTCTTTTCACACAAACGCCTGTCGGATTGGTTTGTTTGTCATCGGGGGAAAGTTGAGCGCACGGTGTCCCAAGCCAGGACACTTTCTTACGGTTTCACCTGAACTAGAGACATCTGTTTTAGCGTGGCACATGAAACTGATTTTGAAACACGTGGTTTGTTGATGTTTATTTTGGTATGGGGTTTGAAGGCTGGGGGGATATGAGAATGTAAAACGTCTCACTTTTCTACAAACAGGTTCTAGGTCTTTCAAAATTACCTGAACAAACGTAAGTTTCTGCCAAAATATGATTTACAGTAGTGTGATTTTCTTCCATAAACTTCCATTATAACGAAACCTAAAATATCAGCTATCTTTGAGGGAAAAATGCTTCAGTTTTTGGGGCACTGTGTAACTTTTCTGCTGGAAGGTCAGTCTTACTTACTTACTTACTTGTCTCCAGAGAAATGTTTATGCTTTGCCAAAAACGCTCCGCTAATAAAACTTTCCTTTCTTCTTCTCCTCACACAAACGCCCCTCGCATTGCTTTGTTTGTCATCTGCCATTAGGGAGACACTGTCCGCCCCTCTCGCTCTCCAAACCTGCCTCCTAAACCTGTGTCAGAACATGGGAGCAGATCAGTGAAAGGAGGGTGTCAAGGGAGAGGTGGGGCGCGAACTTATCTCAGGCCCAAGTTATGCGCTGAGGTATCACTGTAGACACTTAGGCACCGCGGAAGAGAAAAAAAACTCTGGGAAACACAGCGCCCGCAAGATTGGGAAAGAGACTCCCAAACGCTCTAATGAACTTGACTTGCTCGGCGAAATATGTCAGCCACTTTATCACACGAGAAGCATATTATCTGGGATTGCTACATAGTTGAATTACAGACATTATGGCACCGCGGGTCTTTATCAAATAAACAATTACCGTATGCAACGACAGCTTGTTTATCCTTTATCTTGATTTATTTACCGAAGTGTCTCTCCTCCTCGCGCCCCTCCTCTTAAACACCCAACCAGAACTGTTATTTGGGAGAATGTTGATCCCCGCTAAGTTTTTTTTTTTCCATCGCTAATAAATGTGCAATTTTCCCCCATATTAAAATTTAAGACTGCAGAATGTTCCCCGCTTTTCGCCACTGTGCACAGCTAGTTCATTAGCAGAAATGAATAGCAAAGGGCAGCTCATTTAAATAGACTGTCTTACATGACTTCTCGCCGTACTCTGTTCCTGTCACATGCTTCCAAGAATCATTGACTCTTATTATACATGTAAATGGCTATCATAAAAATAAAAATTTCATTTAAGATTGTTAATGACTTTTTGCAGCAGTCTGGCTTCCTTTAATGATTATACCCTGCCCCTAATTAAAAGTATTTATCTTTCAAGCATCCGTGACTGCAGCGGAGGCAGTCAGAGGCACGCCACACAATAAAGAGCTGCTTTGACAAACAGCAGGATCGGTCCCTATGGTATGGAGCTACACTTTTTAGTCTATACTTTGAATCAGTTTCACCTTAAAATTACATAAAAAAAGTCAATACTCTTCATACCAACTTGGGGAGCAATACGTGTCAAATAAAATCCTAAAAAACGACCTCAGGTTTCATTAAGATACAGAAGAAAAGATAACTGATTTGGCCTATGCAGTGATCAGGAAATTGCAGGGTTGTAATGCAAAGTTCAAGAACAGGAGAGTAGAAATATGAACATAACTCTTCAAATAAACTTACATCTAACCTTTTTTGCTATTCATGCCATTCAAATCAGACTATTAAGCTACATAAGAATACATACACATAATAGAGAAATTCCAGTGTTGCAACGCAAAGTTCAAGAACAGGAAAACGGAAATACACAAGAAAAAATGAACATGAACAACTGTTAAAATAAACTTACATCTAACCATTTTTCTATTCATACCATTCAAATAAGACTTTATGAAGATACATAAGAATTGTCCTATAATGGAGAAATTCCAGTGTTGCAATGCAAAGTTCAAGAACAAGAGTAGAAATACGCAAGCAAAAATTAACTCTTAAAATAAACTTACATCTAACCATTTTGCAAAACCATTCAAATTTGACTTTATTAATATACATAAGGACTGTCCTGTAATAGAGAAATTCCAGTGCTGCAACGCAAAGTTCAACAACAGGAGAGTAGAAATACGCAAAAATGAACAAAAATGAACATAAAAGCAAAAATGAACATAAATAACTACTAAAATAAACTTACATCTAACCATTTTGCAAAACCATTCAAGTCAAACTTTATTAAGATGCATAAGAATTGTCCTATAGAGAAATTCCAGTGTTGCAACGCAAAGTTCAAGAACAGGAGAGTAGAAATACGCACACAAAAAATAACATAACTATTAAAATAAACTTACATCTAACCATTTTGCTATTTATGCTATTCAAATCAGACTTTATTAAGACACATAACAATTGTCCTATAATAGAGAAATTCCAGTGTTGCAACGCAAAGTTCAAGAACAGTAGAGTAGAATTAAGCAAGCAAAAATGAACATAAACAACTATTAAAATAAACTTACGTCTAACCATTTTACAAAACCTTTCAAATGGGACTATGAAGATACATAAGAATTGTCCTATAATGGAGAAATTCCAGTGTTGCAATACAAAGACTAGAAATATTAAATCGAAAACTATTAAAATACACTTACATCTAACAGATTCAGAAATGGATAAAGATATAATGAGCTACAGTATCCGCTTCTTTTGAGAGTTCTCGCTTTATTATGATTGGTTAAACCCGCCTGTCACTCTCTCAGACTGACCAATCAGAGAAGCAGGAAGGGTACAATAGACAACATCTGGAGCCTATGTTTGAGCATTAGAAAATATAATGACCTCACAATACAAGATAATACCGCTAGAGCCACTACGTCCCTCACTTCAAACATACCAGAATGAACATTAGAACTACCCACTCCACTGCATTTACTTTGGACAACTCCACTGGCACATCTCTCAAATATGTGTTTTCCTTTCTGTACTTTGCAACAGTAAAACATTTTCTCTTATTTTCCGAGGTTATACATAAATGTAAATAGTTTGTGTTGTCTGGCTCAGGGTGGGACTTTGTGTAAGCGTCAACCAAATGCTCGCAAAGAAACTGTTTACGGCGTTCGGCGGGGCTCCTCCGGCAGACCTGGCTACAGCCGTGTTTGCCCAGAGCTCGCCGGGGTTTGTCTAAGCGCGCGCGGGCACCAGATGGGAGGGGCTTACCGTCGCAGAACAAGCATCGGAGCCAAGTTGAGCACACAGCATCCCAAGCCCGCGCCAAGCCTGGACACTTTCTGACTGACAGTTTCACCTGAACTGGAGACATCTGTTTAAGTGTGGTACATGGAACTGCGAGTGATTTTTGAAATATGTGGTCTGTTGGTGGTTATTTTGGTATGCGGATTGAGGGTTAGGGGATGTGAAAAAGGAAGATGTCCCGCTTTTCAACAGACAGGTGCTAAGTCTATCAATTTGACGTGAATAAAACAAAAAAAAGCAATTTACGATGGTGTGATTTTCCTCAAAAACTTCCATTATAATGAAAACCGCTATGTAACTTTTCTGATAGAAGGTCAGCCAACTATCTGTCTCCATAAAACTGTTTATCCTTTGCCAAGAATGTTCCACAGCATGACATTGAACACGTGACCTCACCAGGCTAGGCTACAGGTCAGCTCTGTGGAGAGGTGTCCCTGCTCACACTAAGAATGCATGTAATTTTGAGTGGGAAAAAAAAAAAAGAAAAACAACACAATTTCTGACCCTTAACTGAAAAAAAACACAACAGTGCACCCTGAAGTACAGATGTAGCATAATTTGTGAACAAATTTGTCCATTTTTAGAGGTCTCTGGGTGGGAGTTTCTATTATTATGGGGTGTTTTGATTCTTTAGTTCACCTGTACATGCAAGTCTTAAAAAAAGAGGAGAGAATCCTGGAAGACTTCTCGCAGCAAATATATAGTCATTTGCTTTTCCTTACTTTTCAGAATAGCTTAACTTGGAACTAATCTTTGGATGTACTTTCCGTCATTCGGAGCAACAGATTGAAGATTTGCTTTCACAAACATTTATTGGACGCTAAATTAATCTTGCACTTAGTATTTGCTGTGCCATCCAACTTATAGCCAAGAAGTTTTCCAAAACACAAACTCTTAAGTAGATCAGCACAACTCACCGGCGCCATCTACAGACGCGCTCAGCATGTCATTGTCGGGCCAGATGTGCTCCACGCCGCTGTCCCTCATGTCGTCATCGTCCTCCTCTTTACCCAGCATGCCGTGGCTCTCGACCCGCGGAGACGCCTCGGGGTTGGTCAGGCTGCCGGGGCTGCCAGTGCCGTTCAGCAGGGGGTCTTCCTCGGATACCGGAAGCTTGTCATCCTCCTCCGAGTCTGAGCCGGTCTCTACCACGTTCTCATAGTTCAGTGCTGGAGAGAGAGATAAAAAAAATGGGAGTTTAGTCTGGATCTCTGTGGAAATGGTCATTTTACAACAGGCGGCTTTATGCAACCGCAAACGATCATAATTCACATACACATTATAAGAAATGACATACAAGTATTCCCAAGGCTGACAGTTAGGCGTCATCCTATAAGCAGTTTGCAGTTACATCTTTTTAATGCACATGAAGTGGTTCAACGTGAGAGTTAAATGACAGAGAATTCTGACAAAAATATGGCCATGTTGTTTTGGAAATTGTGGTTTATTCCCAGATTAAAAAGGTCACCCCACATCACTGCGCGCTCCAAGGCGTGGGTGCGTTTTTTTGTGGGTTACACCCCAATTACAGCATCCACTCCTGGAATCTGCGCCGAGCCTGGCGGTCGGCAGACAGCTGGAGGGAGATGCGGCCAAAATAGCCACTAATTTTCAGTGGTGCTCACATGCCTGGGATACCAACGAGCTGCACCTTTCAGGAGGGCCCAGCTCCAAGCATAGCCGTCACGTTTGAGATGCTCCACATAGCACGTACAATATTACAAATGTGATTGCTATGCATACAAAAGGCTTAACCTATAGTCATTTGGATTATTCATCACATGTAGCATCTTACATTTGCCTTGTTGCTGAACCGTGAACATAAATGTCTTTTTCTCAACATAAGAGACATGACAGAAACCTGATGCGCGCACACAGTCTCACACACACAACATTAGCAGGCCCCACAACACTCAGGTCCCACACATATGCCCGCGCTGCCCAAAATAGACGCCTGTAAATAAGGCTGTGAACTCAATCAAAGGTGGCCGCGTGTAAATGAGTCCACCATGGGCAGGTTGTCGGTGTGGACTGCGCACGGTGTAAATCGTGGCATAAAAGGACGTCACAAGACTTATTGGTGGAGCGCAGATGGAGCGGCGGGCGAGCCAGGAACATGGCATCGCTCTGGGACACACCTCATTGGCAGCACGTCCAAGAATGTTCTGTGGTGGAGCCAATCACGAGGAGGCTCGTAGTGAAGAGGTGGAGGCTGTTTTTATGTGAATTTATGTCTCACAGCCATAAAAAGGCTACAGCCAGCTCATAAGTCAGCAGTCTTTAGTAAAATCAACAGATTTATATCTAATAGCTCTGCGATGGCGTGTCCCCTTTATATTTGAACATAAATACAAACAGAATATGCAAAATGCCTTCTAGTGTGACCATTCCACACACACATATTTCACCAGAGAAGGCCTCTGCACTTGAACTTTTTCAGAATCAAGAGGCAGATAAAGTCCATACATGACATTTGTGCTCACGTTCTACATATGAAAAATAAGCTGCACCCATCTCCTCCCAACACGTCTGGAGCGACTGACCGGTCCGCACTTGCCTTCAGCCAACAACTGCACAACAGGTGCAAATTAAAATGAAAACAGGGCTTTCAGACGTGGGAGGAGAGGTAGGGGGGAGTGTGGGGGCTGGGGGTCGCGTAGACAAGAGGGGGAGTGCGTGAGCGCGCTGACCTGCCTCGAATACCAATCGACGGAGGAAACAAAACCTTTTCAAGAGGTGTGATCACAAGGGTTTAGGCAAGTTCAGACTTAGTAATGCTCCTTAGAGATGACAAAAAGGCAGCGCAGGCTGGAGACCACGGCTGGAATGAGACGTTAAAGATTCCTGGGTGGTCCGCTCCACTCACACCTTCATCATGTTCTGACGTTCTCGGAGCTCATACACATCCGACTATGTTAGCACCTGTCTAACACTTCACAATTGCCTGGACATTTTACAGCCCTGGCAGATTAATTTTCCTTATAAGTAATAAGCACGTCATAATTTAGGAATTCCCCTTTGTGCCCTATCACCCCCAGGTTCGGAATCTCTCATAGCTGCGCTCCGTCATGTCTGTGCCCCCTAACTTAACAGGGAGGGGGCCACAGGAACAAAGGGCCCGAGGCTTGGGAAGCGATCAGCCCTTTCCCTGTGAACCTGATCTCTGGATGCAAACTCAATGATGGCGGAGCGGGGGCTACTGAATAAAATTATCTAAGCCTGGACAGGTTCTAAAGAGCCATTCTTCCCCCCGTAAAGGACAGAGGGAGCTTCTTTTTGTTTTGCAACATGTGGCACTGTGCGGCGCATTACCAAGTTACCTCATCTACAAACTTTAAAGCATCCTTTCCCCACTCTATACTCTCCCGTTTCTTGTCCGCAACTTTGTGAACAAATCTGAGTGCGGGGGCGTCGGAGCTGTCTTCTGAAAGCTCCAGTCGCAGCCATGTTAGTTTTCTTCCCAAACGTCAACTGTCTCCTCCGCACTCCGTCGCATACCTCCAAGAAGGCGAAATGACAGTGGGGTGCTTGTCAAGTCGCAGCATTAACGTCAAGAAGCGGCCATTGTTTAGGTGCCAGGGCTGACAAGAGCCTCTCCCTCTCCGAACGTCAAGCATCTTTCGGTATTGTGCCACGCAACAAAGTAATTCTAACCTACTAATATTTCTCAGGCAGTTATTTTGTCCCCCAAAGCCCGCTCCTAATCAGCCTTTTGTGCGGCACAGGATTGAGGAAGACAAAAGATATTGTTTACTTCACAAATGCCTCTGCTCCAGTCTATTTTTCTTACCTTAAGTGTCATCTTTGACAATGGCAATTACAGTTTAACGCGCTACCTGTTTGATATGGCTCTATTCTTTCTCCCATTTAAGGTAAATAAAAGGGCGCCTCTTTGACTGGAGTTGTGAGGATAATTAAAATGACACATGTAACTGCACAATTCGGGTTTAATATTGGGTTTTTAACTATCTGACATAACCCTTTCAAAGGCCTGGCATTATCCTGTCACTCGGCGAAAGTACACAGTAGAGGAATATTGTATATTGATTAGGACGGCTGGGAGCAGTGGCAGTCTCAGAGCAGCGCAAGCTCCACTAAAGACTGGCTTATTCTATTTGATGAAGATAAATAAAGTGAAAAACAATGTTGCAGGCAATACTTCAACGCTGACAGCTGGAATCCGCAGATACGAGGGGAATTAATGTAGTGTGCCCAACTCCAAATCTGAGCCCATCGTATTTACAAAGTGGCAGGTTTGACACCGTATGAATAGCAGCCGTGATCAAGAATGCCTTTAATGTCGTAGCCATAATCGACTCCATTATAACTCTCTATGATTTGGTTTTTGACAACTGCTGTCGGGCCACATGCTGCATTCAAAGTCGCTCCGAGAAAGCGCCGCCCGGCTTTGATGTTGACCCGTACATCTGTTTGCTAAGACTTTGGATGTACGTTACAGCTATGGCATGCAAGAGTGTGACTGTAAATAAAATGTGTGAATTCGTCTTTATGGTGCTTATGAAAAAATTACACCCGGAAAAGAAAAAAAAAGAAAATCAAAGAATTCCCGCTTGGCGTCTTTTCATAAATCCAGCACAAGTGCATTCTGAGTGCGGAACCCTCAAAGTCTCAAAGTGCGCACCTGCTCTCTTGCACTTGGAGGAGCACTTCGCGGCTGTAACAGGTATAATCATATTTATTTAACAATCCCGAAGATGCCGTGGAGGAGCGGTGGAGGGGGTAGCAGGGTTGCCGGGGAGAGCCAGAGGAGCGCACGCAGAGGTTTGGAGCTGGAGAGGTAGGTGATGGCCGGAGGGGACTGGCTTACACCCACGGAAGCTGATCTCACGCTAACCCGCTAACCCCAGCTGACTTCTTAGCGGAGTAGCCCTGGGTGACACGTACACGGCCTCCTACGCGGATAATGAGCCAGGACAGCCTCCCTATTGGACGGTAAGTGCCGGCGCTGGCTGCCCGTCTCCCGGATGAAGCCGATCACCTGGATGGCTTCGGGGAGATTGTTTTTTTTTTTTTTTTATATAGTTTTTTTTGTTTTTTTCCGGCGAGAGGTTTGAGTAGGAGGGCATGAAAGGTGCTAGCCGGGGCGCCACTGCCTCGTGGGTACAGCCAGCGCTAGCCGATCCGCGGGCCGACCTTTTGCCTGCCATTGTTCCTGTCTGCGAAGAGTTTAAGCAATTCATTTTTCTATCTCTTGGCAAGCTCGCACCTAAGAACAGACTTTACAACACTTCTCTGCAGAAAGACTTTGGCAAGGTTACAGCCAACTTAAATGGACTTTTTTCTCTCTCCTGTAGTAAATTACAACAGTGACTGGTGGTTTTAGCTAAAATGAGAACATTCGGGATAGCTATGGCAACCACGGAACAAGACTTCTCAAGGAACTGTCACTACAATCGAAGATGTCAAGGTTTTAGATAAGATGTCAGGTAAGAAATGAGAGATTTGCTGCGTAACTTGTACTCATATTTTTTAGTTTTCTACTATGTTGTAGTGTTGGTCCCTTGTAAATGCATGTTTCAGTAATTTAGCAATCTCTCCTAGGCCTTATTATCTGATCACCCCACATTATTTCAGCATTTACTAAGTATGATGTCTTTTATGGTCATCTTTATATTGGTAGATTTTATTTTTCGAAGTTCTGTCACTTGACGTACGCCTAGAAGGCCTTGAGAAACCAGGAACTACTTTTTCTTTTTATAATGTTTCCCCATATTCTACCCCAGTAACCACAACACGCACAAAGAACCCGAGCCGCCATGTTTGGATATTTCTCGCTATCTTGTCCCAGTATAATGGTGAGATCGCGCACACGGGCCAAATCGGGGCCAAGTCGGTGAAAGGACGGTGGCAGAGGGCAAACAAAAGCTCTGAAAGGAGACAGAGAGAAAGAGAAAAAGAGTGAGGGACGGGGGGGAGAGAGAGGAGGAGGAGGAGGAGGAAGATGAATAGTAAAAACTCAGTCAAGTGTAAACCCGACCTGGGACAGTGAGCTGGTCTGGTCAGCGGATACAAGGGGAAGGGGGAGGGGCTTGGGTGACTTGACTTATACGAGGAAAAAAAAAGTTACAATGGAAAAATTGAAAATACAGCAGTTATGTGTTAAAAAATAAAAGCAAAATTCTTAGTCTGCAAATGGTGTCTGTACTATTTCTTCTTATATGGTCATAGGGGAATTCTGTGCACATATTTGGGAATTAACTGCAATAAGTAGTTGTTTGTCCACTGTCCCTGCAATCACTGCTGGCCTCTATCTGAGCGGAGACCCTGACTCTAATTCAATTAAAGTCTCATTTATTTGCTGAAGAGGCCCGGGAGGAGCAACAGGCTCGGGGTGCACTGCGGACCGGCGGTGGTGGGGTGGGGGGCCAGTAGCGGCGGTGGTGTTTTTTGTTTTTTGTGTGTGTGTGTGTGTGTGTGTGTTGTTTTTTTTTTAATTTTGGGAGGGGGGGGGGTGTGGCGGGTGGGTTCCTGGGGGCCCGAAGGTTTGCTCAACAGCTCAGACCGGGCCCACCTTTGCCTGGATCAGGGCCCTCGCCTGGATCCACCATCTGTGTGTGCCCCCCCACCCCCAACCCAACCCTGGCCCCCCTCCGCCCCTCCTACTCCCCCTGCCCTGCACACATGTTCCTGCCTCCATACCCACCCACCCCCCTCCTCCTCCTCCTCCACCACCACACCGCACACCGCACCACTCTCCCATCGCACAAGCCAAAGGAGAAGAAAAAAAAAAAAAAAGGATGCACAAAAGCTTCCCCTGGCTGCCCTCAGGACTCCCAGGCCAGGAGAGTGGGAGGTGGGATAGGTTGCGAAAAAAGGGGGCTGGGGTGGGATTTTCGGATGAGGCACTACGGAGACCTTTTGAGATCAAATTTTATTTTTTTTTTACATTCCAGGTGCCACCCGGTGTTACCTTGGCAAAACGTCACACCACAGGAACGGTGGAAAGAAACGGTTAAAATTAGAAAATTTAATTTATTTGATAATTTCCCAGAATAATTAGAGTTAATATGGGTTAATTAATATGCAAATCTCCGAGCAGATGTTCGGTAGCGCGGCTGAGCACGGCAGAGGAGAAAAAAAAAAAAAAAAAAAAACAGCTCCTACTTTCTCCTGCCTGGTTTTGGCTGTCAGTTATTGGACCGTAATTACTGTAACTAACCAAATACACAGAGAAAAAAAACGTTTATAGTAGCTCCCAGATTTGGAGTCTTCTCACACACATAAAGGCAGACCATCGCTAATTTCCCCCCTCGCTATAAAGAGGGCTTTTACGCCGCGGGCCAGTGAATGCAGCGCGCACTTTAAAGTATTTGAAATTTGCGGGGCTTTGTGCGGAGCGCCGTGTACAAAACGAGGAGTGTGAAGAAGCGCGGAGCTGCATTGTGACGAAGAGCACCTGCTTTTGGGGCCCGCGATTCCTGTTTACGCCTGTTTGCAGCTGATATTACTGCCACATACACACACACACACACACACACACATACACGTACACATAATATACTATAGCATGGGGAATGAGAGCGAGCAGCCAGGCGAATTTGCATAAAAATGGGGGTGTTTTTTCATCAGTAAAGATCTGCACTTATAGAGACATGTTTTGTTTTAATTCACCCTAGTAATAAATGCATATTAATTAGACTGTTGAAACGTAATTAATATGTCAAGTAGCTTATTTGTTATTGAACTTGGGGTTATCCTATAAAGAGCTGCATAAAAAGTCAAACCCATAAATAAATAAACAAACAAAAAAATAATAATAATGGTAAGTCAAATAATTATGTAGAAACTAAACAAACAAAAAAGCAAACTGAAATAATTTTTAAAAGTTATTCAGAATAAAATAAAAATCTTGAATCGAGTCATATTTAGTGGATCTCTCAGTGTCTTAAAATACAGGAACTCAATCCACTAGCATGATAAATCAGGCCTATCATCAGCCATGGAATCTCATATTTTGTGAATGAGAGGGGAGGGCTACCTTTAACAGAACGACTGAATCCGTGAGCCTTCCCCCGGGGAGAGCGGACAGTGCACGGTAGGTAGTACACGGCAGGGTTGTCCAGTGGTCATCTATTTTTTCATAACAGCGCATTTAAAAGGTATTTTCACAAGCCTTGACTCTTATCTATCGCTATAGTTCTCTCACTCCCTCTCCCATTGATAATCTCTTCACGACAGAATACAAAGAATACGTGTAAGTGTATTTTTTGTGGTGCCAGGGCGCGACTGTGGCCTTGGCGGGCGACAACAGGTTTGTTTGTGGTGGTTCTTATCAAAGTCTTTGTGAGAGCGTTCATAGGAGACATGATAAAGAGGCAGACAGACCTTGCTCAAAAAGATAGTTGACACCTTAAGCTGTCATAACTGCTAATGTTCAACTTTGTCCCACAAGATGAAATGTTTTGATGATGCCGTTTAATGTCATATATGTTAATACGTGTGATTAAATATGGGGTAAAGTTTGAAGGTGGGACTTAAGTGCAGCAAGGACTTTAACGTTCATGGTCTGGAGTACCTAACTAGAGGATTAGCCTACTCTGCAAGTTTTGGGTTGCTTAAAAATACACAAGGGATACTAAGCTAACATATTGATAGACAGATGTCCGCTTTCCATGAGTGTGAGATGGTCAGCATTTTGACAAACCCAGAGGTCAGTGAAGTTAAAGTGTAACTGAAAACACATATATTTGCTCAATGTTGCTTGTGAATAGTTGTGCCTCCACAGAATCCCCTGCTGTGCACACCGCCACAATCCTGCAATTCTTCATCCTGACGTACTCCACGTGCCTCGCTTTAATAAAAAAGAATCTATAAAAATAAATTACTCGCACTAAGTATATGCAAATTCAAATGTAAGCAATCATTGCAAAATTAATTTTGCCAGAACTGATTAAAAGCTTTAATAAATCTATATACAGTATTGCAGCAATCTGATATTGTGAATTTATTACACTCCCTGTAAGATTAATTAGTAAGCGCCGGTAACATATTGCGGTGCCACGCCAGATTACTGTACTTTTTGTTAATAACGGTTAAGCAGAACCTGAGCTGTAATTATGGGCTAACAGAAGCTTTTGATGCCGAGAAGGGGAGCCAGCTGCAGGGAACAAACGCAGATCCTTTAGTCAAGACTGCATCTATTTTAGGAGGGTTTTAAGTTCCTCTTATTGGAAAAATGCAAAGAATTCTGCTAAACGGATTGATACTGTGAAGTGAAGAAAGCATTAATACTACAGGAGCGCACTACAGCTCGTTCATGAGAGATTCTTTGAGCTAACACCTTTGCCTCAGATGTCTGTACACTCCTCGCAGGTCGCCACAGATAGATACAACAAAAATAACAAAGTGGTTTGATCAGGCCAAGGTTGTTTGACATTCCTGTCCGCAGATTCAGGGCCGTCGGACGCCTTTATCTGAACCAAACAGCGCCACGGAGTTAAGACGAGACAACACACTCCACCGCCAGCTCCCTACCTGCCAAAAAACCAAAACCAAGGACTCTCTCTTTCGCTCTCTAACCCGGAGTCAGCAGCTGCTTAAAGGTCGACCAGCGAGAGGGGAGAGGGGAGAAGGGAGGAAGGGGGGGGGGGCATGGGAGCTCAGATGGACCAAAAAGATCAGACGGGATGAACCAAGAGGCCAAAAGCGAGGAGGAGGAGGGCTGAGGGGGGCTTAAGGGGTCCAGGTGATGGGGACTATAGGGCGAGGTGGGGCGGGTGGGCGTTGGGGTCGATCTTTCTTCTTCCCTCTCTTGTCCACTGGCAGTCTGGGGGCCCACTCTCATTCACATGCTAATGAGTGTGTTAAAATGGCATCTGTTCCCCCCGCCGCAAACGGGGGGACGGGCACCTGAGTTCGCGAGCGCCAGGTATCGACTAACCACCGGGAAGCGGGCGCGTGGAGGGGGGGTTTTAAAGAGGGGCGGAGGGGCGGGATGCCCAGCAGGCAACTGGCACACCGGGCCGTCCAATCGGTGACCCCCCTCCTCGCCTCGCCCCTCCCATCGCCGCACACACAAACACAGGTTGAGAGAGGGGGGACCCGGGCCCTGGCTGTGAGCAGGGGCCTCCAAAGAAAGGCAGCGCTCTCTGAAACTGTTACCAACTTCCCAATTAACCCCAGCAGACAGCA
This sequence comes from Boleophthalmus pectinirostris, assembly GCF_026225935.1. Lineage (NCBI taxonomy): Eukaryota > Metazoa > Chordata > Actinopteri > Gobiiformes > Gobiidae > Boleophthalmus > Boleophthalmus pectinirostris. The sequence continues at coordinate 8,345,073 of NW_026570994.1, read as the reverse complement.
GCAGGGGAGGGGAGGGGGCTGGCCAGGGAGAGGTCTACCTTGGAGACAGGGTTATGAGGGGACAAATGTCATTTAGCTCTTTAATGGAATAAATTGCATTGTTAATTTTGTCTGTAGATCCGAAATCCAAGCTATATTCTCAACTTTGGGATTAAGAAGGTCTTTTACGTAACAGAAAAAGACATGTACTTAACGTTACAATTTCCTAACGAATATAACTACACTCTAAACTCCACTGTGAATTAGGGCTGGGTATCATTAAGAAGTTGCCGATACAATACATACCTCGATACACAGGCCATGATACGATACATATCTCGATACAGTGCACTTTCGATTTGATATGATATATTTCAAATCGATTCGATACGGTTCAATAAAAAATAAAGTCTAAAACATGGCTGTGATACTAAAGTCTTTGTTAAACCACTTCTTGTGCAAAATTCATATGAAACACAAACATTTTAATCATCAAAACGGTGAAAATGTCAAATGTGTTGCATAAATGAGTTTCCTTTCACTCCACAAGCCACAAAACTGTAGCACTGTAACAAAATAATTTAGTAAAACACACGTAAAAATGCTCTTGCTGATATATCGATACAGTAGCCCATGATATCGATACTGTATCATCACATTAAACAATACGATATATCGATATTCTGATATTTTTGCACACCCCTACTGTGAATGCAAAATTCTCAAGTGTAATTTTCAATCACCTCAAAATTTGCGTAAACATATGAATAAACATGCATATTTTCAATGATATTTTGCGATCTAAACTCAAAATTTAAGCATTCCGTAGTCAGCATTTTCCCACACGATTCAATTACATCAACCAAGAGTCTGTTAAGAAGTCTTACTACAATAGCTACTTACTGTATGTACTGTGTTAACAATAAAATCAACACTGCCAGCTATGCATAACAAACAACGTAAAGCCGGATATGCATCTTCCACATTTCTATATCAATTCGTATGATTACAGCCACACACTGGGGCTTTAATAACACCGTGCACCTTGTTACACTGCCTGTCCACGTGCACGCCAACCGCACGTGCACGCCCCTGCCTTCACCGAGCGCTCGCGGCAGGTTCGGCAGGTGTAAGCCAGCGTGAGATGACATGACTTAACCTTTCGCTGCATCGCGGTGAACGGCAACAAACACTACCCCCGGAGCCCATGACTTAAACCATGTGGGTGGGAGAGACCGGGGCTAAGTACGCCTTATGCTGGCTATTTGTTTATTTATTTCATTTTTCCTTTTCTTTTTTTTTTTTTTCATGTGGTACCTGTCTTTTCGTTTAGCCGCGGGAGGAGCGAAATCTACACTTTTAATTACGTAGTGGGAGTAAAGGAGCGGTCGGCGGTAGGTGCGCTCTACCTTAACAAGGCTTTGAGACGGGAGCCATGTTGCTAGCGTCTGACCTTTTGATATTTGCATTTGTTTATATTGCGCTGGACACGACAAGTTAAAATGGTTTCAGATGCTCGCGCGGTTCATAACGACGCCGGATGTAGTGTTATTGCCCTACGGCCGGATATGTCAACGGGAGTCAAAAGCGGTCGGTAAATGGCAACGTAAAGCAAATTTAAATGATCTAGCGTGTTGTGAATTATATTACGCGTTGTCGGAGACTGTGTTAACCTTACAGCGGAGTGGTTCACCTGTAAGGCAGATCTGTTATGCATAATGAAGGGAAGAGTAAAGGGGAGATATAGGAAGGGAAGGAATGCGTGCAATTCTGAACAAAACGTGGTTCAGATTCTGCAGGATGAATATTGCATACAAGAATGTAATAATGTATAGAATGTATAACCGATAAAAACACAAAGCTTGCATTGTTATGAACTATTTGGGTAACCTAATAGTACACTCAAAAATAGTACTACTTTGCAATCAGTTCAATGACAATTATGCAAAAAAAGTACCAATTTATAATAACTAGACTTAACAAATAGGGATGTAACGATATCCAAGTTTTACGATACGATATCGTCACGGCATGAACCTCACAGTACGATATTTATTGCGATATCTATGGTGGGGAGGCTCAAGATTAGGGATGTAACAATATCCCAATCTCTCTGTACGATATTTTCACGATATACATCTCACTGTATGATATTTATTGCGATATTTTGTGGAGGTTAAACAGCTAAAACTGTTAATATGTTACTTTTTCCTCTTAAAATGCCTTGACAAGACTTAATCCAAAGAACTAAGGCTTAAAAGTGCTTAGAACTGTTATTTCTTGTTGTAATCTGCACTGAAATGGAGCAAAGGATCATGGTCTATGTAGTTCCCTCAGTCTTTTTTTTAGCTATTGCTGCACCATAACTCTTAATTTAAGCAAAGAGACTTGTAATTCGATATTATTGTGAGAACTTTGACGATACGATATCACGATATTTCAATTATTGTTACATCCTTATTAACAAAGCATGGACATAAGACTTAATTTATAATGAAGAACTTGTTAATTAAGAATGATTCAGGCTGAGTAAACCAAAGAGAGTGACCAAAATATGCAGCATTGTATGAAAAGTTTAACCTTTACCTATACAAACATTGCATTGCTCTAACTGGTCCATTTGGCTTAACTATACTCAAAAATAAACGTCCTTAAGCATGCAACATTTTCAGTAGTTACTAAGCCTGAATCATTCCTTTTCTTTTTTTAATAACAATGATTTTATTACATTTTTGTACATTACGAAAGCAGAATTACAATCTATTTGCCAGTCGTGTACATGGAAACAAATAAAAAACAAAAACAAAGACAGATCAACGTCAGAGTTAGAAAATTAAGTTTTAGCCAACCGTGCAAAGTCTGAATCATTCTAAATAAACGATTTGTTCAGTATGAATTATGTGTCTCTTTGGCTTATCTATACTGTAACTAAAGCCCCTTTTCAGTTCAATGACAGTTGTGCAAAAAAAAAAAAAAAAAAACAGTTAACCATTAATAAGTTATAACTAAGAATGAGCAGCATATGCAGATTTTACTCAGGTTATAAACCGCCATGATGAGAATCGCTGCAACAGATGCGCGCTCCCCATTCTCTGTATACTGTAAGTAAAAAGGAAATTTTGATCTAAGCCTGCCCTACCCCTGGGTCCTGCCTCCGTCTTCCTGTCAGCTCTCCTGTTTTTGATCAGGGCTTGAAAGCTCCCTGCCCCGGCGAGTGTGTACGGCGGCTCAGGTACCTGGGGTCTACCGAGGTGCTAATTAGCGCGCTGGGATAATTGATGTGTAGATTACGCGCGCTCAACAAATGCTCTGACTTGTTTGTTCTTCGCACTCCTCAGCAGCCTTGCCAGCGCAGACAAGCTCCCGCCCGCCCCCCCTCCCCGCCCCCTTTTAACTCAACCCTAATGAACAATTTACCTGGCTTGTAAAGGAGGTGGTTAAGGCTGCCAACGCTCCGGCGCAAAACAAAGACGAGGTTGCGCCGAGTTCATTCCCCACAGGTGCGAGGGTCTCCGAAGCCCGGGATTCCCTTGTGCCTGCGAGCCTGGCACCGCGAGGCCTACGCCGTTTCTCGCTTTGCCAAACCCTAGAGGAGTTGTCGGCGAGCATACATAATTCCGAAAGAGAGAAACAATTTTCGCAATGAAAGAGCATGTCATTAAGAGCGCCGGTAGACTTCGGCTATTGTTCCGCTAATTTCTATAATGCCATTTCCTGCATCTTTTGTCTTTGGGATGCTATTATTAGACGAGAATGCGCCCTCCCCTCTGTCCGTTCAATAGGTTTTGCATTCGCTCATTAACAGCTAAGAATCCGCAAACACGTTAGCTTTTTTGCAACCGCTAATAAACCAATCATGTCCTCGCGTTTAATTGGGAAATAGAATGAGAGAGAGGCTCAGAGCGTTCGCCAGGAGGATTTTTGGGGCTACTCGTCAACTCCGCGGTGGAAGTGGAAGGGAGCCTATTAGCAGGACAGATGCCGGGGCGAAAAGGTGAACAGCGGAGACGTGGGCCGGCTGCCGCACCACCGACCCCTCGTAATCGGTCACCCACACCCGCGTACCAGTTAAACACATTACGGAGTTTATTGAGTCTCATTATTACGATGCATAGCGCCGGTGCTTGTACAAACCTGCCAGGGCACTCAGAGCAAATAAAGGCCATTTCGGTTTCTCATAGCCTCGCTGATTAGCCAGGCTGCAGCCACGGAATAAGGTGGTAGTATTAAATCACTGCGAGCTCCCGAGAAAAGGCATTGTTTCCTCATGTATCGCAAATGTAGTATAAGTACAAATTGTGTAATATATTTCATTAACGTTATCTAGTACTTACGCCGGCAGATTTGAAGTAAACACGTTGAAATCCAATATGACTTTCACTTAGGGGTATGCAAAAATATTGAAATATCGACATATCGTATCGTTTAATGTGATGATACAGTATTGATATCATGGGCTGCTGTATCGATATATCACCAAGAGTATTTTTTGGTATATTTTACTAAATTATTTTGTTACAGCTACAGCTTTGTTGCTTGGAAACTTGTTTATGCGACACATTTGACATTTTCACTGTTTTGATGATTAAAATGTTTGTGTTTCATATTAACTTTGCACAAGAAGTGGTTTAACAAAGACTTTTAGTATCACAGCCATGATTTAGCTTTTATTTTTTATTGAACCGTATCGAATCGATTTGAAATATATCGAATCGTAAGCTCACTGTATCGAGGTATGTATCGTATCTGCAGCTTCTTAATGATACCCAGCCCTACTTTCATAACAACAACATAAATTGTTTAATACACACATTGTTTTTGTTCACAAGTCATAAAGCAAAAGGACGTACTTCGATTGGGTTGCCAGATTCTACAGGTTAAAACTAGTCTTTTAACAATTTACATTTCGAAAAACACAAAAAAATTAACAGAGAAGAATATTTATTTATGTTTCACTTTGGTTCACAAGCCAATAAACTAATCAAAAAAGCATAACAAACTCTTACTTTGGGTTGCCAGATTCAAACCAGCCTCGTAATCATGAATATTTAAACACACAAAAAGCATAAAGAGAAATTTAGTTATGTTTACATTGTTTGTTTTGGTTCTCAAATCAAAAAGATTCACGTAAAAATCATTGAATTCTTTGCTTTGGGTTGAAACCAGCTTGAGTTTGCGCCCTCACTATATGACAACTAATGATATATGATAAGCTTTAATTATAGTTAAGTATAGAAGCGCTTTTATCAGTGCCCGTTGCGTACTTTGAACATATCTTCCTGAACTGCTCTCAAATGGCATCTGGACTCCTTATTTCAGGAAGTCCATTCACTGATATTTTCCTGTGTGCAGCAAATAATGCTTTTGACTGCAGCCAAGTTAGCAGCGATAAACCCGCTGATGATGAAACTGTTGTCCCTGGGCCCAGACACCTTGACTTTCTCCGGCCGATAAGAAAGACAAACTAAGACCTCTCTCTTTCAAGATCTACCCTGAGAGAGATTTTGAAAACGCGGAGACCTGGCGTGTTTGGACTACGCGGGAGGAACCGGAGTCTCGAGAACTTAACTGGCCATTTCCGTCGCCAACCTGATAACTCTTCCTCACCGTCTTCGCTCGAAAACCCTGGCTGGCACCGGGCACTTCTGTTTTGTTTCCCCCTCCCTGCCTTCTTCCTGTCGCCATCTCGGTATTTAATCTAACACCGGCAGGCTGCAAAAAGGGTTGACTTTGCCTCCCCCCCCACCCCACCCTCCTTCGCTCAAAGACAGTGAAGTAGTGGTATATAGGAGAGGAGGAGAGAGAGGAGGAGAGGAAGAGGGGAGGGACTGGGGGGGGTGGGTCTCGGAACAGTCAGGAAACCTAGGGCCAGCGTCACTGTTAACAAAAGCCTTTCATCTTTCTTTCCACTTTCCCCCCAAGACGGTGCGCTCGGAGCAGTGGGATTCTTTTAAGTACATACCTGATAAGAAAAGTATTTTTTTTCTACTTTCGAGGCAACACAAAGGCAAGCAGGGCCCCCCCCTCCCACCCACAAGCAGCCTGGCACACTTGAAGTATATATGATTTCACTAAAACATACTTAACGTAATTGTACTTTCACGTTGTTTGTAATTTTACTGCCTGGCGGGACACTGGCAACAGATACATGTACATAAATGGAATTCCATAACTGTTACCTGGCAATGGTAACACTAACAAGTGTCAAACCTGGCGTCTGATTTACACAATAGTTATGATTAGACTGATAAAAATAAAATATATCTATAAACTGGAAGAACCCTAACCATTCCTTGCACGTAAACTGGCATTTTGAATGGAATTTTCTGTTAACATAAATAGTAGTATTCCGTTTTAGGAACACACCGCTACATTCTGTATTTTTGGACTTTTCCTCTCAACTTTCTTTCCCACAAACTGCCGGCGAACTGACGTAAAACTATGATCAATATTTACCACAGGTACCATCCAACCAAACCAAGTCATAATTAGAAAAACATGAAAACCTGTCGTAGGCACTTCGAGTAGACGTACTGTCCTTTTATGCTTGCCGTAGGGGGGTTCATACGCCTATTACGTCTTCCTAAACAGGTAATTATGCAAAGTAAACGTTGAGATCACAGCCAGGCCCGTTCCACCTTTCGCAATCATGCACCAGCGCTGTCTTAGCAGTTAGCCGCGGTACTGGATCCATTTGCGGATAACTGCGCGTAATCTATTATAGTCAGGAGTTGCTGTGGAAGGGACCCCGGGGAATGTCTGATGGAGAGGTCATAAATCACGGCGAAGATGTTGAAAAGTGGAGTTTCTTCGGAGCACTGGAGGTAGCAGACAGGGCGGGGAGCTCGGGTACGCCCATGAGAACTAAACAAGCCGGGCTATCATCGCCGCAGTTAAAATATCAGCGACCGCAAGTCAACCGGGGGCCCTGAGTGTCGAACAATGCCTGGTCCCAGAGGAGAGCTGGGGGACATATCCATACAGAACCTCGGCTAGGTGGTGCAAATCCCTCATGTGTAGTTAACATAGCAAGAGGCAGAGCATAGCGACATTTTTATCTACACACTGACTTCGCCTCGTACATTTTTAGCTCGGGCGATCCCGCTGGGACTTGATCCGCTCTGGTACGAGTTCGCTCCTGGGGAATAGACTGTAACCGAAGAACAGCGCGCGTCTGGATTGCGGCATGCATCACCTGCGAGCAATGTTTTCAGCCAGAAATAAGAGTAGTTGTAGGCCACCTCGGAGGGTTAAGGTTAGGATCTTCTCATGAGCTAGGGAAGTGGATGTATCCCTAGGGAGCCCTCACTCTTTCCTTCCTCCTCTCTTCGTCTCTCCCCCAGTCTGCGCGCTGTTTGTTGTTTCGGCTAATGATAACAGAGGGTCTGACAGCGACGTTTTCATGTTGTTTTCATGACCTGCGTGACTCGCCATAGCCTCCCCGCGATGCCTTTCGAGCCGGGGGTGAAGTCTGACAGGGCCTGGAGTCGAAACAATCTTTTTTCTCTCTCGAATTTCGTAGCAGGCTGTTGCGTAAGGAAGTCTGTATCTATGGTAATGGGCAGCTAATTGATCCCACGGGGCGCTGCTGGCATGGGGGGGAACTTATTTACTCTGGCGGCGTAGGGATATTCCGGCCTTTAAAATGACTATAACTGTCTTTCTCTTATCTCTACGAGGCATGGCGAGGCTCGCAGAGGGAGGGGGGCGCGATGTCTACATACGCCGTCGAATGGAAAGCCCTTGTCGGAGAGGTGGCAGGGAGCGGCCAATCAGGCGTTAACACCTTGACTCTTCTCCCCGAATGTGGGCGACGGTGCTGCGCGCTGCAACCTCCTCGGTGTCACGGCTAAATTGGCTTCCAACAGGAACCCAAGGTGCCAAAGAGCCATTAGACGGACAAGGCATTGAAGTGTACCCTGGAATTAAATGGGTCGCGATCTTTAAGCCTGACAGCCCTCTTCATTAGAGGCCGCGGTGAAGGTGCACGTCAGTCTGTCTCCGATAACCACCGTTCAGATAACACCACTCGACCAAACTGTTACTTAAAATGAGCTTAAAGTGGCCAAGTATGCCTAAATGTTTCTATATAGGGTTACAATGTCATGATGTCTTTTTCTCTCAGGTTAAAGGAGCTATCTTCAGCTTTAAAGGGGCGCTATGTAACTTTTCTGGTATTGGTTTTCATGGAGATGCTATTGCTTTGCCAGGAATGTTCCACAGTATGGCATTATATAGGATCTGTGGAAAGGTGGCCCCACATTTTGAGATTTTGTTTATCTTTTCGGTGTATTTCAGTGTATTTTTCAGTGTCCAAAATGTATCTGACACTAAAAATACAAGCGTATAGAATGTTATTATTGTTTCTATAACTCACTACAAGCACCTAATCAATTGTCAGTGACCGAAACTAAGAAACCTGTATAGAAAAATGAAATCCGCTCCCACTAAACTGAACCAAACTACAAACTCTTCTAATAACCAGGTATATTGAGCCCTGGATGACGGATTAAAAGGTCCTGACCCTTTAAGGAGAGGTGATTGGGGGGGGTTGGGGGTTAGAATCTTGTCCTTGCATCCTCCCAGACACCTGAGTCAGCTCGCGAGGGGTGGGGAGTTGTGGGTTAGGAGAAGGGAGGAGGGTTGCGATGGCCGCTGACACAACACCCAAATCAAATCTCGCTCCAAGATAACAGCTAATCATTTGTCAACCCGAGAAGCAATCCCCTCCGATCAGCCCGCCACAGAGAGACCACTTTATTCCAAGGGGCTGTCAGGGCGGAGAGAAATTACATTGGGCCCTCGCAGTACCCCCTTAACCCCACCGGCCCCCCACCCACCACCCACCCACCCACCGCCCCATTCAGAGGCCCAGAGCAACAGCTGACAGCCAGGAAACAACTGTCTGTTCTTCAGCCTCTTAATAATGGCGAATGAGACCTCCAAGACAATGCAAAGGCTGTTTGTACTCGAGATTTTGAGGTCAAGAAGCCAAATTTTGAAGAACAGAAATTCCACAAATATAGATTTTTTTGTGTTGTTATTGAATATTATGTTTTCTAATTTGCTTTGATAATCTTGTATGTTAAAGTTCTTGTCAAGTTATTATATTATGTAAGATTTTATGATACAATAATACTCTTTTATTTTTAGTTCAATTGTGAAATAAACAAAAATGCCAATTGTAAAAGAAAATTTAATTCTATCAACTGGATTTTTAAATTTTATGTATTTATTTTCTGTGAATACTTTTTTCTAGGATCTTTAAGAAGTTGCCAATACCTCGATACATAGGCCACGATACGATATGCTTTTCGATACAGTGCACTTTTGATTCAATACAATTCGATATGATATATTTCTCGATACAGTTCCAAGAAAAACAAAGGCTAAATCGTGGCTCTGATACTAAAAGTCTTTATTAAACCACTAAGTTCACATGAAAAACACCCATTTTACTCAAAACAGTGAAAATGTCAACACAACTGTAGCACTTACACGAATTAATTTAGTAAAATATACCTAAAAATACTCTTGACGATACATTGATACAGCAGCCCACAATATCGATATTGTATCAGCACATTAAACAATACAATATATCTATATTTTGATATTTTTGCACACCCCTACGTTTGACTACTCATCCAAGTTTTGTAAGCCACTAACTTATATCTGTCTGAGAGGAACTAACTACACTGAAACTAACACACCCTAGTAGTTCACAGTAAGGAGTATTTGGTATCAGTTAAGTCGTCTACCTACCCTAGGGTTATTTGTGCCGGTATGGTGACATAAACTTGCTTCCATATAGTTACATATATTTAGTAACTGCTATATTTAGTGTTTTGTATATTTGAGTAGGTAGTAATCATGACAACATATTTTCAAGTTTGCACCTCAAGAAAATCTTTGAATCCTTCCTATAGATCCTTCTGAACTTGAGATTCCAATGGCAAACTTTCACGTAATTGAAAGTCTTAAAAGGTCTTATATATGTCCTGAGAGGAAAAAAAAAAAAAACTCAAAGCGTTTGCACACTGACAGATCCGCACAAGCTGCCTATAAAACGTGCACACATAGAACACGCAGCTGTCCCAAGATATACATTCCTCAAGTGGTTACAATGTTGTTGCAATGGTCCACCAACATTCTCACCAAGTCCAAACAAGACCTGAAATCTCAATAGCGTGTACTTTTTAAATATACTTTATGGCGAACTGCGATGTCGCCATGAAAAACAGGTTCAAAAGTCATATGCAAAAGTACAAATTTGAATTGCCAGTCAAACTTATTCTTACCAAGTCTATTTTTTGAACTACCAGCTTGACTATGTAACTTTTTATAACAAGAAAAAGCACGCAGTTCCCAGTAAGCAGACACAAAAGCACAGTTTTAGCCGTCACCTATTTTGAAACAAATTTCCCAACAGCTACGTACTTCTAGTTGAGCAATAACAGTCATTTGATTAGCCAAAATACCACCTCGGAGTGCAGTTCTGCTGACAATGCAACGCGCCACTTCTGCCTTTGTCCCACTGCACTACAAGCTACATTTCTACACAATAATAAGACCAATTGCATGTGATCGAGGGCGGGGAGAACATACAAAAACAATGTCATCAGGTAAATGTAATGCTACTTTGAAATCATGTTACTGAGGTAGAAGTAGTTTTTTGTGTAACATTTTTGGAATACACAAAACACGACAACATTCTTACATCTTGATCTTTCTGAATAATAGACCGTAATAATTTTTATTTTAAAGTTAATCCTATCTAGGGCTGGGTATCATTAAAAAGCTGCCGATACGATACATACCTCAATACATAGGTCACGATACGATACATATCTCGATACAGTGAGCTTACGATTCGATATATTTCAAATCGATTCAATACTAAATCATGACCGTGATGCGAAAAGTCTTTGTTAAACCACTTCTTGTGCAAAGTGAATATGAAACACAAACATTTTAATCATCAAAACAGTGAAAATGTCAAATGTGTCGCGTAAACAAGTTTCCAAGCAACAAATCTGTAGAGCTATAACAAAATAATTCAGTAAAATATACCAAAAAAATACTCTTGGCGATGTATCGATACAGTAGCCCACGATATTGATACTGTATCATCACATTAAACGATACGATACACCGATATTTCAATATTTTTGCAGACCTCTAATCCTATCTGAAGATGCAAATATGAAAACTACTTAATATGAAAATAAAGCTTTAGTCACTTTTGTGGCTGCTTGTCTCCATGGAGATGCCATTAATTTGCCTGGAATGTCCCACAGTATAGCATTACATTTATAAGAGTAGTGCTCATGCATTCTTACTGCACGGCAAAAACAAATCTACTCAAGTTAAGATGACTTGAATGAAGACAGTTTTATCATGATTTGAAGTAAATTTGACTTGACAAGTAAAATTAACTGCCAGTGGAACATAACGTTTTGTAGTTAAAATATGAAAATACATCTTGCTACACTTAAAATAAGCAAACAACAAGCTTAAAGTAAGAAACAAAATCAAATGTTGCTTGAATTAAGTAAAACAGACTTATTCCATTGGTAGATAATTTTACTTGTCAAGTTGAATCTACTCAAATAAAGTAAAGTGTTCTTAATTTAAGTCATTTTAACTTACCTAGATATTGTTTTGAGACTTACATTCGAAAAAGTATATATTTTTTAAAAGTTAGACTAGGGTTACTTCATAAAATGACTTCAGAAATACAAGTAAAACCTTTGGAGGAACTAAAGTTAACCTCCTCCCAGTAGAGCGGAGCGAGCAGGAGCGGTGGCAGTTCACAGGTTTCACATTTGGAGTTACTCTCTGGGACTCCTGCCCATACTGCATTGGCCATACTTAATTACATTATACACAGAGCAGGGATATTCATAGCACACATGAGCACGCCGCGAATTAAAGGCAAAAAAGACACAATGCTGCCAGTGCGGAAAAGGACCTCTGACATCAAATGAATTTAGTCATTTATTTTAAAAAGACGGCGTCCCATTAGATTAGCGATGCCAAATTACCGCCAATTTAGAGCTAAAAAGTACAACCTGTATAGAGCGGTGTATGGAGGGGATGGTTATGGCATGAAAGTAGGTCTGTAAGTAGCAGATAAGGGGGGGTGTGGACTACGGTAATAGGCCCGGAGCTGCTTGATGTGTCACCCAGTGGAGGTGGGTGAGCCTCGTACGAGCGCATGTTAGCGTGAAAGACGAGGCAGAAAGGTGCTCCGTGACACCCAGAGCCAACTTAGCGCTGTCACGGCCGCCTTGGAATGAGCCAAACAATATGTGACGTTTACATCAAGACCGAAGAGCCGCTACGCTGTACAGGTTAGCGCCAAGAGGGAATGCCAAATTGTCTGATTGAATGAAGGATGAACAAGAGTGGTGACAAAATACGTCGTAGAGGTCTTGACAAGTCTTTCAAAGCTCCTATATTACGCAAAATTGACTCTTGTGAGCTTTAATCCGGGTTATAATACTGTTACCTCATCAAAAACATACCTGGAGTTGACCTTTTTACTTTTAATTCAGTAGAAATTGGCAACTTGGGGTATGTTTTTGATGAGGAAACAACATTATGACACAGATAAGAAAATTTGGCCCTTTAACGGTTGTTGATCGCGTCCGTTATGAAGCTACCATAACGTAAAAGTAGGCTAATAACATGTGAAATGTCAATAGTGTAAAAGCCCAGATTCATAAAACTGAAATGAGCCGTGATCAAGCTCCGTGGATAATTTTACTCGTGTTAAACTAAATAATGTATGTTCTCTTGACATAATGAAGCAAGTTTGGCCTTCTAGAACCTGAGAGTTCACTTCCTACAGATCTGAATAATTCAAACAGCCAGGTGGAGAGCCGCAGACTACACCAGTATATATAGATTTTCACATTCAAAACGTTTCTGAAGATTAAGATAAAATAGTAGGAGATAGCGTTGAGATAGCTGTTTAAAGTAGTGCGAGTTGTGAAGTTTTTACAGAAGGATTGAATCGCTTAACCTGATATATAGTGCGTTTTACTCCTGAAAAACTGCTACATGCTTGCAGTGTTTTCTGTAATAATAATTTACGGTAGTCTAACGCATATTTGAACGTTCTTTGCGCAAAAATTATGCCTCTATTCATCATTATTAAGATATTATGTTTGCAAATGCATGACAATCTGGGCACTTTTTCACACGCAATACATCTAATCGCTTATGAAAACAAGAAATGATGGAAAAATTGCAATACGTGGTTGCCATATGTTACATTTACTATTCTTTGAGGAATTGAAGACAAAAGTCTGCTTCAAACAACAGCTCTACCTTATATTTATTCAGTTACAGGTGATTTTATAGCTCAAAAAACTTAGAAAAGCAGACGTTCTGACTGCGAGTGGTTGCCTCTCCACAGATCTGATTCATCACTTCCTCTGGTTTGGTCTCCGTGAAGATAGAAAGGTTAAATATCATATTGTGAAACATCTTAAACAAAGCAATAACATCTCAGAGAAAAGCATTTGACGGACCATCAACCAAAAAAAGTTGCACAATCCTTCTACTTTAAGACATCGCCAAAAACTACCAATCATTTCAAAACATTTCCAAACCCACAACATATTTGCTCGCGTCGCCTGCACCTCCATGTGAACAGTCTCTCTGCACACGTCACTTCGGATGAGGGCGTGGACTCAACAGCTCAAATGCAAATGCGCCCTGACAGCCCCTGGAGTGGAAAGTGCCCTGGATGACTGTTCACGGCTCAGGTTTGCCCTTGATGAAAGAGGGCGAAAACGGGGGGAAAAAATGTATTCTTGTCATCCAGGAGGGCCTTTCTGAATGGGGGGATTTGGCGTTGGTAAAGTGTATCTGACAGGCTGAAGGGCTGAACCGCGAGTCAGGGGACACCTTGGTGCGACGAGGTGGCTCCTGGGAAGGGAAAGGGAGTGAGTTGGGGAAAGCTAGGGTTGTTCAAGGTTTTAGAGTTGAAAATGTGAGGTTTGGGATGCTGTCAAACTTTTATATACAAAACAGGTTCAGGACTAAACTGAGACTAAACCAGAACTACACCAGGACTAGTTGAGGACTAACCTTGGTGCGACAAGGTGGATCCTGCGAAGGGAAGGTTTAGAGTCAAAAGTATGAGATTTAGACGATGTTCATTCTTCCACACTCAGCACAACCATTTCGGGACAAGACCAGGAACTAAATCTGGACTAAACCAGGACTTAACAGGAACTAAACCAGGACTAGATGAACTAACCTGCTTGTGAAAAGGTGGCTCGGGAAAGGAAACTATCTGGAAGGCTTTTGGAGTCAAAAATATGAGATTTGCTCGTGCACAAACTTCAATAAACAATGTACTACAAAGTCACTTAACTAAAGTCTGAAAACAAGGACTTTGCTAGGATTAGGAATGGACTAAACCAGGACTACATCGCAACTTAACTGCATCACTGGGGTCAAACCAGGACCCAAACAATACAAGAGTGAACATCCCTTCAAACTGAAAATTAGAGCTTTATATCTGCATCAAATATTGGATTCTTTTGAATGAGTTTCTTTGTCCTAAATAGTATCTGTAGTCTGATTGGTAATAAACTTATCTACTTTAACAAAACAGTTATCCTTGTTTTCTCCATATTTTTTGTTATATTTACTACAAAAGAGAGTGAAAAAATCTGTTTAGATACTCAGGCTTCATTGTGACATACGATTTAAAGAATCGAAAACAGAATGCACCACTCTTGTCCAAAAATCTGGCACTGAACGCTTTTTAAATGATTGTCTTGTTGAGTTGGTTAAACCTCACCTCTCCTCTCTCCCTCTCACACAGAGTTTTTCCCCAGGCCTTAAAAAAGATGCCTGCGCAAACTGAATCACTCTCAGGTACGGGTCCCTACAGAACTTTCGCATTACTTAAATCGATAGAGTTGGAAAAGACTGTAAAATGCATAATAATGGCTGAGCTCTCTAGTGGGAGCCGCGGAGACGAGGAGAGGAGGATGAAAAAGGCAAAAGGTTTTTCCGTACGGCGCTGCTCGCTCTTCTCGACGCCCTCGGTGGCCCTACAAACCGCGGCGTGTTTATCAGGAAAGTACGGAAAATCGATAGGAGCCAGACCCCAGCGCCGAGCACAGCACCTGCCTGGCCAAAGGCTGCCTCTGCCTGGGTAACGGAGACCAGACTTCCCCCTTGCAGGTTTGTGCTTCCTACGCTAAGGTGAGGAGGGAGAGTGGAAGGGGGGCTTGCAAGGACCCTCAGCGGAGTGCTCTTTCAAGTGTTGTGTTTTGCATTGACTGTGTCTGATAGCTTCAAACCTCTGTTGTGAATATACAGTAAGTTGTGGAATTGTGTCAGTTGTACCCACTGCAAAAAAAGTCACTGTTTAAATCATTTTGGCGAGGGAATTTGACAAAATTATTTTAATTTATTTAAGATTTTCTATCATTATTATTGATGTTTCAAAAAATAAATGTATTATGCCAGATTTTCCAACTAAATATTTCAAGTTAATAGAAGGTGAACTAAGATTTTAAGTAGATTGGCTTAAATTCTAAACATAAAATTGATATGCATGAAAACGTTTGGATCTGTAGTTTGATTGGTAGTAGACTTATCCAATTTAACAAAACAGTTATCCAGATTTTCCAGATCCAGATTTACTACAAAGACAGAGTGACATACGATTTTGAAGATACATAAACACAAGCATAAATTTATGAGCATGGATAAATATAATAATAACATTTTCTTATCTGGCAAAGGTGTAACTTTCATTTTAAAATAAGCGTTTGATTCTCCACTGTTAGAAAAATTACTTTAATTCAAGTCATAATTACTTAACCAAATTAAGTTCAGTTTAATCCTGTGATCAAAATTCCCCTTTTCATTTTTACAGTGCACGTTACGAAACCCACTTACAGTCCGCATCCTGACTCCCCCCGCGGCGTTGCTCGTGGGCCGGCTGCTCCGGTGTCAGGCTCGAGGGCACGGGGGCAAACGGTCCTCGGTTCCGCGTACGCGATCGGCTCTCGCACCTCTGCTACCTCCATTTACGCTCACTTCCCTCCCCCCACCGCCCCTGTGCTCAGCCGAGACTTTGATTTCATCGCGCAAGTGGGAGGCTGCTTCGCTAATGTAAGGTTAGGTCAGGTACGGAAATAAATAATAATAAAAAAACGAAACTCTTTGACACCTCTTCTGTATTATTAAAACAATAATAAGATGTTTGAATAATCAGAAAGTTTACCAGAATATTATGCAACTACTTTATTCTAAGCGGTTCAAAAATACAACTTCAGCTGATAATGACTCATAGCAGGATGGTCTCAGGTTCAATTTCTGCTTTATGTTGGTACTATTTGCATCTGGTTTGCATGTTCTTCCCATGTCAACCTAAAACATATGTGCGCAATTGGTTAATCCTCCAGCTTGGTACACCCAAATCATGGCACAAGATCTGACGAAGGTTGCAGAATAAAATAAAATAAGGGGTATTTTTTTGTTTTGTGATTACTTAACATGCAAAACAGAGCTGAATATTTGACACCAGGGTAGGCGTAACATCCGAACTGAGTCACGCTAAAACAGGGCTTTCACATTTCACATTTTAGCAGCTGACACCGTTCTCTAAATCCTCCAGATTTAAATATGAGTCAAGAGTTTCCCTGGACGAAGATGGGACCTGGTGTAGGACTTGACTAACGTACAGGCAAGCTCGGTGGACCGGCTGACCCCAACCACCACCACTGCAGCTGCTGGACGATCTTAAAAATACAAAAGTGTGTAATACTAAGTAGAAAATTGCAATCAGATTTGGCTTTGGTGGCTGCTACTTTTGATACTTATCTCTGCATAATGGGTCTACAATTATTATGTTATGTCAATTATATAGAGTGTGTTGTACCCCCCAAAAAATAATTAAAAATAAATAAAAATATTACTGATAGTAGGCAGACTTTGTTTCCATTAGCAAAATTAAAGAAATAAAACTAGTGGGGAAAAAAATTTAAAAAACAAACAATTAAATGTGTCCTCATGGTTGGCTCCCTTGATCATGATTTGAAAAAAATAAAAAAATACAAAAAATAATCATATGAAACAAAAAACTGATCATAACAAATAGACCTATGCTTGCAAAAATACAAAAAAAACATATATCAATTTGAATTTAAATCAAAATAATTAAATAATAACAAGACGTCTTAGGTCAGCACAAACGCTAACTCTTGCCCCACTTCATTCTCCAATCTGTCAGAGCGCCTTAAGAGAAGAGCTTTAGTGAGTCTTTAGGAGTCTCAGCTTTCCCCTTTTTCCTCATTGGTTTTGGCTCGGGATTATCTACTGCAGAATTGAAAAAAATCGCCCTTTTTTTTTTTTTTGTCCATGCAGCGAACTCATCCCAACCTCACTGTCTGCATGTACAAAGTATTCATATAAATGCGCGACGTTCTCTTCAGTTTCCGCGGAACTGGCAGCCACCTCAGCCTCTCCAACTCCTCTTCGCCGCCGCGTTATTGTCGCTACCCCGAGACGCATCCACAATACACAGGAAAAGTTTTTGAAAGATTCTAATTGGGGTACAAAGGGAAGGACCCTTGACAAAAACAACAGCTTCGTTCACAAAGACGAGAGAAGTGCCATCCACAGCCACTCAGACCCCCTCCTCCGGGCCGTAAAAATAGACCTCACCTCACATCCATCGCATCTGCTACAAAGCTAGAAGCGGGAATCAATACCTCAAGAGTGGACAATTGTAAAAAATAAAAATAAAAAAAGCAACGAAAATCATAATACAAGTGAGAAAAGTCCAACTTACTTAAGAAAATTTTGTCCAATCTACTCAAATCTAAAATTCACCTCTTATTTTTTCCAGTGCACTTTATCGATCAATTGTAAAAAAAAAATAAAATAAAATAAAAATAAATAAATAAATAAAAAACAAACAACAAAACCCACCAAAAATCTTAATACAAATGGAAAAAGTCCAACTTACTTAAGAAAAATTTGTCCAATCTACTCAAATCTAAAATCCACCCATTATTTTTTCCAGTGCACTTAAAAAAAAAAAAAAAAAAAAGAAAGAAAAATACACCAAAAATCTTAATACAAATGAAAAAAAAAAGTCCAACTTACTTAAAAAAATTAAGTCCAATCTACTCAAATCAAAAATTCGTCTATTTTTTTTCCCCAGTGCATTTTATCTATTAATTAATTACCTTAAGTAAAAATTCTGCACTTCAAATCAACTCAAATAAAGTCATTTATATTCATTTTCAGTGTACTTTTTTAGTTATGTATAAGTAGTAGTAGTAGTATTGTAAAGGCAAAACCTGTGTCAAATCTATTCAAATCCAGTCATGTATAAATCTATTTGACAGTGTATTTATTTACTTTTTACCCATTTAAACTAGTATACTTCACATTCAAACTTCAGAACAATGTTTCACTAACCATTTCCAATCATACAAGTTAAAACTCAACAACCCTGAACACACAATTTTCTATTTACGACTCGTGTTGCCAGATAACAGAGTCAACAATCAGCCCACTTCAACAGGTACCGTTAAACCAAACAGTGATTATTATCCCAGGGCTGTGCTGTTCAAGGACTTTTAATACGAAATCTTTTTGATCCTGCTCGCTCCCAACAATTACCGCTAATAACGAACTGAAAAATTCTATGCGTTTAATGTTTTTTTTTCCGAGTCCTATTTTTATCATTTCTTTGTTATGTAAATGTATTGTGAAATGAAAGCTTTTTATGCAGTATTAAGAGGAATACGCACGGGGACGCATATAGTAACACCCAGAAACAGGTCATGTGATAGTAAAGTAGGTTGTCATTTAAAAACATTGAAATCTTCCAATAAGGAATTACGACATAGATCATAAATACACTCAACCTAATAAATATTTGAACTCGGCTAGTCCCCTTGCTTAATGTGCTGTACAGGCCCTAATTAAGCCGGTATCTGATAGATGCCAGTGCATAATGATGTGTGGGTGTCTGGGGTGGTGGGGGGCGGAGTCGGGAGGCGCGGGGAGCAGCGGAGGTGGCGGCGGTGGCGGCGGCGGGGACAGGAGTATCATCGGAACTGCTCGCTTTGTAATAATGATAGCGGTGTTAGCGACGCCACCGCAGCTTCAATTAAAAGTACTTAGCGCCGTACTGCCGCCGAGGTGCCCTGACCCGGAGCGAGATGGAGAGCCGGGTACACCAAAGAGGTTTGTTTCGATGGGAAGGATCTAAGGTGCGGGCAAGCTGTGTGTACTTTCGAAACTAAAGAAGCGTTGTGCGACTTTTCATGTGCGCTCGTCTTCCATTGAAAGATCCACAGAATGCCCAATGAGCTTTTAATCAATTACAGATGTTTTAAATGCTAAAGAATGTCTTTAAAAACATGCATTCTTAGGACCTATTTACACGAGAACGCTTGCGGGTAAAAACGCCAAAATATTTTATCGGAAGTGCCTTTTGTTTAGACAGTGACGGCGTTTTTGGGGCTTAAAAACGCAAAAATCTGAAATCATCCTCCAGAGTGGAAAAGTCGAATATGCTCTGCCGGAGGTGGGACCATGTCGTTGTTTTGCAAGTTTCAAGTAAGTCTCAAGTCTTTGACCTCAAGTCTGAATCAAGTTCCAAGTCAAATACAGCCAAGTCCAAGTCAAGTCTCGAGTCAACGGCCCAGAAGTCCTAGTCAAGTCCAAATCGTCTGCTTTGAGCTTCAAGTCATTTCTAGTCTTTAAACCAAATGACCAAATATAGCTTAGATTTTTGCAGTTTATTGGACTTTTAAGATAAATTGTACTTAAAAAATCATAGTATATTTATAGAGTTTAGAAATTAATTTAGTAAATTTTTCCTTTTCCTTCTTAAAGTCTTGACAAGATCTTAGTGTGAATCATTACGGTCAGAACAGAAAGAATTCACAGTCTTCTCAAATCACAGGCTTCAAGTCCGAGTCAAGGCCCAAGTCACTGACCTTCAAGTCCAAGTCGAGTCCCAAGTCTTCATCCATTCAAGTCTCAAGTTCTAGTTCAAATCGAGTCCTAGTCACGACTGTACTTCGCCGTAGCGTTACTGTCTACACTGCCCAAGACGCAAAACTCTGGTCAAATCGCTTACGTCACATACATCACCATCTAGCGTCACCACCTAGCCGCCTGGCATGCATACATCAAATCATCCAATGCATCCAATCAAATTCCACACACTTTTGCGTCACCGTATGCATGCAGATTTCCTCCCGAAAATGCTCATCTAAACATTGAATAAAAAGTGAAGACGCAACGCCACTTTAGCCACTTTCGCTTTTCCACAAATCTGACCAGCAGCGACATAGACTATTGCCGTTATCTTCTTATCTCCATGGAGATTGACAAGTTTAATGCCATATTGCAGTGCATCCCAGGCAAAGCAATAACATCTCCATGGAGACAGAACCAGAAAAGCTCCTTCAAACCGGCGACTAGTCAAAATAAAGTACAACAAAGTCCGACACAGCGCACTTCTATATTGTTTTTTTCAAAGTTACGACGCAAACAATAAAACTTTTCACTTCTTTCAGCTACATTGAAATAAACCTCTCCTTATCGCTTCAACAATGGAGTACACATCAGGGCGATTCTTGCTTCTCCTCGGGGCCCTCCTCTTCTGAGCCCTATCTGTGTGATGGAGCACATGACCATGCCTCTGTGTAGTGTGAAACAGGCTACAGCGCTGTGGTGGACAAGCAGACGTTATGCTCACAAATGAAAGCCAATGTCAGGAGTGATAAGGCCGGAGCTAACTCTTTGTGCGCCCTATACTCGGCTTTTATCAGGCCCAGATAGAACCGCCATTGATTTACGCATCGCCCGTACCACCTTCTCCTCGGCCGGCAGTGACAACAGCTCTTTTGCCGTTTCCTGGGAGAGTTTGCGGCGGTGAAGTCACTGGTCAGTTTGTGCTGATGGGGACCTGAAGTTGCTTTGCCCAGCAGTATTGGAGATGTGATTCACTCGGTAACATGCGTCTACTCACATGCTCACCCATGCTACTACTGTACAGGGTTCTTATAAAGCAGTTTCTCAAAGTGTGGGTTCTTCAGGTGGTGCTTGGACAACTTTTTAGTTTGTGGGTTTGTCTACTTTTAGAGTCCATTTGAACATTCTTTGGATAATTTCTTGTTTAGAACTACACTAGACCACATTTAGGTTCAGTTTGGTCTTAGATTAAACCTGAATAGTCCTACTACTAGTCAAAAGTTAAATAACTCAACTAGATATTTATATTTTAAAATTGAAATCTTGAAGTTGCCACCCCTTCCTGAAATGGTTTCACTTCACAGATGTGCTGCGTCAGGGTCAAGAAATGCCAAATGTGCAAATCAGGTTTCAAAAGGTGGCAATTTTTATTTTTATTTATTATCTACATTAATTTTGAGTATTTTGAATACATTTTTGTTTGCAACATTAGTTTTGATGCCCTCAGTGAGAATCTACAGTGTAAATAATCATGAAAATAAAGACGAAAAATGAAAGAAAATATGTCCAAACTTTTGACTTGTAGAGTAGATGTGGCCATAAGTACTTCAAAAGCCAAATCTTTTTTTTTTTTTTTTGGTGGTACTGGTGTCAAAAGTTTGCAACCCACTGACCTAAACTCATCTAATTTAGACTAAACCAGGTCAAATAAAGGATATAAACTTGCACAGACCTGCTTTTGACCAATGGTACCCCCCTTACTTTGAGAACCACTGTTATAAAGGACAATATATGCGCCCAAATTTAACTCCAATCAGAGTTAAGTTTTACTGCGCATGGTGAAAGACTGTCATTCAATATAAAGAGAGGAAACCTGGTCCAGTTTGCCAAAAGGTCTTGAGCGTACTTTATAAGAAAATACATTTTGAAATGAAACGTTTTTATAGTTCTACAGGGAGTCTGAGGTGGAGTCATTCTAGTACGTAAGCTTCCTTCAATTTAACAGTTCAACTTTTCACCCAGTCACAACTACTTCAATAACAACATTTGGGGTTAGAGTTTTTTTTTGTTTTTTTGAATTGGACAGTACTTAGATTTACGCAACTTTATAAAGAAATAGTCCTCATCTAGCAGCATACTTTTACTCATACTTGACTGAGGTAAAAGTAACTTTGGGTTGCTCTTCCCACAGTGACTAAGACTACAAGTGACGAAAGTACAAATATGAAATTATTAGACATTTGAACCACTTCCACACCCGTTTTTTATTTCTCATTTTATGTCTGTCCTTTGAAATTTTTGCCTTATTTCAAGTTTTGTCCTTCCAATTACATTAACTTTAAATCAAAAATCAGATGTTTTTCTCCCGATACTTTCTTACTTTTACTTCAATAATTCCTTAAATTACGACTTTGTACTTCTACTTGACTATTATATTATTTTGAAGTAATGTTATTGTTACTTGAGTACAATTTTAGGCTACTCCACCAACTCTGCTTATAAGACAATTTCAAGAAAAAAAGTCCATCTTATAGAGTACACAGGGAGTCGCGTACAGAGCCAGGACCTCAAAACTTCATGACTCAATTATTCTGCCATTTGATTCATGTGCTAACCAGATGATCAATGCAGATTAATTATGTAATAGTCGTTTTGGCCCGCCGCCACATCGGAAAGCGTTACCGCGGAGACGAAAGCCACCGACTCACAGGTACAAGCCCAGATTCAATTACAGCGACTGCATTTCTGGGTCTAGCCTCTCCCATCCTCACTCCCCCCTCTCCGCTGACCTGGCTCGTATTACTGAGCAAACACGCCTGCCAAGTAGCCATGAAGCAGGGCCTAATGAGCACATTATTGTATTTACCTTCAGATAAGGTGAGCTCCAGAGCCGATAAGGCCAGATAAGTCATGTTTGAACACTACACGTATGCATACACCAGCGCTTTGGTACTTGTCAACTGTAGCCAAACATGACAAGGGAGAGTACCGGGGGGAGCAGGCTGGAATGCGAAGAGAAACTGTGATAACTATCTTTACAAAACACTAAAGGCACCACACAAGGCTAATTACTAGTTTAAACTGTTGGGTATGGCTGCACGATGACTGAAGAAGTGATCGATCAGACAAAAAAGGCAGGTTTAAGTTCTATGTCAAACTTGGGTTGGTTTTGGTTTCAGTTTTTTAACCAGCTTGACTAGTTAATGAATACACATGCATTTTTTGCTTTAATTTGACTGAACTTACTGAGACAAAAATGATATTACAAAGAAACATATACTAGTGGTAGTCTACGTGGTCTTACTTGTTCTGAAACAGCTCAAGATCGTTCTAAAGCTATTCAGGAAAGGTTTATTTTTGTCCTGTGAATGTGATATTTTAGTACTGATACTCCACTTTTGATACTAGTTTTAATATCAATCAGATTTCCGATACTTTCCGACAACCCTATATCGAGTATTGCATCTTTCTTTCATATCGTGTAGCCCAATAAAGCACAATACTAGGCTAATTACACTGTTGTGAGAGCAGGGTATGGGGGAGGGGCGGTGAACCATTAGGGACATTGGCAGGAAGTGACCAGAGCATCTGAAGAGGGTTAAGAGGTCATCAATAAGTCCTTTTACTTGCCGTCTGCATCCCTCCCCAGAGACTGTGCGTTTAAACTGCGCTTTATGGCGACTCGGGCCTCTCAAATTTACCTCTCAAATTTATCACCTATTGACCATAGTCAGGGCAGCGTTATAAATCGGAGGAGCAGAGCCCGCAGCTGGCCACGTCAAAGCCATGTCAGTTCGATAATATGAACAGGATACGGGCAGAGGACGCGAACAAAGCCCCCGACCGCCGCGCTGTGAAAGGTATCCGCCGCCGTCAGTCCCACAGCGCTGACTCCTCATTGGCTGAGCTGTCCCCTGGTGGCACCTATACTGTGCCAGATGCGCGTTCCCCCCAATCCCCTTCTCCTGGATGTGACCTGAGATGGGCCCAGGGCGGGATTCTGGGTAATTTCTGGCTCACATCCTCCACAACCGTCGATCGCGGCGCCTTTTTGAGGTGAGGGAAAGTGACAGCCCCAACTCTCCAGGGCACAGCTTCCCAGCCGAGTGGATCAACAGACTGAAAATCACTTATGAATAGTCATTAGGCCGTCATTACAAAACCCCTCACTACCCACTTCTTCCTGTGCAGCCGAATGGCTCTTGTCATCCTCACAAGGTGTATCATTTAATTGCCAATTGATTTTTTTCCCCCTGTATATGACAACATGTCACATAGCAAATAGCAGCCTCCACCGGCCCTAGGCACACACACTTTCCTGGTAAAAATATTCTTCAAAAAGAGACAGGATGCTTCAACGCAGGGAGAGCTTAGCGACTCGCAATAATTAAACATGGACGTGCAGAAGATCCATTTGGGGCTCGGAGTGGTGGAGAGTAGTGTAAATTTGTACTCGAGTAAAAATATAGTTACACGGCTTAAGTACTAGCGCTGTAAAAGTATGCATGAAACTACAACAATCAAAACGTGAAAAAATGAAATGGCACAGTTGGGACTTAAACACTGTTATGACTTAAACTGTAACTAATTACAATTCCATGACTAGAATTGTACTCAGTTACAAGTACTTTTGTCATGATACTAAGATTTCAACTACATTTTTGATACTAATTATTACGATAGAATGCAATTTTTGACATAAATAATATAATAGTACATAAATAATAGTACTTTTTTATAGAGTGATCTTGAGCTGTGTTAAAAAAAAAAAAAAAAAAAATGTTTCTGAAACAGTCCAAGATCATTTAAGGTTCATTTCTGTCCTGTGAATGTGTCTTTTCTAGTAACGTCACCTGCTCAAATGATGATCTAGTTTCGATAGCAGTTTCAGTATTGATTAGTATCTGACTTGACAACCTTAATTAAGTAAAAGTGCACGTTAAAAATCCTTTCAAAAAAGTGCTATTACCCCTAAAATATTCCATTACAGTTGCGTGGGTATTTGTAATGACTTTCCCTTACCCCTGAGCATATGCTGGCTCTAATGCGCAGGCTCTTGCTGTGGCGGACGGTGCTGCCCTCAGTCACTGTCAGTGCCATTAGCAGAAGTGACACACCTATTTTAACTCAACGTGAATGTAGGACAATGTCTGCGATCCAGCCTCAGGTCAGAGCATGTGCTGTCAGACCAGGCAAGGCCACGCCACTGTAGAGAAACTATTTACACTGCAAGAGCATAGCAACAAACTCTCAAACATGACCCAGGGATAGGCGGGTTTTTTTGGGAGACTCTTTTATGCATCATTTTACTTCAACTTCAACGTGGTTTTTCAGTTTGGTATTGATCAACGCTCAACAATATCTGATAAAATGACAAAAACTTCTACTAGTGTCGTCATGATCCTAAAACTTCAAACTCAATTCTGATACTAAGGAATTGACTAAATTCGTCGATGCTCAATGACGACAAAGAATTCTACTTTTTACTAATAGAATGTCATTTTCAACTCAAAATAATTCTACTTGTAACTCTTTATGTTACCATGAAGACTTGTTCCGATAAAACTCATACAAAAACTGAAGAAAGCTTAAATTTTGTAGTATTAGTATCTGATTTTTGAGACTTTTTGATACTCGTTTTACTTTGAGTAGAGTTGACTTGAAGTTATTTTCAAGAATTGTTCTGATAAAACTCATGCTAAAACTGAAGAAATCTTAAATTTTGTAGTATCAGCATCGATTATTGTCTGATTTTTTGATACTTTTCGATACTCGTTTTACTTTGAGTAGAGTTGACTTGAAGTTATTTTCAAAACTTGTTCCGATAAAACTCATACTAAAACTGAACAAAGCTTAGATTTTGTAGTATTAGTATCGATTAGTATCTGATTTTTTATACTTTTCGATACTCGTTTTACTTTGAGTAGAGTTGACTTGAAGTTATTTTCAAAACTTGTTCCGATAAAACTCATACTAAAACTGAACAAAGCTTAGATTTTGTAGTATTAGTATCGATTAGTATCTGATTTTTTATACTTTTCGATACTCGTTTTACTTTGAGTAGAGTTGACTTGAAGTTATTTTCAAAACTTGTTCCGATAAAACTCATACTAAAACTGAACAAAGCTTAGATTTTGTAGTATTAGTATCGATTAGTATCTGATTTTTGATAGTTTTCGATACTCGTTTTACTTTGAGTAGAGTTGATTTGAAGTTATTTTTAATTGGAAGCTGTATTTTCCCATTTTAAGTACAATAAGTCTTGAAGCGCAATGCTCAAGTGAAGTTTACTGGAATCAGAAATGTTCTTTAAAAAGTATTGAGTCAATTTAATCTTATCTATAATTTCTATCGTGTTTTTCAGAGATTCACGACAATAACATCGATAGACCACTTATGTTTTTAATTCTTTTTGGGGCCAATCATTGTCAAAACTACCTTACATCCCATCAACCACCCAAAAAAACCTCGCTCCGTCTCCCGCTGGAGTTGACGATGCTGCATTCTCCCCTTCAAATCTGGCAACTCAGCACAGTCTACCTCTTTGACACCCGAACGCCGTCGCGATTACAGACCGGTTTTGCCATCTTAATAAGCCGAATAATGAGGGAATTTCAGAAATGCCCCTGCGCCATTATCGTCCAACAATGCTCTCCGGCGGTGAGTAAACCCGCGCGGGGCAAAAGGGTAGGCGTCGAGATATAATGAAGCTACTGTGGAAGCAATGTAGTCCGTATTGTAAAGCCTTGTAAATACCCATTTCTTCAGATACGAAATGGTAGCAAGGCATTAAGCCAAGGGGAGAGATTTGCCGAAGAATAGCATACGTACACTGACAGCCCCCCCCCTCGCGGTCTTCCTTTCTTTCCTTCTTTCTTTCTTTCTTTTCTCTGGGTGTGCGAGGCTCCGTGACGGCCTGTATCAGTAGCTGGCTGCCGGTTGTCGTATTTTACATTTTCTTTTTTTTTTTTTCCTCGAATCAGACATTTCAGAAGAGATGAGCTGCAGGTGTGCCAGACTTGTAAACACTAATTACGCGTTTTTTTTTTTTTTTTTTCTTCTTCGGCGGATGACAATGAGGTCACTGAAAATAATTGTTGTTGTTTTTTTGGGGGGATGACAATGGAAGACTTGTGGCGGTTGGTTGAGTCCACCAATTAGGAAGTCCTCTCCGCTGTGGGCTGCGTTTTATCCCAAGTTTTCCGACCCCGGTGTAGACTTACGTACGGCGGCGCTAGTTTAAGACCTTAACAACTTATTCTCCGCGATTTCGATCTAAACGTGCTTGCTTCCTGTTGCCGTTGCGATGTTAACTTACTTGTCTAACTTCCATTTGGACAGTTCTTTGGTCAAAGGTTGTCAAAAGTAGAAAAGTAGTCATTTGGGTTATTTTAAGCCAATGCCCTTGCTGTCCAAACCAGTCAAAGTACTGTCACTGGGGTTGAAAAGGCAGGTGAAGTGAAACCCCCTGGTCGTTTCTAAAGTCCGCACAACTTTGGGATGCTCCTCATTTCAGTTCTGCAGCAAGTGACTGGAACCACCTTCAAGACACTTCAAAACTTTGTTCGTTTTTACCTCTGTCGACTTTTAAAAACTCCATCCAGACTATTTTACAGGATCATTGCACATGCTTTTAATACTTTTATATCTTTAATCTGCAAATGTTTCACTGTCTTACGTCTCTATTCACTGTTTCGTGTCATGGTTGATGTGTGACTGTACTCTGTTAGTGCTTCTGTTTTTTTTTTGTTGGTGTCTTGCCAAGGGATGCAATAAGACTCAAACTCGTCATACTCTAGTTTGAGGGCTTTTGCGTCAACATTTCTGCCATTGTCACTCAACATTTTTAGAACGGCATGAGATAGGGATGTAACAAAAACGGAAATATCGTGATATCGTCAAAAGTCTCACAATAATACCATATCGAATCACAAGTTCCTTTGCCTAAATGCAGGTGTTATAGTAGCAACAGCTTATAAACATAGGAACTACATATCCCATGATTCATTTCAGTGCAAATAACACGAACATATATATTTTTTACTTGGATTTTTGGGATTATGATGGAAATAATTCACAGCAAAATCTTTTCAAGGTATTTTAAAAGCAAAAAAATTTCCAATCTTACATAATTATGAGCCTCTTCAAAATATTGCAATAAATATCGTACCGTGAGATGCATATTGTGAGATTTAGATATTGTTACATCCCTAGAATATGACAATAAATGCTGTACCAAATAACCGGTCTTGTTATTATGTATAATATCATAATATCGTGAGCCTCCCAAGGATACTGTGAGCTTTCCCACGATGTAGCAATAAATATCGTACCGTGAGGTTCATACCGTGACGATATCGTATCGTGAGACTTGGATATCGTTACACCCCTAGTATGAGTCAAATGTAGCTTTTCAGTCTATTGTGTAAATGCTGGAAACTAAATTTCCATTCCGACGTGCAGTATTTGAACCCAATAATATGATTCAATAGTAACATAGCAATTTGAGTTTTTATGCCAGATGCCCTTCCTTACTGTCAAAGTCAGTCACAACATCGTAACAGACTAGAAAATGCAGGCAAACTGTCCAGCCAAAGTGATGCAATGAGATTCTAACTGCTCATTTTCTGGTTTGAGGGCTTTTGCTTAACACCTATGCCACCACCACTCAACATTATTAAAACAGTATGAACCAGATTTAGCTTTTTACTTACTTTCAGACAGCCTAGCGGGCAAATTTTGGAACGATTCTAAATTATAACGTTTTAAATATTTTCAGAAAGTACAATTTTATTCACTATTTGAACCCAATAATCCGACACAACCTCGTTTCAAATCACATTTTTACATTGCATGCTTTATTACCCCGACCCTAACCCCCTAGCTACTTTTACATCTAATAAAGTGTATGAATGAGGAAGGGGTGAGCCATTTCCGTATGATTATGATTCCCATTAATTATATTGGCGGTTTATTCAATAGTGTTTGTCCTCATTTTGTAAAATATGACTCGGCCGGACGGTAAATTATGTCAGGTAGCTCGCAAATCACGCTGTGGGCTGCGGTGTACGTTAGCGTGTAAGGGTGGGGGGGGCATCTGAGGGAAACCATCTCTCCACCGCTCTGTCAGATAGGAGGGGAGGGTTCCGGCCAATAGGCACATACATCAAAAGAACTGCCAAACTATTGTCTGTTTTTTTATTAATAAGCTCCTGATATTGCTGCCGGACAAGGCCAGGAGAAGTGCAAGGCTAGCGCTTTTTGTTTTTTTTTCCCTCTCTTCGGCAACACAATCCAGGTATAGGATTTAGCGTTGTAGTGGTGCGCGTTAGTGTGGAAAGGAGATGGAACAACTCAATATATCAGGATCAGAGACGGGAAAACAAATCTACAAATGATAAAAATTGATGATGGACCTTTGTGAGCTTTAAGCCATGTTGTAATCTCACCCAAAACATACCTGGAATTGTGTTTTATTTCATTCTCACATGTTTGATTAACTGTTTATTATTATCTGGCCACATCTCCGAACTTCAAAATGCTCTGTTCCACCTTGTGATGTCATGAAGTGGTCGTTTTCAAGCTACCTTTTACCTTTTGTTTAACTGAGATTCGCAATTCCAGGTCTTAAATTGTCCAAATGATTCTAATGAAGGTGCATGGAGACAAGGGAGCACTTCCTGTACCACCACATGACATCACAAGGTGGAATAGCGAGTGTTAAGAGAGGATTATGAATGAAACAAAACATAACTCCAGGTATTTTTGTGATGAAGAAATTGCTAGGGGTGTAACAATAACCAAAATATCGTGATATCGTCAAAAGTCTCTCAATAATATCGTGGACCATCACAATATATCGAATCACAAGGTTTTTTTGCTTAAATTAAGAGTTATGGTGCAGCAACAGCTAAAAAAACAGAGGGAACTACATAGACCATGATCCTTTGCTTCATGTTGGTGCAAACTACATGAACAAATAACACTTCTAAGCACTTTTAAGTCTTAGTTATATGAATTAAGTCTTGTCAAGGGCCACAAAATCGCAATAATATCGTGAAAATATCGTACCGTGACATTTAGATATCGTTAAATCCCTAGAAATTACATTATAATGTAGGTCAGAAAATAGTGTAATATTGGCCCTATGAAGAGCAATTGTCCAATGCGTAGTAACTGGGACGGGCGCCAGCGTCTTTACAACTGTTCACATTAGGTAATAAGTAATACGTTTTGCATAATTTAGTTTACTCTATTCAAAAGTCAACATCGCGTCACCCGGGTTGTAATTCCGCCGCAGTAAAAGCGCTCCCAAAGTCAAGCGAAATGAACAAGCCCCGCGAACAGAGAGCTCTACACGGACATGACAGCTGTGACAAGGCTATCCCCTATCCCCACTACTCTTTAAGTATCTGTGGGCTAATCCAATGCAGTACCTTTTTTTTTTTTTTTTTTTTTTTTTACAAGCTGTTAATATTGATTGGGGCTGTGGATGAGATAGGGGCGGTTCAATCTCAATAACAGCATTCCATTATACGGCAGGGAGACAGGCGTGCCGAGTGTGCATCTCCCATGCAGCCTCCACGCATTTAGGGTATTATCAAATTGATAGTGACTCAAATTGATTTGGATAATGAAGGTCGCTGCACCTTGAAATATAATGGCCACTTATTGTAATTACCATCACAATTATCAAGGTCGGCGAATCAAAAAGGAACGCTGGCTTTGTGACCGTGATGCACAGACTTTATTGTTTAGCCTGATTGCGCTGCAGTGATACATTCAAATCATACTTATTATTAGTTTAATAAAACGTTTATGATAACCTCAGTGAATGACCTGAATGGCCTTCTTACTCTATTAAACTGGGTTATAAACAATTTCGGGATTAAACGTGTTTTTATTGCGATGTGAACTTATTCATGGGTTTGATTTTGATATCGTGCGCTGTTTTGAATTGTTAATCACTATGGCAACAATCCTAACTTTTCTTCTTTTTGAGACTTCAGTCATTTACACTGTTACAGCAACTTCTAAAGAGATTTGAACTGGACATTCGCTGGTTAGAGGGCACACATTTAACACCTGCACCACCATCGCCATCTTTTCCCCATTCGAAATATATACATTTTTGTTTTAAATTGTTAATCGCTATGGCAACAGTCCTAATTTCTCATCTTTCTGAAATTTTGGATAACAATTTCCCACCATATTACACCAAAGTGCACAACTTGAGGAAAGATTTGAACTGGCTACTCCCTGGTTAGAGGGCAGATACTTCACAACTGCACCACTCTCACTATTTTTTCCTTATTCGAAAGATATATTTTGTTTTAGATTGTTAATCGCTATGGCAACAGTCCTAATTTTTCATCTTTCAGAAATTTTGGATAACAATTTCCCTTCATATGTGCCTAATTTCAGGAAAGATTTGAACTGTCTACTCCCTGGTTAGAGGGCAAACACTTAACAACTGCACCACCCTTGATGTAGTCGCTTATATTTAACATTATAAGCGAATACATCTTTAAATGTGCTTCAGTTTTCTGTTATATGCAATTCTTTGAGGACTTTTCCCCATTCAGAAGATAAAATTTGTTGTTTTAAATTGTTAATCGCTATGGCAACAGTCTTAATTTTTCATCATACTCATACGTTTAGATAACAGGGGTAAATTTGCAAGAGATCTGGACGGGCTACACCACTTTAACCACCATTTAACATCATAATAAGATAATAATAAGATTAATGGCCGACTTAAACATAGTTGTGTCGTACAAAGTCTAAACACGGTATAAAAAATGGTCGAAAACGAAATGTACAGATATAGAGCAGTTGTCCATTGGCGAGTGGAGTGTTTCCTTTCACACTGGACTGCACTCAACCCATGGCCTTTGTTTCAACTGCACCAGGCCCAAAGATGACCTCAGCTTTAAAACAATAAGCGCCTGTAAACTGCCTGGAACGGCCTCTCCGGGGATCACGCCCGCAACTTGGACCCTCGCGGCAGTGTAAGAAAAAAGAGTGCAAGAAAATGTGTTTGGAGCTGGACTATTTTGTGCAAGTGGAACGAAATGAAATAAGTAAAAATCGAACAGAGAATCAAAGACGTAAAGGATAAAAAGTGTCAAAATTTCAGAGATTCGTGAACCTCAAATTACTTTTCCACAACAGAATTTAAAACAAATTTTGATAACACTTTAGATTAGGGGGCACATATTAATAGTTAGTTAATAGTAAAATCCATAATAATAACTGCTTAATTACACCTTTATTAGTATTTATAAAGTACTTTCAATGCATTTTTGTCTAAAGCCGTGCAGTACTAACCCATCA
Organism: Boleophthalmus pectinirostris; assembly: GCF_026225935.1. NCBI lineage: Eukaryota > Metazoa > Chordata > Actinopteri > Gobiiformes > Gobiidae > Boleophthalmus > Boleophthalmus pectinirostris. The sequence continues at coordinate 8,312,775 of NW_026570994.1, read as the reverse complement.
ACTATTTTCTTGGAGATTACAACAGATGTTTTTGTGCGTACGTTGAAATCTTAATAAGTATTAATAAGTGTTTGAACTAATAACTAAGTAACAGTTAATTAACAAACCAATTACCGCTTAGTTAGATGTTAATATGTGCTCCCTAAACTAAAGTGTTACTCAAATTTTACATCAATTCATTAAAATAAAACTATAAAAGCTATCCAAGACATAATGATGACTTAATTTTTGGATCTAAAGTTGCCAAGTCTTGTTTTTTTTTTGTTGTTGTTTTTTTTTAGTTCAAGGCGGTTAGTGGTTAACAGCTCTGGGAGTCAAACAGGTGAAAGTGAAGAATGCCGGACAAAGAAGTGAAAACAAAGACTGTGCGTGTGTGTGTGTTGGTGTGTGTGTGTGTTGGTGGTGGGTGGGCGGGTGGGGAGAGGTTTAGTAGTAGTAGCCGTAGTAGTAGTTGTAGTATTAGTCGTAGTAACAATCTCGGCGGAGGGTAGCGGAGCGTGCGCACGGCAAACTGCTAAGAGGATCAAATATCGGATCCACAACAAAAGCCGTGTCAAGGGGGCGTCGGAGTCACTGGTCGCCCCCCTCCCGGACGGCTCCGCCCCCGCCACCCACCATCCTCTGGCTCCTCCCACCCGCCGGTAGCCCCTCCCGCTCCGCCCGGGGGGGGAGGGACAAAAGATTCGACAGCGGACAGATGCAGGTATTGTGATGCAGAGTTGGCTCCTACTTGCGCGTTTCAGACAGTCTACTCCCTGTCTACCCAGCGGTGGCGGTGGCTGTGGTTTGGATGTGCCATGCAGGAGTTGAATCGGGGACGCAGAGGTGAAGCCAGTTTCAAAACAATACTTGAAAGTTCTTTTTTTTTTTTTTCTCCCCCAAGTTGGCGTGATGTTTTTAAAGCCTGCAAAGGTAGTAGTTTGCGTCGATATTTTCGTACGCGCAATCATGACGCGTGCCAAAGGTTGTCTTATTCTCGGTGAAGATAAAAACAACAGAGGCTAGACTTTACTTTGGTGGAAGAAGTCTGAGAAAAAGTTGGAAAGGCAAGGCTGGCTCATGCATTGATCGTGTTTCAACATCAGACAAGTTTTATTTTTAGCTTGTTGGTAAACCGGCCAAAGCTCCATGCTCCAGTTTCATTCTCAAATCACGGTTAGCATGTGTACAGTAGCCACGAGAGAAGAACTCAGGTTACCTTCTTGGGTCTAGACGCGGATCACTGCATAGGATGAACAGCTCAGACCAAACCATAAAACCAGGTCTCAACCAAGTTCATAGATACATTTAAAGTCTAATTCTTCATTCATGAATATAGAATACACAGAAAGAGTAAACCAGAACCAAAAGACGTGCCAACTACATAGAAGTTGTCAGATTACCAAACTAATTAAACTTTCAATACATTTGGATACCATTTATACACTGGTTGAGTGGTTACATCCACTGACCTACAAACAAACACTGTCGTTGTGTCCTTGGGCAATACACTCAACCCACCTCAGACCCAGTGTTTGTGTGCTATGGTGTATGAAGGTGTGAGTGAATGGGCGAGTGGTTACTTGATGTAAAGCGCTTTGAGGGCCTTGAAAGTGCAAAAGTGCTATATAAAAACCTTAGGATTATAAAAATGCTGATAAAAATGTAAACTATATATAAAAATGTAATCCGTGTTTCATTCGTTCATTCGTTTTTCAATATTAAAGCAAAAATAAGAAAATAAAAACAACTGTTTTCTTCATTATTTCTCTCCAAAGCCAAAATGAAAAAAATGGATAACAATTCCTTTTTTTTCAGTTTTCGATTTTGTTTAAATGAATAATTTTTTGTGACTTAAACTGCAATGCTGGATTTTCACGAGACCGAAACCAGACCAGGACCATGACTGAGACTGGTTTAGTCCTTGTTTTCTTCCTGGTTTAGTCTTGTTTTAGTCTGTTTCAGATCTGTTTTAGTTCGTATGTGGTGCAAAAGTCCTGCATCGCAGTTTAAGTCATGGAAACAGGAAACAGCCTTTATCATTCCTTACCATTCCATTATCATTCCATTATTCATTTAAACACAAAATCGAATGAACGAATCATACACAGATTAAATGTAAATATGCTATGGATAAGTGATTTTTCTCAAAATTTCTAGGTAATGTTACAGTCATTTAACATGTATCTTAAATCCTAAATCAACTACAATTCAATTATTATTGTCTGAATATAATATAATATCAGGATACTACAAAACATAATGTTTTTTGTCAACGTCACCCTTCATCTACACTAAATTAACATGTAAGAAAATACAACTAAACCTTGCCAATGACTATCTTGTGCATCTAAAATACTTGCACTGAACTGATACTAAATCACTTCTCAAAGAAATCCAACCTGGTACTAAGCTAAAAAGCGTTTCACAAGGAGTTAACAGGACTAATCTAGAAACCGGGGGCTTTTTGGGGTACTCCTGAGGTGGGCCGGTTGTGAAGTGGTCCTGTATTTTGTCAGCTGGGCGCCCCTGTGAGACTTGGCGTGGGACGGGCCTGGATGGATTTAGACTAGAGTGTCCCATCGCATTTTAGCACCGCGACAGAAATAGCCGAGTCGTCTCACAGCGTTACCCAAGAACTCACTGTGCAGACTTCTACACACCGAGATTTTACTACAGCATTGTACTTCGAAATGAACATAGCCTAGTAACGCAAATATATCTCAGATGTATACGAGGAGGGTGTTTTTGCACAGTTGTATGGAGTATTGTATGAATGTACTCGTGTATCTCTTACAGTTTGAGCGAAGGTGTAGAAGTCTTGACTACTTCTACCTCCTGCTCCAAACAGGTCGCCCCAGTAGCCTTGAAGTTTGAGTCAAATGCATAGGCCAATTTCGCCCGCTGGCACAATAAAACCACGTCAGCTGGTTTGAAGCAGACAACCTTTGTAAGAGCAGTTGTTGACCAAATTCAATTTTGTCAATCATCCCAACTTGACGTCTTTTATCTGTCTAACAAGCGTGCGCACCGAAATAACAAATGACTTAACGCGGCCATGGTAGTAGCCAAAATTAGCCGGGGGTCTAATCTAATTGCTGAATGTCATCTGCTCCAACCTGCGTCGCGCTAAAACCCCTCTCGCTCTCCAGTCTAGACCGAATTCTTGACGGTCCGACGCTAATATCCAGCGCTGGGGACGGAGAGAAAGAGAGAGAGAGAGAGAGAAAGAGGGGGACAAATGTGGAACGGCAGGCCAATCTGATATGAGCGCCGTCTCCCGGGTCGTAATGCTCGGTGGCGGCTCTTTTTAAGGGAATCAATTAAGGTTTAAAAAGGTGATTCTTGGACGCAGTGTCTGGCTTTATTCCTGGGAGAGAGGGGAGGTGGGTGGCGGGGGTAGAGAGGGGAGGGCGGGTGGTCCCAGAGGGGGAGCTTGAGCACAAACCGCGCACTCACATAATCACACAGCTGAATGGAAGCATTGTTGCAGGGCAGCCCCGTAACTGCCAGTGTGCGAGGGGGCCGATCGGGAGTTTACATGCTTGTTTTGGTCCCTCGGTTGACTCCTGGACACCCCGAACCTGTTGAAAGTAGCAATTCTAGCCCAAGACTTTACATCTCAACTTGGAACCCTCAACTGCAATTCTACCCCTGTCACTTGGGCTTGTTGAGAGCTACATTACACCTAACTATTTTCTGATTTATGTTGTTTCCACAGTACAAAGATACCTGGAGTTATTTTGTTTAGACTGAGTTCTTCTCTCAGACATAGAACACTCTTCACCATTTTGTAATGTCGTTTGGTAATACAGAAAGTGCTCCATTTCGTATTTAAACTCCATTTATCTTCACTGGAATCATTTGGATGACTTCAGACGTGGAACTGCACCGCAAATTTTTGAACTTATATCAGTTAATTCATCTTGTTTTCAGATTTATTATCTACTTCTAAATTGGATTAATTTAGGTCTAGAGGTTGTTTATTTTAAGATAACTAACTAACTAACTAACTAAGATAAATAACTAACTAAGATAAGCAGTAAAATTATCTTTAATAATTTACTACTTTTAAGTCATTTTCTGATAGATTTAAGTGTTTATATCTTAAGTTTTGGTCAAGCTTTTTGCAGAGGGCCAATCTCCACTGAACAAAAGGTAAAATGTAGCTGTTAACTTGAAAATTACCGCTTCCTGCCCACTGCTGTTAGTCCATAGGTGGCGCTGTTCGCTCTGAGGGACAATCACAGACGTTTTATATTAGATGCAACTTTTCATTGACTGATCATGACCTAAACTCCACCCACAGTCCACTTTTCATATAGAGCTGCTAAACTGGGCAGGGTCTGGATGACATCACAAAGGTGGAACAGAACAGAGAACCGTGAAATAAAACACTTCCAAGTTCGTTTTTGAGGTGGTAACAACATTAAATCATGATTTAGAGCTCACAAGAGTCAATTTCGTATTATGTACGTTGGACCTTTAAGGTGATAAAAGTGGTGATAAAAGTGTTTGCCCGATAAGCAGAGGATCACTGATTCAAAGTTCTGCTTGGTGTAAACAAGGGTGGTCGTGTTATTTTGGTCAGTTTGAGCAACCAGATTTATTCCGCTGTGAGATTCCAACAAAAAGGTAAGCTACAAAGTGAAGCAAAGGCCGAAACAACAAAACCGCACTTCCTATTTCTGTTCAACCGAAGAAGCGGCAGAAGAAGAAGAAATACAAAACTGCGTACAATCGCTCGGGGCTAACACCTTCTCCCGGTAGACTCTAATAGACCTGTTAGTATAGCTTTAACTTCTCTTCACTGAACCTTCTTTTCTATTGTCACCCCCCATTTAAAAACCACCATCCAAATCGCCCCGTAGTCCTCCAACGGCACAGCATTCATTAAAGGTACGCGCCGATCGTACTTTTTTCAACTTTTCAAACCTGTGGGAAAGGCTTTGAGGGTTTTAAGTCCCGCTCGGTGCCGTTTAGCAGTGAGCTTGTTGGATTTCACGTGGTTACAGCATGTATCAAAGGAGCCCAGACTGTACCGACAATAAAGGTAGTTCCACACCTTAGCGCTCTTTAATCTTCACCCCGAGGCGCCAGGCAAACTATTCTTCCGTCGGCGCGGCAACCTTGCATTAGATGTCGAAATCAGCTTACGACATGATCTTTTGAGAATGGAGTCTGCTGTTGTGCGCAGGTTTCAAACAAGGTGCACTGAAGGATGAATTGTATTGTGTTGTTGGGGATTCACATGCTAAACTTATGACTGGCAAATGCTCTGATTAGCAATGATTTGAATACATTTACTCTAACTTTCTGAAGATGTTTTATGTCTGCGTGTACTCAGGGTGACCAGATTTTCAAAATAAAAAAAACTGGGACACCATAAATAAAATAAAATTGTGAAACGAGGGCGTAATAAAGAAACATTGTTCCGTACTCGGCTCATTCACGACTTACAAGTGAGTCGGTATAGTCATATTTTCTGTCTATTTTGGTCATTTTTAAGCAGCTTTTCTGTATTTTATCAAAATAAATGACAATTTTTTATCTCTCTTTAGTGTTCGCAAGGATCAGATTGGTCAAAAATAGGGACACCTGAGACATTCTTGCATTAAATCTTGGACAAATCAGTGGTTTTGGATTATTCCGCTGGGACAGGGAACACATGGCTCAAAACTGTGACTGTCCCGGGTAAATATCAACGTCTGGTCAACCTACTTCTACTTCTACTTGAGTAATATAAGTTTGAAGTACTTAAGTAAAAGAAATGGTTACTCTTCTCAGCTCAGCAGTAGTAGTTTGTGACAGTAAATTTATCAAGATAGTAGTTTCAAATGTCTGTTTTTCATAATTTGGAAGTACCAGAATCGTACGTTGTTTCTCGTTTTCAGATACTCAAATACAAATCTGATGTTCAGTTACTGTAGCAAAATGAGAACTTCAATTTGTCAACTGGACAAAAGTTAATTTGGTCGAATAGAACTGAAGAAGCAACTTGGATGAGCTGCGAAACCTATTCCACCAAATAAACTTTTGATCAGTTGACAAATTGAATTTCTCCTTTTGCCATGAATTCTACCTGACGACTGAGGGATTGTACACACTTCAGTTACTGTAGGCTACTTCAATTTTGTCAATTGGACCAAAGTTTTGCTATGAATCCTGCCTACACAACTGAGGGATTACACAGACAACAATAGGCTACTTGAAAAATATTTTTAAAAAGTAATACTTTTGCTATATTCACTTAACTAATTCCCAGATTTGAACCTTTTACTTCTAGTCAGTACAATTATTTCCAGGTAACAATACTCACCTACTTACGGACCATTTTTGCTAGGCACTTCAGCTGCCAAGAATGCACATACGTAAACAAACCGCCCGCTCCCCATGCATAACTCTTATTTATGTCATTCAATTTAGCCCCAGCCACTCAGCTATTCATTTTCATGATCAATTACTGAACCTCACGGCTCCTGTAATGTATTTGGCCTGACAGGGGTCCGCTAAAGCTCCAACCGTAAAATATTCACGTCGACGCGGGAAGGTAGGAAAAGCGGTGAATAGGCTAATTTTGCTCTTTTTACGGTATTTGTTAGCGCGCGTCCCCCGGGAGACGACAGTTACCTACACCTTTGATGCGTAAATGCCGAGCTGTGCCGAGGTGAGTCTATGGGAAATGCGCTCGTGTTTACAAGAGAAGAAACAAGCGCAGTGTAATTGTGCACTGGAGGAAAAAACAGGAGATGTTAGCGACGGTTTACGACTCAATGCTGAATTTCATACGCCAGTTAATAATACACACAGAATGAAATGAATTATCAACTTAATTATTTTATGTTGCGGCAATGTAAGTATTTGGCTTTGGGTCAATCGACTTAAAAAATATAAGTTGAGTAAGATTTAAATGTTAACTATGTCATTTTGCTTTCTTGGAAGATGTGTTTGCTTTGCTGGGATTGTTATACATCTCCATGGAGACAAGAAGGCGATGTATACCCGCAAAGTGACAGGTCAGGTCTGTGGAAAGGCGAGCCCAGTCACAGTAAGAATACATGTTTTTCAAGGATTTTTTTCTTCTTTAACAATAAAAATACAGGTAACTGACACCTAAATGACAAGCAAATGTTACAAAAGTGACAAAATAAAGGTACTTGAAGTTACCATTTTATTTTAGCGCAGTTAGAAAGCAAATTTTGAAAGATTAAACCTGTATTTGCTACTGCTACTACTACTTTTGTAATGATATTTTAATGGCCATTATTCAAGTGCAAACAAGCGTTTATCTTCTATCCATCTCTTCCTCCTCCTCACCAAATGTACCACCTTTAGATATACTTTTTTGTGTTGAATTTCTCTAACAAAAATGGCAGTGACGCAATGCAATAAATCATACTTGAAACGTCTTTCTAAAAGGTCATAATCAACTGGCCAAATCTTGATGTAGTTTTGGGAAGGAAGTCTATTACCAAACAAAGCCCTCGATTGTTCCGAATGTTCCGCACGTAAAGCATTGTTCGCTCCACAATATGAGAAACTCCGACAAAAAACTAAAAGGAAATCAATATTTTGTTCCTTCAAGCCCTGATCACAAAAATGAGTCTCCAAAAGAGTCGAAGATCTGAACCACCCCGGCACATACTATCCTCTTTTCTTCTCTATCCTCTCTCCGTTCCAACAGGTTGAGTTTTATGAATCTCTGCCTGCTCCTCTAGGGATGGCATTCCAAGAGCCTCGCCCGATTTCGCTCATATACAGGCAAATTCATTTCAATATTTATCTCCATGAATATATTTTTTGTTGGGGGGAAAAATAACATTACCAAACAGGTTCGGGGTGCGTGGCTCAGAGGAGACGATCAGAAAGGGAAATTGTGCACAGCAGGAAGAAAAATCATTGTGTTACCCCAGGTGAAAAATATTGTTGCTTTGCTTAAAAGTGCACGCAAGCCTCGCTACGTTATTAGAATGTTTAAATATTAATTCTTCTGCCGGGTAGTAAAGATGATGGAGTTGCCGACTTTGTTTTTCCAAGCCCCCTTTCCTGTAGACCCCACCGCATTACATTCTCCTCCTTTTGTCTTCGGAAAAATGCACACTGCAAATATCGTAACGTATAAATGAGTTAAATGGCTTGAATTGAGAATACTAATTTGGTTTGAGTAGTTTTAACTTGATTTTGTCGGTTTATTTGATTTGTTTCAATGCGGTTCTGAGAAAATACACCTAGTAAACGAAGACAACTCAATACAAAGATTCATTTTGAAACCTGTTATTTAAAAAAAGGAAATAACTGTACTTAATTACGTCAAGTTGGTTCTATTAAAGGTTCTAAAATGGAGTTTTGTGAGCTTTAAGGCATGTTAGAATGTTGTTACCTCATCAAAAACATACTTGGGAGTTGCGTTTTGTTTCATTCCCCTTTCTTTTTTATTAGTCTGTCTACATTTCCAAAGCTCAAAATGCTCTGTTCCACTTTGTGATGTCATGAAGTGGTAATTTTTCAAGATCATTGAGAAATTTCAGGGTTGAAGTTATAAAAATGATTCCAGAGAAGATCTAAAGAGGATTTGTGATGAGGAAACAACATTATAACATCGATCGGAACATGGTGTAATATGATCCCTTTAAAACATTCGATTAAAAAACATTTTTTTGCGAAGTAACTAAATAAGTAAACCTAGATATATACTATTCGAAGTCATGTTAACATTATATTGCGGTATGATAGTGTCAGATTGTACACGGTGATAAGGCAGGAAGTTAACGTCCAGTTCTGATGAGGCGGTCGATGGAGCAGCTTGCCTTTCACGACACGGACAGCTCGAGGTAGACACTGGCACTTGATGTAAAAGCTATTTTTGAAATCAGTCACAACAACTTGTCTTTAAGCCTATTTTTATCGGGCATGGATTGCGGTTCAGTTTGATTGGCACACCGATTGGGACGCGGTTCTGTACAGGAATGCCATGCCAGCTCAAAGTGTATTTTATCACATCTGAAAATTTGTCTCACGGAAGGTCACCGAAATACGATGGAATTCATAATTTGGATATGATTTCCTACACTACACAACATGAAATCTGACATAAAATTGTTAAAAGTGTATATTTTGTTCTAGTTTCTCGATGAATTTTTTAAGTATCCACTGCCAATTGAGTAAGAAATTTGCGTTTATGAAGAAAAAAACAACAACTTCAAAATTCAAGCGTGAAAAAAACATGCTGAAACCAGTCAGAACTAGGTTGAAACAGCCCAAATACTCCATCTAACTTATCAAAACTCCTCAAATCAAGTCAACATTGTAACTCACACCACTTAACTCATTCAAACGCCATTTTCGCAGTGGAACCAGTCGGATTTTCACATTAAGCCGTAACCTGCTTTCAAAATCACCTGTCATTCACTTTCTCAAAAACGAAGAAGTCATTTGCAAAGAGCGAGAGAGAGCGTGAAAGAGAGTAGGAGGTGGAAGGAGGAAGGGGGGGGGAGGAGTAGTAGGAGGTAGGAGGCGTTATGGTGTTTGCCCAACAAAGCCAGGTGCGATTACGGGGGATTTCGAGAAGACTCCACTCAGGTAAAGTGGAAGGGAAAGTGACGCGCCTTTTGTTGCGGCTGAAGAGCTAAGGCTTAGTGGATGCTCAGATCTCAAAACACTTAAGGATACTCGAGATTGAACTGGATAAAGATACAAAGAGCCAAGGGTGCGTGAGGGAGGGGCGGGGGGGGCAGGCAAGGAGAGGATGGCGATGACGAGGGGAGGGGATTGGAGGGGAAGGAGGGCGAGCGGCAAATGGGACGATGGTCAGGTCAGTGGGTAAGTATAATAAAGTACATAGTCTATTATAGTGTAGAATCGAGACAGGCACAAAACAGAGGCTGAGGTTGTCGAGTGTAGTTTTTCAGAGGTAAGAAAAATCAAATAAACTACTTTTAAAAGCAAATAATAAAAAATCTAAACAGCAACTTTTAGAGTCTTACTTTTGATAAATTGGTCTCATTAAACAAGCCAAAATTTTTAGTTTTTTTGCTGCAGACAATAGCGTAACAAGTACAATATTTTCAGAATCTTAAGTTGTAAACATCCTTTTAAAAGTTTTCCAAGCCTAAATAGAATTCTTCAACTGTACCACGTGATAAGTTTATGCATTTATTTTTGTGTCCGCTTACAGTAAATAGTAGGGATGATCCTGATATCGTATCGTCAAAAGTCTCACAACAGTATCGAATTTCAAGTTCCTTTGCTTAAATGCATCGGGAACTACATATCCCATGATTCATTTCAGTGCAAACAACATGAAGAAATATGTTTTTACTTGAATTCTTGGGATTATGGTGGAAATAATTCACCAAAATCTTCTCAAGGTGTTTTAAAAGCAAAAAAAAGCATCCTAATCTACAATTATATGAGCCTCTCCAAAATATCGCAATAAATATCGTACCGTGAAACGATTTGGATATCATTACATCCCTAGTAAATACCATACATTTCCTTATACTGTCACCTACGGCTTATATTTCCATCCTGTATAAAGTTCGACAACGTTTCTGAATAGCTTTTAACAATATGTTTTGCACGTAACTACTTCCGAACCATCCACTCCATGTTTTGCTACAATGTCGCCTCTGTAAAAGTACTACGGACAGGAGGTTGGTTTTGCTCCCATTCGCTCCCATTGATTGAGGGCCTGGCATTGATTGATAGTGACTCGCGCTTTGTGTGAGTGCAGTAGGACAGACAGCAGGAGCAAAGGGGGGAGCGCACAGGGGCCAAGCGTCAGACAAAAGAACCCAGGATACAGCTCTGAGTGACGGGGAGAGCGCTGTCATACCCCCCTCCGTCGGTCCATCCATCCAACCAACCACCCCTGCCCCCGCCCTCACCCTCGCCACCACCAACCCGCATCCACCTGAGAGCAATTCTTCTGCATGTTCTGGTTCAGTCATGCAATGCACAACCGGGTGTCTAAGCACTTTAAAAGCTCATCAGCGCCGGATTCCTAGCTTGTACGAAATACCTTATTCATGATGAAGCCAGCCCGGGTCTAGGTAATTACTAGAATCAAGGTGGTCGCGCAAATGTTTAAATCTACAAGGACCGGGAAGGCCTATGAATTATGCAACCGCATTTGCATCTAAATTTTTAACTGTGCTTTATTCGCGAAAGGAAAAAAAAAAAAGACTCAAAACGCAACGGATTAAAGTTTGATGAGTGAAAGTTGAGCGGCGTATGTACGGGTATGCGCGGCAGATCCTCATTTGTAGAAATTATTTAGGAAGGCGATAAAAGGGGACGGAGAAAGCAAGGCAGCGGAGAAGGTAGCGCAGATAAATAATAATTAAGAGAGAGAGGTGGTGTCTGAGGACAGCGCGAACAGGTTGCGGGGCTGTATACGCTCGCTGTTTGCATAGGGTTTTTCTCCTGGTTTACAGCTCCGGTAGCGTTCACCTCTTTGAATATTTATGAGTATGTGTAGTGCACAAAGCAATATTTCCTATTTGGGTGCATCTTTAAAGGAAGGCGAGGCGGCTGGATGGGCAGGTTTGAATAAGCGGAGCCCGTGGATTAGGTGAAATGATGGGGCTGTGTGCAGAGGGAGAGGAGCGTGGCGTGTGCACAGGTGCTGTTTACATAATGAACATCAGAGGAGTGCTTACCTGCTGCAGAGAGGAGACGCCGCGAGGAAGAGGAGGAGGAGGAGGAGGAGGGCACCACCGAGAAAAGAGAGAGAAGAAAAGACACATTAGTATACGCGGCATGAATAATGGCAGTTTATGTAATCAGACAGAAGTAGGGGTGGAAATGGTGTAGTGAGTTTAAGCGTTTGTCATGAACCAGAGGCTTGTCAGTTTGATTCTGTATCGCTGAAGCCTTGGAATTGTTGAAGAACTGTTGAAGTTGAAGAATTACTGACCTCCATTGCACACTGAAAACAAAGTAATACGATAATATAATGACACAAATCTGACAAATTTCAATTTCTACAATGGAGTCCTGACTTCCTTCGGAGACCTATTCTAGATGTTTCAGTGGCCAAAGAAACTTAAATTAACAAGGCGAGGAGAAAATTCAGGACAAAAGTTAGTTTGTTTGAAGAACTGAAGAAGCAGCTTGGATGAGCTGCGAAACGTCTTCAGACAAACTAACTTTTGTCCAGTCGACAAACTGAATTTTCTCCTCGCCATGGATTCTACCTGGACGACTGAGAGATTCTTCACACATCTTAAATTAACAAGGAGAACATGCAAAAGGCGTTGCTTGATCCAGGAATGAAGCTTGGACTTTCTTGCGTTGCGAAGTAGTGCGTTGTGCAAAGCAACAAACTCCTACAAATACTCAAAAGATGCCACAGAACTACAGCTGTAAAAATGGTTCAGAGTAACTTTGACTCAACTTTTTCGTTCTTTTTTTCTGAATGGAGGTTTCGGTTGACAGAGCTGACAGTCGTGAGTAATACAGGACACCACTCAAGTCCAGTGACACTACATGGAATATCTGAACTGCGCGAAGAGTCCACTTGTCGTGCCGGAATTGGCCAAATTGTGATGGATTGTGCCGAGCGTAAGGCTAAAACTACACCCATCCGTCTTCATATTTCCATATTTGACCCTGTCCCTTCTCATGAAACCAGCCCGAAATGACCTGCCCGTCCCCCCCGTGTCCCCCCGCGTGTGTCCACCGTGTCCCCGCGCAACCAACAGCCAACTACCCCTACACCTCCCTTTGTCCGACGACCATATATCAGTGCTTTTTTCCGCGGTGATGGGAGCGAGCCGGGGAGGTGACAGGCAGCGGCGTGGGGAAGGGAGGGTGGGGTGAAGAGGGGTGAGGAGGGGTATTTTTAAAACTCGGGCCTGGAAACAAAAGCCCCTCCTGAGACCGGCCCCCTGTCCCGCGGATCACCTACTCCCAGGCTCCACTTTTCCCACGCTAACCTCCGGCCTAATTTGCATCCGCTAGCTGGACGCCATTACTTTCAGGTGAGCTGCTCTGTATAGATGATAGAGGCGTTTTTCTCCGGGCCCATGATGTCTCCGCTCGGCAACCGCCCCCCCGCCCTCCCTCCCCGCAACTCCACCGTCCCCTGTCCTACCCTGTCCCTGTCCCTGCCTCATCCTGCTCTTAATTACAGCAGACTGGCACCAGACACAATCGGCCCGTTGATTCTGACCCCCGCCTCCTTCCCCCGTCACCGCTACCGCCGTGCCCCCACCTTAGCCCGGCCGAGCTGACCCGAATCATCTCCTCTCACAGCAGCTGGAGAGAGACAGAAAGAGAGAGACGGAGAGAGAAAGAGAGATAGAGGGGTGGGTACACAAGCAGTTGTCCTGTGGCGTTCGGTGGTCACACTGGCTGCTTATGTCCCCCCACTAAACGCTCTTTTCTTCGGCTTACAACAGTCAACTCTGTCACCCAGCGCGTCATTTTTGTTATCCGCGCCATGCCAACAGTGCAACTCCTATTCGCCGCTACTAAAGGACGCATTATAGATAAAGCCATGTTTGATCAAATTTAGCTTAAATGGAGTAGTTTATGTCCTACGCTGAATGCTCTTTTCTTTAGCTCACAACAGTCAACTCTGTTACGCACCGTGTGACTACTGTCCCCACAAACATGCCAACAGTGCAGTTTCTATTCGCCGGTACTAAAAGACACACATTAATATAGATAAAGCGACATCTGATCAAGTTTAGCTAAAATGGAGCACTTTATGTCGATCATTAAAAGCTCTTTTCTTAAGCTCACAAAAGTCAACTCTGTTATGTTATGTCACTACTGTCTCCCCAAAACATGCGAACATTGCGACTTCTATTTTCCAGAACTGAAGACGTAGTATAGATAAAGCAACATTTGGTCAAGTTTTGCTTAAATTTGAGTACTTCTGAACACTGAATACGCTTTTCTATGCATCACAAAAGTCAACTCTGTTACGTAGCATGTCACTACTGTCTCCCAAACATGCGAACATTACGACTTTTATTTCCAAAAACTGAAGATACATTATAGATGAAGCAACATTTGGTCAAGTTTTGCTCAAATCTGAGTACTTCTGAGCGCTGAATACACTTTTCTATGGATCACAAAAGTCAACTCTGTTACGCACCACAACTACTGTCTACTGTAGTAACCCTAGCGGCAATGAAACTCCTGTTCCCTCATGACTAAAAAGCACTTTATAGATAGAAAACATTAGTTCGAATTCAGTCAAAATTGCTCTTTTCTTTAGCTCACAACTGTTAATTTTCATATATTTATTTACGTATGTTATGCCCACTATACTAACAATGCAATTCGTATTCTCCAGTACTACATGATACTTTGTAAATAAGCGGCATTTGATCAAATTCTGTGACAAAGAAGGGAGTATAGTTAATAATAATGCATTAAAATACAAATCAAAGAATGAATTTGATCATTTCTTTTAACAAAACACATAGAAAACTAGGGTATTCAGAAGTCCTTTGGCAATCCTGGGTTAGTCCTGGTCTAGTCCAAGTTAAGACCTTGTTTACTCCTGCTTTAGTTCTTTATTTTTGACCTTCGACTCTTTCCTAAACCACCATTTCACGACTATTAGATTCTTATTAGATTGTAAAACACTAACTTTCCATGAAGCAGTCCTGTTTTTAGTTAAGCAGCTCATTCAAGCACAAACGCACACTTTCTCCAACCTTTTACATTCTTATTAGACACAATAGTAACTTCTTTCTTCTCCCAAACTCACTACTACACTGTTGTTTACTGTGGCCGACTTGGTGTAAAAGTGTCCACATGTTTTGCATTGTTCTCCCAAATAGACCGGGCCTCCCCCATCGCAGGCTGTGACAGAGGCTTGTTCTCCAGCCCGCCCCGGCACCGCACACAGCCACTACAATACACAACTGTTACGACAACAAAACCACGTCTGTTCACTCCACCGCCACCATTGTTTCAGAAGAAGAGTCCGGAGGAGAAAGGTAGCCATGACAGTAGCCAAATGTACCAGTAATTGCATTTAGTTTACTCGGTTACGCGCACTTTCGGAAGTTTTGGAAGAGGTTGCGCGGTTTTAAAGAAAGTGTGTGTGTGTCAATGGTCACTCCAACCACCGACAATCATCCAATAACGCCGACATATTCATACATAGGCAAGGGTCAGACTGTTAACATTGTGGGAAAAGGGTAAACGCCACTAACGTCACTACCACTAAGCCACAGTTAGTCATGTTTTAACTGCATCTTGGTGAAGGATATTATATAAGACAACTTTATTATTATTTTGGAGTGAATTTTAGCTACTTTCAAGACAATGCATATGAGTTAGAAAGCTTTATGTAGACATATGAAATTAAAAAGTATGCAGTTTTTATTTTTATATATAGATAGTTAGTTAGATCCCAAAGGAAGTTTAAAGTTCAGCAGCCACAACAATGAAACCAAACATAACAACATGCACTTGAGCAGTACTTTCACAGATTACTTGTATATACTAGAGTAATTTTCAAATGCCTACTTTGTACTTCTACTACAGTAATACATTTTTAACTATATCATTCCGATTATTCCGATACTGTATTGATCCCAAAAGAAATTTAAAGTTCAGCAGCAGCAGCAACAATGAAATGAACATAACAACATGTACATGAGTAGTACTTTCACAGATTACTTGTATATACTAGAGTCATTTTCAAATGCCTATTTTGTACTTCTACTACAGTAATGCATTTTAAATATATCATTCCAATCATTCCGATACTGTATTGATCCCAAAAGAAATTTAAATTTCAGCAGCAGCAACAATGAAACAAACATAACATGCACTTAAATAGTACTTTCACAGATTACTTGTATTTTCTACAGTAATTTCCAATTGCCTATTTTGTACTTCTACTACAGTAATGCATTTTGAACTATATCGTTCCGATCATTCCAATACTGCATTGATCCCAAAGGAAATCTAAAATTCAGCAGCAGCAACAATGAAACAAACATACAGTACCAACATGTACTTGAGTAATACTTTCACAGATTACTTGTATATACTGTACTAGAGTCATTTTCAAATGCCTTCTTTGTACTTCTACTACAGTAATACATTTTTAACAGTTTTCGATACTGTATTGATCCCAAAGGAAATTTAAAGTTCAGCAGCAGCAACAATGAAACAAACACAACAACAACATACACTTGAGTAGTACTTTCACAGATTACTTGTATATACTGGAGTAATTTCCACATGAATACTTTGTACTTCTAACACAGCAATACATTTTTAACTATACTGTTCCGTCCATTCCTCAGTCCGCTCCCCACCTCTGCAGATGCCTACCATAACTGTCCGCCTCACCGCGAAAGGTAATTACCGTGTATGGGAAGAGGGAGGATGCGAGCAGTGTTTGCTCTGATTAGACGGGCCAAGCTAGCATTTACAAGCCACCTTTCACTGTCCAAACAATGTCTGTCACTTTCTATCAATAGCTGCCGTGGGAGGAAAAATAGTCGCCAAGGTGTCGACTCCGCCACACGAGCGGAGGAAGCTAGCTAAATTGGGAGAAAAGTGCATTACGAGGCCCGGGTAACTCGGCAAATACCGGCACGGAGGTGGTTGGAACACGTCCCCTTTGCACTTTGGAATTCTTGGCCCATCCGTCAGACCGTCAATACGAGGCTAATTTTGTTTGCTACCTGGCAGTTCCCGGTGATTATGATCTTTGGATGGATGAAAACGCAGGAATAATCGGCTTTCTCACGCCAACAGGAGCAGAGGTGATTTGGCGGACCAATATCTTTTCTGGTAGGTTTGTTAAACGCAATATTTCGACCGACCGAAACTAGATGAAAGCGAAATTAAAATGGATTGAAATGGACAGAAACTATGACGAAGTTTGCTGGGGGTTTTGTTAAAGGCGCTGTGCCTATTTTCTAAAACGTGAAACACAGAACTACTTCATTTTAAACAATTTGCAGTGGTCCAAAGTTATTCTTCATTTACTTTATGCATTCTGAACTTTCCAATTATTCACCACGATGAGTTTACAAGCACTTTCCACAACTTTCAGAGGGCAATGCGGAGTTTGCTGTCTGTCTAATAAGTAGCATGCTAAGTGTGCACTTCCTGATTCTTGGACATACAATGCTTTATAATAGATGCAAACAGTACAAAGTTGACTTATTATGAAGATATTATGAAGATTTGCTCATACAATATATCTGTACTGGGGGAAGACAAATTTTGCTCAAATACATCGGGAAAAAAATGGGTTTAACAAAAAATATTTAACTAAAATTAACAAATGATCCAAGCTAGAACTAAATAGTTGATTAAATACATTGTAGGTGTGAAAATTCTTCAACTAAAACTTAAATAATTCTATGATAAAATCTTTAAAACTGATTAAAAAACGCTTGTCAAAATCCTCGCCGTTCGGGTTGGAGCAGCTGTCAGGAGTGCTCTTGTCTGGAGGTTTTTAGTTGGCCTGTATGTCACGCCACTTTCCCGCTCTCACCTCATTTCTTCTCCCCAGAGGTTACCAGCTGCACCGGGCTCTCCTCACTCTCCTCGCTCTCCTGCTCCTTTGCTCCCACTTGCACTCAGTCATGTTACATTTCAGACAGTGTGTTAACCCCCTACTCCGGCAAATTGAACATCCTTGTTAGAGGGAAAAAGTACGGTAAAGGTAGCGGTGAGGCCGGTTAAAGCTAAAAATGGTGTAATATGAACAGATGTCCGTTATATATGACAGATCACCTGTTAAATTGGAAGTATTTTGTAGTATTTGACGTAGTTGACAAGCTTAGAAGTATAAAGTACAACAGTAACTAGACAGAACGTTGACCAAGATCTTCCAAGACTGCCACTAGTAGAACATGAAAATCAACATCATGATTTCTGATTTCGCATAGATTCAGAATTTGAAATAAAAAAATGTATAAATGAAAAAATTCTGAAATACTTAAATGACAAATGTGTTGGGAACATTGTCAAATACAAATACAAAAACAATACAAATAAAATAATACATTTAGTCCCATGTGCCTCGATCAAATTATTATGTTGTGTGATTGAAATTTATTCGTTATGATAGATTTTAGAACTTATTTGGTGAAGAATTTTGAAATTGTGTTGTATTTTAGCATGTACTATATAAATTAAGTTTATTTTTAAATTAATTTATTTGAAACTACAGAAATAACAGGACTTCATTTCATCATTCTCAGCGTTTAATTACTTAATTTTACTAAGTTGTACCTCATTTATGTTTTTAAGTTACGCTCACTTACACATACAAAAAAAAAAGTTAAAATTACTCAAAAAGAAGAACGTGTTACCGCAACTTGACATAATTAAGTTAGTACTACAAATTCTAAAACTTTGAGTAGACACAACTTAATCTATTTAATTACTTTGAACATTCGGGTTTACAGCGCAACAAGTGTAGTTAAGTGAACAGGAAGTACACAACTTGAATTCACTTTGTAAGATTTCATATATATTTTTTACTTTTTTTCATTTTATGTTAGAATTTCAATGATTGTTGGCAAAAAATGTAAAAAAGTAATGTTTAGAAAGAAACAAACTGAAGTGGGCGAATGTGTACGCAACTTTAGGGTTCACGAAATGCACTTTTTAAACACTTTTTTTACATTATCAAGTCAGTATGGACAGAAAAAAATGTATTGTTTTTTACACATGAGCAAAACTGATTAAAATAAACCAAAACGTGAAATAAATGACATAAAATTGGATAGAAAACCAGTCAGAAGAACCGTCCTCTCTTTTGTACTTTGCGCTAACTCACTAACACCACCTCTACTCCATTTCCCAAATTGGCCTTGCTTCTGCTCCCCAAAAGGAAAAAAAAAAACTTATCAGCTTTTACTCCTGGTTCATTTTATTTCATTTACGAATTACAAGGGAGGATGCCATTATATATTATTAATTGTGTTCGGTTGCGTCGTCCCTGGCATGTGTGCGCGGCGAGCTCGCGGATGTCTACAGCGGTGTAATTACGTTCTAGCCGGGCAGCCATCCGTTCCCTTTCAAAAATTTACAGGATTCTTAATCAGGCTGCTCATTTGGGGCGCTGGGTGGCGAGGATGGCGAAACACAAACACGGGATGTATGCTAGCACGGGAACACCTGCTTAGCATTGATAGCAGCTGTCAGTCAGTGAACGGAACAAAAAAACGTACACGCGCTCGGAGGGGGGAGCGAATTAAAAATGCAAGCATCACCAACTTCTTATTATTTACTTACTCCAAAAATGAACTGCTGGAAAGGAGCGGGGGAGAAACCTGGCAACGAAAACGGAAGCTGTAGTGAGTTGGGTGCACTGTAAAAAATTGGAAATGGCGTGGATTCAATGTTTTGGTTTGGGGAGTGTTGTGAAGCCAGTTTAGTCACGATGTAGGCTTTGTTTTGGTCCGCTTCTAGATCTGGTTTGGTTCAACTGTCCTAGTCTAGTACTGGTATTTTTAAAGCAAATTTAAAGGACAGAAAAATAAGGAAACTATTAAAAGAGTAAACTTAAAGAGTGATTTCTAACCTAGGAACCAAAGTTTCAAATTTGAGTCAACACAAGTTAAAAATAAGGTCCAACTGAAGTCAGGATGTAGGGTTCTTTTGGTCAACTTCTAGATCTGATTTGGTTCAATTGTTCTAGTTTAGTACCAAGTATTTTTAAAAGTAAATTTAAAGGGCAGAAGAGTAAGGAAACTGTATTTAATAAGTAAACTAAAAGAGGGATTTCAGTTTACTCATTCTAGGAAGCAAAGTTTAAAGTTTGAGTCAGCACAACTTCAAAATAAAGTCTAACTTCGACTTTAGTCCTAGTCTAGTCCAGGTATCTTTGACTGGTTTTGATAAATATTTTTAGCAAATTTAAAGGACAGAGGAGTAAAAAAAACATTATTTTGTAAGTCAATTATAGAAATAAAAACAGTGATTTTTAACCTAAGGACCAAAGTTTCAAATTTGAGTTAACACATTTTAAAAACGAGGTCCAACTGATGTCCTGATGTAGGCTTCGTTTGGTCCACTTCTGGACCTGGTTTAGTCCCAGTCCAATCCAGGTATTTATGATTGGTTTTGATATATATTTTAAGCAAATTTAATGGACACAGGAGTAAGAACATATTATTACTAACCTAAAGACCAAAGTTTCAAATTTAAGTAAGCACAACTTAAAAATTATGTCCAATTTCAGTCCTGATGTAGGCTTCGTTTGGTCTTCTTCTAGATCTGGTTTAGTCCTAGTCTAGTCCAGGTATTTTTGACTGGTTTCGATAGATATTTTAAGCAAATTTAAAGGACGGAGGAGTAAGAAAATTTTATTTCGTAAGTCAATTATACAAATAGAGTGATTCTAACCTAGTGACCAAAGTTACAAATTTGAGTCAGCACAACTTAAAAAACTTAACTGCTCGAATTTTAATGATATTGGTGTTTGCATTTACATTTCTACTATGTGAATATGCTAGTTACTGTTCAAAAAAGTGCACTTATTAGCAACTGAAAAGAATAAAAACGACATGCTTTGATTATTATTATTTTTTTATGTTTCAGGTAAGGCCTGTTTGAGGCTCTTACATTACAGATTTATCCACTGATTTAAAAAAACTGAAATACAATTAGATTTGAAATTTGACATCATATTTTGGATATTTTGACTTGCTATATTATTAAATTTGAACTTTTCTCAATGAGTTTAAACAGTTCTAAACATTCTCAATTCAACATAGCAGATATTTCAGTTTCTCTCTCTCTCTTTCTCTCCTTCTCTCGCTTCAAAACTCCTCCACTCATCATCCAACCTGAGTGCCCTCCCCTCTACCCTCCCCCCTTCTTCCTCCACCGTGCCCCCTTGCCACCTCTTCCCCTCTTCCCTCCGTATAACGTTTCTATCCGTTTGCGTCAGTCCTGGCTGCATAATTCATTTGCATTATAGCGCTGCATGGATGCTAATTAAATCTTTGCCTGGGAATGCCGCGCTACCGAAATGAAACCGTGAATATTTTAGCGCGGAAAAATGCGGAATTCCTAATCTGGCGCCCCCCCACCCACACAGTGCCTTTTGCCTTTTCAAGCCCGACAATGCACTCCGATTCACTTATTGTTCTTAAAGATTATGTGCGGAGTTAACGGCGCATTGGAAGAGCTGCTGGTGCAAAGATCTCTGAATGTGAATTGCCAGTGGGCACGCAGGAAGCAGCTACAGCAAAACGGCCACTGAGGACCTTTAGATTGGAATAACAACACCTTAGAGTAGGGTTAACCCATTTAGGGCCAGGGAAATGCACTGGAGAGCGGTTTAGTCTAACAACTGCAGGAAGGCAATGCTGTGTAGTAGTAGCAGTAATAGTAGTAATAGTAGTAGTAGTAGTAGTAGCAGTAGTAGTAGTAGATGCATGATGAACAAGATATGGCATTTGGTAATTTGGGAACATTTAATCAGAAATAGACATTGTAGTAATAGTAGTTGTAGTAGTACTAGTAGTTGTCGTCGTCGTAGTAGTACTAGTAGTAGTAGTAGTATACACATGTAGTATAGTATAGTAGCATACACTTTCAAAAAGGAATAGTTATAGTAGAAGTTGTAGGCCTATAGTAGTAGCAGTAGTAGTAGTAATAGTCGTAGTAGAAGTATACACATGATGAACAAGATACAAGGTTAAGCCAATAAAGAGTTATATATTACATTTGGGAACTTCAAACAGGAATAGTTGTAGTAAAAGTGATAGGCCTACAGTATTAGTAGAAGTAGTAGTAGTAGTAGTAGTATACACTCGATGAAAAAGATAAGAGGTTAAACCAAAAACGAGTTATATATTTGGGAACTTCAAACAGGAATAGTTGTAGTAGAAGTCATAGGCCTATAGTAGTAGTAGTAATAGTAGTAGCAGGAGCAGCAGTAGTAGTAGTAGTAGTAGTAGTAGTAGTAGTAGTAATAGTAGTATACACATGATAAACAAGATAAGGGATTAAGCCAAAAATGAGTTATACATTTGTGAACTTCAAAGAGGAGTAGTTGTAGTAGAAGTTGTAGTTGTAGTCCTATAGTAGTAGCAGTAGTACTAGTAGCACTACTACTAGTAATAGTAGTAGTAGAAGTAGTAGTAATAGTAGTAGTAGTAGTATACACATGATAAACAAGATAAGGGATTAAGCCAAAAATGCGTTATACATTTGGGAATTTCAAACAGGAATATCTGTAGTAAAAGTTGTTGTCCTACAGTAGTAGTGGTAGTAGTAGTAGCAGTAGAAGTAGTAGTAGACCTATAGTAGTAGTATTTCCATCAGTCTATGTAGCCACAATTATATTCAAAACAATACAATACACAATGACATTTAGCAGTGAAAATGACAAGAATGGATTTCAAAATGACAGAAATTTAGGGACTGTTGCCATAGCGATTAACAATTTGGCATAAAATAACTGTATTTTTTGAATGAGAAAAAGTCCTCAAAATATTGTAACATAAAACCCAAGAAGACCTAGGCTATGTTTGGACCTACAGGTATTTTTATCCAAACACAGTGAAGTGAAAGTGAAATTTGTATCGACATTTTAATTATTTTAATCCTGAAATTTAAGGATAATATTTTTTTTAAATGTCAGCCAGAGACGATGTTGTTTGTACGTTGGATTTGCGAGCGCGGGGGGATTACCTGTCTGACTTCCGCCGGTCACATTTGGGTTAAGTGGTGCATGAAAAGGTTAATAGACTCAACGAAAGCAACGCTCAGATACAAGCTCCGATAGAAGAGAGAGAGAGAGAGGAAGAAGAGATGGAGAGATGAAGGAGAGAGAGGGGAGGAATGGCGGGATGAGTTAAGGAGGAGCGGAGGAATGATGAAGAGGAGGGGGAGATGACAGAGGAGGGGAAAGGCGGAGAAAAAGGAGGGCATTAAAGAGAGATTGAGTGGAGGGTGAAGGAGAGAGGGAGAGCGGTGAAGAGGGCAGAGGGAAAGAAAGACGGAGAGGGGGATTTGAAAAGAAAGAAGGAGCGATGATGAGGTAAAGAAAGAGGGGGAAGAGAAGAGGCCGAAATAAGTTGAAGAGGGGGTTTTTGACAAGAAAGGAGAAGGAAAGAAAGGAAGATCAGTGGAGAAAGAAAGGGAGTGATGAGATAAATAACAACGGAGGAAAGGTGGAGAGGTAGGTTTTGCGGAAAAGAAAGAAAAGATGACGGGAATAGACAAAGAAAGAGGCAGAAAAGAGGAGGATGGTTAAGGAGTGAAGGAGGGGAGGATATGTAGAGATAAAGGGATGAAGAGGACAGTAAAGAGGGATCTGCAAAAAGAGAAGAAAGAAAGAAGAAAGAAAGAAAGAAAAAGATGATAGGAGTGCATAGTTGGAGAAAGGTGCAGTTTGTGTTTGCAAAAAAGCGAAGGATGATACAAGAAGAGGAGGAGAGGATGTGTAGAGATAGAGGGATGAAGCGGAGAAAAAAAAAGAAGAAAGAAAGACAGAAAGAAAAAGACAACAGGAGTGCAAAGGTAGTATAGGAGAAAGAGGCAGATTGTGCGATACAAAAAAGCAAAGGATTGATGAGAGAAGAAGAGGTGAAGAAAGGAGTAAAGGAGGAGAGGATATGTAGAGATAGAGGGATGAAGAGGAGAGGTAAAGAGGGGGAGATCTGCAAAAAGAGAAGAAAGAAAGAGATGCAAAGGTAGGAGAAAGAGGCAGATCGTGTGTTGCAAAAAAGCAAAGGATTGATACGAGAAGAAGAGATGTGAAGAAAGGGGTGAACAAGGAAAGGAGGGATGAAGAAGAGAGGTAAAGAGGGGGAGATCTGCAAAAAGAGAAGAAAGAAAGAAAGAAAGAGATGCAAAGGTAGGAGAAAGCAGGCGATTGTGTGTTGCAAAAAAGCAAAGGATTGATAAGAGACGAAGAGAGATGAAGAGAGGAGTAAAGGAGGAGAGGATGTGTGGAGATGGAGGGATGAAGCGGAGAGATAAAGAGGGTGGGATCTTCAAAACGAGAAGAAAGAAAGAAAGACAACAGGAGTGCATAGGTAGGAGAAGGCGGCAGATTGTGTCTTGCAAAAAAAGCAAAGGATTGATAAGAGAAGAGGAGAGGTGAAGAGAGGAGTAAAGGAGGAGAGGATGTGTAGAGATAGAGGGATGAAGAGGAGAGGTAAAGAGGTGGGGATCTGCAAAAAGAGAAGAAAGAAAGAGATGCAAAGGTAGGAGAAAGAGGCAGATCGTGTGTTGCAAAAAAGCAAAGGATTGAGAAGAGAAGAAGAGATGTGAAGAAAGGGGTGAACCAGGAAAGGATATGTAGAGATGGAGGGATGAAGCGGAGAGGTAAAGAGGGTGGGATCTTCAAAAAGAGAAGAAAAAAAGAGAAGAAAGAAAGAGATGCAAAGGTAGGAGAAAGAGGCAGATTGTGTGTTGCAAAAAAGCGAAGGATTGATGAGAGGAGAGGAGAGGTGAAGAAAGGAGTGAAGGAGGAGAGGCAGAGAGAGAGAGAGAGAGAGAGAGAGAGAGCTGACAGTGACGGAGCAGCCTTGCGCCACAGCTCGCTCGTCCCGGCGATGGAGGGATGAGGCGCTCCTTTAAAGCCCATCTGGCCCGGAGATGTAATAAAATTGACATATTGATTCCTTTGAATTTACGAATGCCTGTTTCATAAAGTCCTATTTCCAGAGCGGGGCCCCTCTTTAGAGCCCTGTCATTTTTCCCCCAAATGGATCAATTATGTGCCCACGTAATCCTGTTACCTGCACCGCCCACGCGCACCCCGCCATCCGCCCGCCCGCCGCCCGCCCCGCCGCCGCCGCCATCCACCGCCATCCGCCCGCCGCGATCTGTGCACACGGACACATTATGCCTCTATAAACAAACTCTCCTCCGCCTTTATGGGCCCCCTCCTCTCCTCTCCTCTTCTCTCCTTTCCTCTCCTTTCCTCTCCTCTCTCCAGACCCCCTCTCGCTTTCTCTTTCTCTCACTCCCCCCCTCTCTCTTTCTTTCTGTCTTTCTTTCTTTCTCCTCTCTCACTGTTCTTCTATTTGCTGTTTCTTTCTCTCTTTCTCATCCTTGAATCTTTCTCGTTTTTCATCTCTCTCACTCTGTGTCTTTTTCTCTCTCACTGTCTCCACCCCGTCTTACTCTTTCGTTCTCTCTTTCTTTCTTTCTTTCTTTCTCCTCTCTCACTAGTCTACTGTTTGCTGTTTCTTTCTCTCTTTCTCTTCCTTGCCTCTTTCTCGTTTTTCATCTCTCACTTTCTCGGCCTCTGTCTCTTAACTCTTTCTCTTCCCCTCTTCTCTATCTCTCTTTGTCTCCTCTCTCACTCTCTATCTCTCTTTCTCTTCCTCCTCTCTCACTTTCTCTATCCTCTAACTTTTCTTTCTATTCTCTTTCCATGCTTCTGTTCGCTGTTACTTTCTCTCTTTCTCTTCCTCGCTTCTTTCTCGTTTTCACCTCTCTCTTTCTCTGTCTATCCCTTAATTCTCTCTCTCTCTCTCTTCTTCTCCCATTTCTTTGTCTCTCTCTGTCTCCTCTGTTTGTCTCTCTATCTCTCTCCCACCTCTCTCCTTCACTTTTTCTCTTTCTGTCTCTCTCTTTCTCTCTTCCTCCTCTTTCACGTTCCCTGCTTCCCTGCTGTGCCTTAACTCTTTCTCTTTCTTTCCCTCTTCCTCTCCCATTTCTCTGTCTCTCTCTGCCTCTTCTCTTTGTCTCTCTCGCTCTCTCGCTCCCTCCTTCCTCTCTTTTTCTTTCTGTCTCTCTTTCTCTCACTTTCTCTTCTTTTTGCTTCTTGCTTCTCTCCCATTTCTTTATCTCTCTCTCTCTCTGCCTCCTCTCTTCATCTCTCTATCTCTCCCTCACCTTTCTCACACTCTCTGTCTCTCTCCCTTCCCTTTTTCTCTCTCCGTCTCTCTCTCCTTCTGCTTCCTCTTTCCATCTCTCTGTGTCTCTCTCTTCCTCTTCCTACCTCCCGCTCTATCCTCTCTCCATCCTTCCTCTCTTTCTGTCCTCACACCCTCCCTTGCCGAAAAAACGGTGACGACAAAAAGAGAAGGTGAACAAGAGAAAAGAAAAAAAGACTCCCCTCTTTCTCTCTTTCTCTCTCCTCTCCTTCCTAATATCCCCAATTGTTCAGACACATCTCTCTCCCTCGGGGCTTTGTTTAGGTCCATCCTTCGCTCTCTTCTTCCTCCCTCCTCGGCGTGTTTTTCCACTTGTAGAAATCTCTTTTACCTCCATAAAACAGAAACCGACCGCCCCGCTCCCGAACTCACAAACATATATTTCAATTTGAAGAGAAAAGAGAAGAGAAGAAAAGAGAAGAAGAGAAGCGCACCCAGACTCCGAGTACTACATCGATTTTGATCAACTCTGCGAGCGGGTGTTGGTTCCGAGCTTGCGGGTGACTACAGATTTCACTTCCTCATTTAACCACCTTTAACAGGCAACGGAGAACAAATATTTTTGCTTAGGGCAGCGGAAAATAGGTGATGAATACTTCAAAAAAAAAATTGCGTTTTTTTTTTTTTTTTTTGTCACAAGGTTGAAGTTATAATAGTTGAAAGGTGGAACTAAAGAAGTAACGTTTCAGATTCAGGAAACGATTCGAGCTCTTGTAATGTCATTTTCTCATCAAAAACATGGGGCTGTTAACTTGAAAACTACCACTTTATGACATCACAACGTGGAACAGAGCAGTTTACGTGCTGAAGATGTAAAGAGAGGGTTACTCAAACTCAAAAAAACACAAAATCGAAAACTTTGAAGCAGTTTTTGAGAACGTGATGAAGTTCTAATGCGGGTAAAACCTCACAAAAGTCGATTCAGGAGCTTTAAAGCAACACTGCGGAACTTTCCGGAGATACCAGGTCTTCCAAAACTTCCAAAAAGTAAAAAAAAAAAGTTTAAAAAACCAAAACAAAAACACACTTTGGAACGTTCTTCATAAAGATAGATCAGGTTAAAGAGCAAAGGATTAGATAAGAGTCAGGTTTGTGGAGATGCGAGCCCACATACTTTCAAAATAAAATAAAATAAAAAGTTACATAGTGGAGCTTTAACTCACAGTGACTAAACCGGGTCTTAGGTCAAACGAGGACTGAGTAAGACGAAAAAAGGAAGCAAAAATTTAAAAAACAAAACAAAACTTAGGTCGCTGTTTAATATTTCTACTACTAGACTTTTTTTTTTTTTTTTTTTCATTTTTTTTGGCGTGTTTAAACCACAAATGACAAGATTTTAAATTGTAAAGTTGCAAAAAAAACTAAATGAAATCTTTCCCGGCTCTAACCTTTGGGACAATATGAAAAAATGAAGAAAAAAACGGTATAGAAAGAAAAAAAAAAGTGTTGGTTTTGGTGTCGCTGAGGCAGAAACACATGTTAAAGTCTCATTCTTAACCTGGCGGAGAAAAGGATGGAGGGAGGAGAGAAGAGAGGGAGGAGAGGAGGGGTAAACGGTGTAATAGGCTGACACGTGTAGTCGCGGGGTCAGACCGGAGCGAGTGTAAAAACGTAAAGAGCTGTCAGGTGGAACGGAGAGAAAGAGAGAAAGAGAAAAGAGAAAGAGAGGTGGATGTCTGTTTTACTATGAGAAAGAGAGAGAGAGGCGGGGCGGAAAGAAGAAAAGAGACAAAGAGGTAGAAAAGAGGAGAAAGAGATGAGAGAAAGATAAGAGAAAGAATGACAATAGAAAGAAAGAGAAGTAGAGGATGAGAGAAAGAGAGAGAAAGGAAACGAGATACTAGGAGAGAGATGGATGCGAGAAATTGAGATAGGAAGAGAAAGAAAGAGTGAGAGAAAAGAAAAGAGAGGGAGAGGAGAGAGAGAAGAGGGATGGGCCAGAGGGGGTGAGAGAAAGAGAAGAGAGGGATGAAGAGGGACAGACAAAGGGGCGAAAGAGAGGAGAGAGAGAGATGAGAAAGGGTGAGGGTAGAGGAAGAGAAGAGAAAGAGTGAAGACAGAAAGAAAGAGATGTAGAGGATGAGAGAAAGAGAGAGAGAGGAAACGAGATACGAGGGGAGAGATGGATGCGAGAGGTTTAGAAAGAAAGAAAAAGAAAGAAAGAGAGGGGAGAAATAGAAGAGAGAGAGAGAAAGGGAGAAGAGAGAGAGAATGTTAAAAGAGGCTGGTGATGGAGGGAGTAATGAACGAAAGGGACGGAGAAAGAGAGAGGAGAGAGAGATGAGAGAGGGGTCGGGTGTAGAGAAAGAGAAGAGAAAGAGCGAAGACAGAAAGAGAAGTAAGGGATGAGAGAAAGAAAGAGAGAGAACGGAAACAACATAGAGAGGTTTAGATAGAAAGAGAAAGAAAGCGTGAGAGAGGGAGCGTGGGGAAAAGAGAGAGAGTGGGAGAGGGAAGGGAAGAAATAGAGAAGAGAGAGAGCTGCAGATAGAAAGAAAGAGAGAGAGAGAAAAGAGGGATGGGTCAGAAAGAGAGAGAGAATGTTTAAAGAGATGAAGTTAGGTGAGGTTTATGATGGAGAGAGTAATTAATGAGAGGGATGAAGAAAGAGAAAAGAGAGAGAGAGAGAGCAAAATAAAAGAGAGAGAATAGATGGATGGAAAGATCGACGTAAACGAACGACAAAATCAAACAATCCAGAGCCAAACTCCAACCCGATTTCCGAATTTTAACAAACCCGTATTCCTTCGTTTTCGCAGCGAGTCAGAAACAACGGATGAGGAAAAAGAGAGAAGAGGAGAGAGACAGAGCGGAAAAGAGAGAGAGAGAGAGAGAAAAAAAAATCACTACTCCATCTTATTTTGCACACTCCGGCGAGCTACAAGCGGCTCAGTTACACTACACTTGCAGCGAACAATCAGTCTGGCACAGGTTCACAAAGCCAACACATACCTTGTCACTTAGTACTGACCTGAGCAGCCAGCACACTCACACAGAGAGGAGAGAGAGAAGAGACGGAGGAGAGGAGGAACGAGGGAGGAAAGAGGGAGGAAAGAGAGAGGGAGGAGACAGAAAGACAGGGTTTGAGAGAGGAAGGGAGCACGAAGAAAGAGTAAGAGGGGAAGAGTGAAGAGGTATGGAAGGAGAGAAGGAGGAGGGAGAGAGAGAGGGAGGGAGGGAGGGAGGAAAGAGGAGGAGGAGAAGTGAAGCCAGAGAACATGGAAGAAATCACCGGCTCGAAAACAGACCGGGAGTAAAGTTGTGGTTGTAAGTAAAGAGATTTCAACCGTTCATGAAAAATCTGCAAAATGACGGGGTGATCTGTTAATGAAAGAAGGTTCAATCTAACCCTAACCCGTTACATTCTCCGTGATACCTCAACCTCAACCAAGACATTTACGAGCACATTCTTTAAAATTTGTAAAAAAAAATGGCAAGAAAATGCAAAAAACAAAACAAAACCAAAAAAAAAGCAAAGAAATTATGATATCAAAATTATCCACTTTTTTGTTTACCCAGTCATTTATAAGTCAGATAAATCCCGTCCCGTATGCATCTAACGACAAAGTATTTTATTGGTAATCAATAAGTGTGTGGTTAACATGCTAGTTATTGTCGTTAGCATGGCCGTAGCTGCAAAATTCCTGCTCCGTAAAGAAATTATGATATCAGAATTACCCTTTTTTTTCCCATGTATTTGAGCAAAAATAAGCCTTATATAAGTAGCTTTTGATGGCAAAATAAGTCTGCTATGCACTTTCCACATCTAATTCTAAAGTGTTCTGTTAGCATGCTAGTTGTTGATGGGTTTGCCATAATAGCAAAGCTCTGCTCTGGTCTCTGAGAGTTGCAAAAATTGCTTATAAGTCAGATAAATCCCGTCCCGTACGTATCTAATGACAAAGTGTTTTATTGTTAATCAGGAAGTGCATGGTTAGCATGCTAGTTGTTGATAGCTTTACTGTAATAGCACTGGTCTCCAAAAGCTTTGAGAATCACTTATAAAAGTCTGCTATGTCCCATCCCGTACGCATCTAATGGAAAAGTGTTTGATAAGTGTGTGGTTAGCTTGATAGTGGTCGTCATTAGCACGGCTGTGGCTGTGAAATTCCTGCTTCGTAACTTGTAGAGAATATTGTTGTTCGGAAAATGCAAAAAAAAAAAAAAAAAGAAATTATGATATCGAAATTACCCGTTTTTTTCCCGTGTATTTGAGCAAAATAAGCCTTGTATAAGAAGCTTTTGACAGCTAAATAAGTCCGCTATGCACTTTCTACATCTAATTCTAAAGTGTGCTGTTAGCATGCTAGCTGTTGATAGCTTAACTGTGATGGCAAAATTCCGCTCTGGTCTCCGAAAGTTGTGATAATCGCTTATAAAAGTCCGTTATGTCCTATCCCGTACGCATCTAATGGAAAATTGTGACAAAGTGTAATCAATAAGTGTGTGGTTAGCCTGCTAGTTGTTGCCCTTAGCATGACCGTGACTGCAAAATTCCTGCTCCGTAACTTGTAGAAAGCGCTTATTAACTCATCGTGGGGGATAATTACAAAGTTGAGAATGCATAAGTGAGGGATGACTCTGGACCCCCGCAAACAACTTAAAATGAACTTGTTTTGTTTTTCACGTTCTTAAGACAGTAAAAATCACGTACGGCAGATGAACCCCACATTGACGTGACCAGCGAGGGACATTCCGGAGCTCCACGGAACAGTTTGGCTTGGTCCACCTCCAAACCTGACATCTCTGGAAGGCCGACCATAATGATGCACAATGACAGGTAATTATGGAGGAGCTGAGCAGTATCTGTGGAGCTTCTGGAAAGTCTGAAGACCACGTGGACTGCAGCCAAACATCTCCGACCGAGAAACCAGAGCAGCTTGTAATCTATAAGATCCAACTTCAAGACCCCATGGCAGCGCGGTGGGCTGTTTCAGATTAGAAGCGGGCTACGGCGGTGTTAAAATAAGACTGTCAAAGTTACTAGTACGTCGGTGAAAGCTGATGGAGGATGCGTTTGAGAGATCGGGTTGTCCAGGAAAAAAATAAATAAATAAAATAAAAAAATAGATGTAAAAATATGCAAGCTATATAAATTTTTGTATACATTTTTGCAACAATAAAAAAAATTATAAAAATAAAAACGGTAAGAAATACTAAAAGAATTGACGGAAGACGCCAATGAGAATTACGCAAGGAAAACAACAGTTTGACAATTTATGCAAAAAGAGATTACAAAATGCAAATCATCTGGAATTGAATCTATAATTTGGAAGAAAAACAAAACAAATAGGGATGTAACGATATCCAAATGTCACGATACGATATTATCACGATATGCATCTCACGGTACGATATTTTGGAGAGGCTGATATAACTGTAACTTTTTTGCTTTTAAAATACTTTGACAAGATTTTGCTGTGAATTATTTCCATCATAATCCCAAGAATTCAAGTAAAAAACATATTTCTTCATGTTGTTTGTTGAAATGAATCATGGGATATGTAGTTCACAATGTTTAGAAGCTGTTGCTGCTATAAAACCATGCATTTAAACAAAGGAACTTGTAATTTGATATATTGCGAAGGTCCTTGATATTATTGCGAGACTTTTGACGGTACGATATCACGATATTTCGGTTAATGTTACATCCCTAAAACAAAACAACAAAACATAAAAAACACCACTGCATTCATGGAAAACGCCAATAAGAAGTTAACAAAGGTAGCTGTAAGTCAAAAACCGAACCGCTTTACTACTGGAAATACAAAGTAGAAAAAGTAGACTTTTTTTTTCTTTTTTTCTAAGTACAAAATCCCTCCAAAACATGCTCTTATTATGACAACCCAACACTGTGTAAGAATACTAAACCGCTGAAGTAGTTTGCAAACAGCTTCACCTGCACGCCGAGAGAAGGGGCTGGCGGCGGCGGCGGTGTTGGGAAGGGGGGTGGTGGTAAGCGGCTGCAAATGGGGGGTGGCGGTTGTGGTTGTTGCGATGGTGTGTGTGGTGGTGGTGGTGGTGGTGGGGGTTCGTCGGCGCAATCTCTAGTGCCGCACAGCCTCCTCAGCTCTCGCTCCCCTTTTATAAATTACCTCATCAGTGAGTGAAATTAAGACCGATTCTTGCAGGCAATTTCTCAATTTCCAATGCTAATTAGCTTTTTCTCTTTACTTTTAAATTCTGTAGCACCTGTTTAGGGGGAAGACATCTTAGGCAGTGTGAGCGCATTTAATCACAATTTTAATTAACCGTCCCCGTAGATGTGAAAGGCAACCAATTATAATGCAGATGAATGATGATTTTTCCACATTAAATTGTTTTGTTTCTTCGTTATGATGATTGCATAAATACTGCCGCCGTTCAATTTTTATCTAGTGTAATTTTGTAATTGTTTTCGCGAAAATAGAGCAAAGCCTGCACGCGCGCAACTCGGGATGGAGTTTGTGTGTTGACAAATTGTTTCGCGGCGCTAACCTCTTCGCTGCCGGCGGATCTGGAGCTGGATTGGCGCGCTTTGTTTCGAAGTCTTCCCCTTCCCCGACGTCTTATCTCCTCGCGACCTTCGCAAACTATTTTACCCGCTCAAAGTCATCCTCGCTCGCTGGCGGTGTATGTGTAAGCGCAGATGGAAGGTAGCGGGATGGGCTCATAATCTTAATACTCGCTCGTGAAAATATCATTGGGTTGGACGACTGCGCCTCCGTCGGGTTTATGGCGTCTCCTTCGCTTTTACGCTAATGTGCGCGCGGCGTCGGCAGTAAACGCGGCGTGCTTTTAACGCGCCGGAGCTGTTTGTTTTGTTCATAGCGGTGTTTCGATACGAGCGCAAACTTCTACTTAAGTCTTAATAAAGGAGATGGCCTAATAACAGAAGGGCTGGGGGAGACAATGTATGTACCTCTTAGGCTAAAATGGGTTTCATGCATTAGCAGTAAAGTCAACGGAAAGTGCGTCGTACAACCAAGTGGGGTCAGAGTGTACTCCGATGTGTTTTTTTGGTCGTATGTGTAACACGTTTTCATGATGTTGTTTGGCTCTAACTTTGGTTTTCTGAAGACATTTTGTTTACTTAAAAAGGGATGGGTTCTTTTTTATTTATTTATTTGTTTTACCTCAATTTAAAGCCATACTGCACAACTTTTTAAGCTAAAAAATAAAGAAAAAATGTAAAACATATGAATGTATTTTGGTTGTATTTTTTCCCAATTTGAATGTTTTAAAATAAATTAATAAATGTAAAAATAAACAGGCATCCATCTCCCAGTGGCTTGTCTATGGAAATCTCATTATGTATAATTTAACGTTCTGTTTCAGTGGAATCTTAAAAAAATATCAAAAAAATCTAGTATAATATAGTACTAGTATTCTGATACTTATAATAGACAAGGTTGAGGTGTAGTGGGTTAAGCCTTTGCCCCAAGAACCAGGAGGTAACAGGTTCAAATCCCCAATCTCGATTCAATTCCATTTCCTTCGATGTTACATTAATATTACAAGAGTTCCAGAAAGATACACAGTGTTGCTTTAAAGCTAACAAAAATAAGAAAAGGAGGCGGAAATTAGACAAGATGAATAGTTGCAGTAAAAGTATTTGAAGTACAGTAACTATTCCGCTTTATGCAACTCACAGCAAGAACTTTTGACATCTTGTACATCACACATCCAGCAGTGTCTTTCTATTCGCATACAGTACTACAGTGAAAGAAAAACTCCCAGAATGCCTCAGTGTTTCCCCCACCCGCCGCCCGCCACCCAAACCCCCCCCACCCGCTGTCTAATCCCAGCGAGCAGTGCATTCAGTTTGCGCAGATAGCATGCAAGAGCTGTAACGGACCAGACGCACTGAGCCAGGGCACGCCGGCTCCTCTCCAGCCCAGAGCCGGGGCCTCGGAGCGGGGAGGAAGTGCTCCGGAAGCCCCCCTGAGCTCTCACCACACCGGGGGAGGGCATCCAGGATAATAATGATAAAACAATATTGCGGACAGGAAGGACAATGCTGTTTGGAATAGTTTGCGAGACGTGGGTTTGAGGCGGATCGGGAATTCAAAGTTTGGGAAAAGCGAAATTGTCAAGAGATGTAATAAAACCTGAGTTATAGTTATGGAATTATTATCATTTGAACATTTTAAGATCAAATAACTGCTCAAAAACTGGAACAAAACGTGCTTTTAATACCTGGAAGCTAACCATTCAACAGATTATGAAAGTTCACACTACAATCAGTTTGCCAGTTCTATTGTTACAACTTTGTTCTTTTGCAACAACGAACAAAAACTTTGAAAAAAATAAGATACAAAAATGAACGTTGAACTTGGTTATTTAGATTAGCCACTATGATCTTGCCAACTGCATGCAACAAATTCTAGATATACAGTACTTCCCCATAAAATTATAAGTTTGTGGGTAGGCCTGAGATGTTAAAGTTTAAAGTTCTGATCACTCATAAAACACAATGGATTTCAGAAATGCGTTTTTGCTCTACAAACTCTACAAAATCTTGATAAAAATGTACAAAAACTAGAATAAGAATGACTCAATTTCTACAAAAACGTCAACAACACAAGAACCATTTGATTCTAATGGGAGATTTTAGACCTTTTCCCAGCCAATATCTCATTAGAAACGATAAAAATTAAGAATGTAACCTTCAAAATCAACCTATTTTTTAAAATGATGGCAACACACGGCAAAAAACAAAATCTAGCCAAGTTAAAATGACTTGAATTTCAAAAGTTGTATGATGATTTGAGTAATATTTCACTTGACAAGTAAAATGATCTGCCAGTGGAAGAAGACTTTTTGTTCTTAAAACATGAAAATACATCTTACGTCTTAAGAAAAAAAAAAAAGCACAAAAAAAAAAAAAAGCACTTAAAATAAGAAACAAAATCGAATGTCAGTTGAATTAAGAAAAACACACTTATTCCATTGGCAGATATTTTCACTTTTTGTCTTAATTGTCTTAATTTAAGTCACTTTAACTTACCTACATATTGTTGTTTTTTTTGTTTTTTTTTTCCATTTGGATTCAAAATTCAATTCCTAATTCAGTTCAAAAATCAAAAATTCAACACTTATTCACGCCTCAGTGTTAAGAATAATTCAGACTTTGGTTTTTAGAATTTTTTTAAGAAACATACATGTAACTTTTTTGGTTTCAGAGTCAACTTTGTCTTACAGGAAACTTAAAGGTGTCCTGCTGGTCTCCATGGAGATGCCATTGCTTTGCCTGGAATGTTCCACAGGGTTTAATAATGCCTCAATCCTATGTCCTAACCCCTTAGTAAGTACACACAAAGCCTGAATCTATCTTAAATTTAAACTTTTTTTTCTCCAGTTTTTTTCATGCTACATCAACACTAATTAAGAAATAGTTTTAATAAAGAAACACCAACATTCTGAGGTCCTGAACACTATAGCCCAGCCTCCTCTCCTTTGAATCTCAGTGAAGGTAAACAGAGCTTTGAGTCCTGAGCGCTGTGTCTAAGGCAGATCCGTGCGGGACAATGGGGCGACCCAGTATCTCCTCCTTTGTTCTGGGCTTAACCAAACTCCACCGTCACACTGCTTTTACCTCACTGGAAGCGGTCATCAGCACCCACACAATGCGGGAGAAGGTGGGTGGGGGTTTAGGTGGGGGTTCGGGTGGGTTAGGAGACAAACAAAATGATTAGGTGAGGAGAAGGGAGAAGGAAAGGTGGAAAAAAAAAAAAACATGAAAGAGGATAGAATGGTGTATTGTAGTTTTGATGTGTTTTATGTAAATATGCTGATATTTTTAGGTTGAGGTGGTGTAGTGGGTTAAGCAATTGCCCATGAACCAGAAGGTCACAGGTTCAGGATCCTCATTTAGTACAGAAAAAGGTTTATATATATAGTTTTAGTTGACTGCCATTGGTCCACATTCTGAAATTTAAAAAAAAAAAAAATTTAAAAAAAGCATCCTGATATTTATAATAGAGGTAGTTGAGGTGGCGTAGTAGGTTTAGCGTTTGCCCATGAACCAGAACATCACAGGTTTAAATCCTCATTTAGTACAAGAAAAGGTAAAATGCATAATATAGTACTAGTTAACTACTATTGGTTCACATTTTAGGAAAAAAAAAAAGCATCCTAATATTTATAATAGAGATAGTTGAGGTGGTGTAGTGGGTTAAGCAATCGCCCACAAACCAGAAGGTAACAGGTTCAAATCCGCATCTATTACAAGAAAAAGTAAAATGCATAATATCGTACCACTGGGTCACAGCCAAGAAAAAAAAAAAGCATCCTGATATTTATGACAGACATACTTGAGGTGGTGTAGTGGGTTAACAAATTGCCCATGAACCAGAAGGTCACAGGTTCAAATCCTAATTTAGTACAGGAAAAGGTAAAATTCATAATATAGTACTACTAGTTGACTGCCATTGGTTCACGTTCTAGAAAAAAAAAAAAAGCATACTGATATTTATAACAGACATAACTGAGGTGGTGTAGTGGGTTAAGCAATCGCCCACAAACCAGAAGGTAACAGGTTCAAATTCTAATTTAGTACAGGAAAAGTTAAAATGCATAATATAGTTTTAGTTGACTTCATTGGTTCAAATTCTAGAAAATGGGTGATAGTGTAGATTCTAAATAGTGGGTTTTTAAATAGTGCGTTTGCCCAAGAACCAGAAGGTAACAGGTTCAAATCCTCAGTTTCGAGCATACATATTGTTGTATCTCCAAAAACTTCCAACTTATCCTTGATCACGATTGAACCATCAAAGTTAAATATATATATTTTTGTGTGTGTAATTGAAACCACAAACAAAAAAAAAATCACTTTATTCACCTTCAAATCTTACTTTATTTGACTTAATTTCTAAACTAAATAACAAACTCACTGTATTCCAATATTTTCTTACCGACCATGTCATTCTGGCTTTTCCTGTAAGGTTCAAATCCCCCCTCTTCAAAGGCTACGCAGAAATATTTGAGTAGAAGAATGAATAAAAAACACAGGCACCTCCTAATCAGACTCCTCCGAGGCTGCAGAGGAGAGGAGGAAGAGGAGGATGAAGAGAAGAGGAGGAGGAGGAGGGTGACAGAAGTAGAGCGCGCAGGGTTCACTAAAAGTTTCATTACAACATCCTTATCTCCTTCTCTCTGTGGTTTTCAAAAAGAACACCATTGGAAAAGGTGAAATGTATAATATAGTACAAGTTGAATCCTGAATTGAAAAGCGGTTAGGATTAAAGGTGCAATGTGTAACTTTTCTTTTCGCTATACCTGCTTGTCACCATGGAGATCTTTGCCTGGACTAAAAGGCCCTATACGCAATTTTAGAAGCAGCTCCTGAGGTCGAAAATAAGTCTGCTGTGTACTGCTTACTTTCGAATTATAAAGCGTTTTATTGTCTGAGCAACAGGAAGTGCACGGTTAGTATGCTAGTGTTTTTTTAAAGCTTGGATTTATTAAATTATGTGTGTTTTCTTGCCCGAGCAGACACGCTGGGAGTGGGGTCCCCTCTCCACAGATCTGACCTGCAACTTGGCCTAGTGTAGAGGCGGTCAGCTGGTTGTCTCCATGGAGATAGATACGTTTAATGCCATATTGCGTAACATTTCAGACAAACTACAAACCTCTCTATGGATACAAGTCGAAAAGTGACTCTGCGTATCTTTAAATCTATAAACTTGCTATAATAAGCATCACAATTTTGTATCTAAAGTGAAAAAAACAACAACAATTTAAGATTTAAAACTTAGTCAAAATATTGGCAATTTTTAAAGTGTAATACGTAACTTTTCTGGTGACTGCTGGAGCAAAATTTTACTAGAATAATGTTATTTCTTCAACCTCAGTTTCAAAGTAAAATACGTTTTGATTTTGCAACACAACATGCACCCGAAACTATTAAAAACTTTATAGTCGTTATGTAACAGATATGCAGATTAAAGTTGCTAAACATCTTTTTCATTTCTGAGGAGACATGGGCTGTTGAACATATGTGACAGTTTGCGAGTGTCAGCTCTTTTCCAAATATAAGCCACATCCACACTTCCTTGTAACTCGCATGTAACTTCCTCATTCCAAATAGCTCTGACTACTTAGCAACCAAATGAATATGAAAGTAAAAACATTTCATAAATAGGTTTTCTAAAAATTGACGTGAATTTATGTAAGTTTTAGTGGTAGACTTTGTGACTTTTGTGGCGGACAGTTTGTTGACCGCTTGTTGCTTGGCTCGTATTAAACTTTTATCTTGTATTTATTCTTATTTTAGTATTTTTATTGCCTTGAAGAACTTTATTATTATAGTCTGTGGGATTGTCTCTGCACAGATCTGACCTGCAACTTAACCTGGTCGTGTCACTTTTTTTTTTTTTTTTCTTTGCATAGAGTTAGATAAGTTTAATGCCGTACTATGGAACATTCCAGGCAAGCACGATACCTTTAAGATACAAACTTGACAATGAAACAAAACAAAAAAGTTGCAAAATGTGTCTGTTTCAGTATGACAAAATTCCTGAAATGAAATGTTTTAATTTCAGTTTCAAAATTTCTACTGTTTTTGAAGAAATTGAAGAACAGACAGACTTTACATAGACTCTTTTTTGCTTCTAAAATACAATAAAGACAAAGATTGATCAACTGATTTAACCTGTCACCTGAAGTAGTTTGTTTCCTCTCACTCTTCGACCTTTTTTTGCTGATCTGTTTGTTTGAATGCCTTTTTGAACTCTCCTTGTCTCTCCTGTCAGGTTAAAGATCCTGGTTGGTTAAGGTCCACCTGAAGGCTGACTTGAAGCCCCGACTTGACGCGCTCTACCCTGGGGTGAGGTTTGAGGAAGAAGAAGAAGAAGAGAGAGGAGGAGCAGAGGATTGAAACCGATGACGAGTTCTGTCAAGACGATTTCGCACCGTTGGGGATAGGTAAGATGGGGTGGGGGGAGGAGAGATCAGCGGGGGGCAGGTTCGTGAAGAAAGGGGGAGGAGGTGGAAGAAATCGTACTATCAAAGCTCGTAGAATACCTAGTTAGTACCTAGAAATGTTAATTACTATTTTCCAGCTTGAAGAAATTGGCGATAATTAGTCATGATTGATTTAAATGGACTTTAAATCACATTAAATCTACATCGATACGGTCAAAGGACTTTAAACTAACCCCAGTTCTCACTTGCATTCAGACATTCATGCAACTGTGTACCGGTGAAGTGTCTTGCCCAAAAACACAGCAACCATATGCAATGCCAGCAGGAGGGATCAAACCGTCAACTATCAGGTTACTAGACAAGTTTCTTTATCATCTGGAGCTGTCAGTCAAACTTGTGTGACTGAAAACTGACGGACACATGCTCGGAAATCTCATCGCGTACTTAGTAGTACTGAGGGGGCATTTTGGGTCGTCATGGCGATCACCCCTCTCTCTATACACTGTCTCTCTCTCCCGTAGTGTCTCTGGGAGTACTAATTGCACATGTGCCAGTCTGCCATCATAATAAAATCAGAGTTGAGGCGGACATTAAGCATGGCTGCCTCATTTGTGCGTGTGCTGAAAAGGTAGCATAAATGAATATTTCATTACCTTAATTACTAAGGAATACTCCTTTCCGCCAGTCGTGGAATGAGTGTTGCTGTAACTAATTATGAAAAGTAATAACATTAGGGATACTGTGATTGCCAGTTTATAAGTCGGCGTCTGCTCGCTGTTGAGGTACAAACCGTGTTGGAAAACATACGGCGAACAGCGCTAAGGAAGGAAGGAAGTGAGGAAGGAAGTGAGCCCTCCATCAAAGCGCACATCTGCAAACGTGGGCTGTGCAGGCATGAATGGAGCCTTGATTATCTTCAGGGGAACGGGCGTATTTGAAATCGCAAAGTGGAGGTTTTAACAGGTACCGGGGGGCGAAAAGGTTGCGACGCTAGCTCACTCCATCGTAAACACTGCAAAAATGAAAATCTGGCCAAGTTAGGATGACGTAAATGAAGAAAGTTTTATCATGGTTTGAGTCAATTTCACTTCACAAGTAAAACGATCTACCAATGGAACAAAAAAATATGAAAATACATCTTGCTACACTAACTCTTTGCACTTAAAATACCGCATTTAATCCTTTGGTAGTTTTTTTTTACTAAGCTGAATCTACTCAAACAACCCAAATGTTCTTAACTGAAGTCATTATAACTCACCCAGATATAGCTTTTTGCAGTAAACGTCCACTTTTTGGCTCATTAATCCACCATTACACATGAACGAAAAATATCAAAGCCAACGTTCGCTATCTCCGGCTACCTGGCGCCGACCTGTGAAATCCTTTCGCGTCCTTTACCCGTACCTGCGCGCGTAAGTTAGCGCCGCATTACCACGGCTCGATAGTTCCCCCCCTTTGATCCTCACCTCCGCCGCGGGCCCATCCCATAGACCGTAATGCGCGACCACAGATAAGGTCGCGAAGGGGGGGTGTGAGAAAAAGAGAGACACTACAAGGTCCGCTTTGATGGCCATGCTAATTCCAATACCCCTAAGTAGTAAGAATAACAAAGTGCCGGAGAATTTATCTGTGGAATGCCAGAGCAAGACGACCGAGCGATAAGGTAGCGGTTTCCCTTGGGTGGGGGAGAGGTAATTAGACAGGACTGGCTGGGTACAGGGGAGGGCTGCTGGCTGCTACACGAACACTGTGAGACTATGGGAAGTAAAGGGGATCTTAAAAGATTTTTTTTTTTTTCCCATGTATTTGAACACTGTATGTTTTGCCTCAATACACACAGAAGTGCAACTACAGAATATACGCAGCTCTTGAGATCAAATAAATCAAACCGTGTGCTATTTTCCGAGAAGCAGGAAGTGCACAATTAGCATGCTAGTTGTTGTGACTGTAAACGCCGCTCTCGTCTCTAAAAAAAAAATTGCGAAATGCGCCTACAGGATTGGTTTGGGATGCATCAATTTAACAAAAAAGTAATCTTGGAGCACTGCAAACTGTTTAAAACAAACTAGGTCTGTTTTTTGAAGTTTAAAAACAATATCGAGGTAAGTTAAAATGACTTAAATGAAGAACTTTTGACTTTATTTGCGTAGATTCAACTTGACAAGTAAAAGTATCTACAAATGGAGCAAGTGTGTTTGTCTTAATTCGAGCAACATTCGATTTTATTCCTTATTTTAAGTGTGAAAGTTGTACTGTAGCAAGATGTACTTTCATATTTAAAGCACAAAAAGGCAGATCATTTTACTTCGTCAAGTGAAATTTACTCAAATCATTATAAAACTTTCTTAATTCAGTTCATTTTAACTTGACTAGATTTTGTTTTTTGCAGGGAAGACAGTAAAAATCAGGTCCAGCGCCCTTAAAATGGAGTGAAGTACTTTCGTAGACCATTAATACTTTTGAAATGAGCTGTTTATTGCTTGCTCAAGTCTTCGATAACTCCCCTGTCAAGTTAAAATACTTGCAAAATATACTGGAATTTAGGTAGCAGGGTGTGTGCAAAAAGTTAGACATGCTTTTATTTTGAGTCATTAAAAAAATAACAAAACTAATGTGGGAGTATACAGGAGTTCACTGGCACTTTTAACAGTCCTTAAACGGTAGGGAAAGTTCCATAGACTAAAATGACCTCCTCAAAAGGTTATAGTTTTGCTTTCACCTAAATAGCAGTTATTAGAATGGTGAACTAGTCATACGCGCTTCTCAGAACTCAGGACAGCATCGGTTCAGGAGAATACAGTGAGTAAGAAACAGCCCCCAGGTTTTTCGAGGTCATCTGTAGCTGACCTCTCGTCTGGCTCTCAGTCACGGGGCAGAGGCAGAGACCGCGACCGCCTGACCCCCCTCCCCTCCGCTCTCCGATGGGTTTGTAGGTCAGGAAATAGCCAGCGATGCCGATTCAAGGGAAGGGGTCTGTGGCGTTTAATTGATATGGGAGTAGAGAAAAATGACCGCACTTTTATGTAAATAGCTGGATGAAAGAACTTTAATAAAAGATATGGTTTGGTGTTGGTTAAGTTTCTATTTTGATGTTTCTTTGTTGTAATATATTCAAAAATTCTGGCAGATATTACATTATAGATCTGTTTCAATAAACCGTGTCACTGCGAATTGAAAAAACAAAGCCTCAAGTTACCAAATGTCTAAGATCAGTTTAAAAGTTGATTCAACCTAACTAAACCTGTCATAAAAAACAAGAATTTAAGTAGTTTTAACTTAAGTTTTTCTAGTGTAAGAACCTCAAAAATCATCTTAAGAGGCTGTTTACACGAGAACGCTTGTGGGTAAAAACGATTAAATATTTTATCGGAAGTGCCTTTCCTTTAGACGGCGTTTTGGGGGCTTAAAAACGCAAAAATCTGGAACCACCCTCCAGAGTGGAAAAGTTGAATAAGCTCTGTCGCAGCGTTTTCATCTACACTGCCCAAGCCACAAAACTGGTCAGATCTGCTCACATCCCATACGTGTTTATGTCACATACATCACCACCTAGTGTCACCACCCAGGGTATCCCCAGGTTTGACTACCCCAAATGTAAGACTTCTTTAAGACCTTTAACTCTTTCCCCCTTGGACGCCTACTTGGAACAACCCATACATATATTAGTATGTATGGGTTGTAGTGGCCCCCACCTATCACAGCCTCTGTTTACCATTTGTAATGGTCGTCAAATCACGTCTTTAGTGATACAGCGGAGGTGTCAAAAGACGTCATTAAGGAAAAAGGGAGGGTCGTCAAATGTAGTCTTCATGGGGGAAAGAGTTAAGACCTTTTTAAGACCACTTGCACCCAATCACATACAATTCTAATAATGACCAACCAACTACTATATCTAGAATCTAAGAGCCATGATCCATCCAACGTCTTCCTCCACTGTACTGATTA
This sequence comes from Boleophthalmus pectinirostris, assembly GCF_026225935.1. Classification (NCBI taxonomy): domain Eukaryota; kingdom Metazoa; phylum Chordata; class Actinopteri; order Gobiiformes; family Gobiidae; genus Boleophthalmus; species Boleophthalmus pectinirostris. Next base: position 8,270,092 of record NW_026570994.1, on the reverse strand, counting down.
TTTACTCATTGCTGAAGGCGCCAGAAACCAAAGTATTGTTTGCGCATACTCCAAATTAGACGTTCATTCACCTTGTTATTTTTTTTTTCCTTCCCTCTATTTAATATTGCACTTCAGCGCAGGTGAGTATACAAAAAAAAAAAAGGCTAATGAAATTTAAGACCTTTGTGAAAAAATAAAACTTGGACATCATTTAAGACCTTACTTTAGGAACATGAAATTTAAGACCTTTGTAAGACTTTTAAGACCCCATGGCTGCCCTGATACCCAATCGAATTCCACACACTTTTGACGTCACCGTATGCAAAATCACCTTCCGAAAACACTCGTCTAAACGCAACGCCACTTTTGCGTCTTCTGTTCAGACAGTCATCACGTAAACGTAGGCTGAGCTGTGGTAGCAATCGCCTTCATGAACTCCCACCCTCTCGAGAAATCAGTATGGACTGAAGTCATTTTAACTAATGCAATTCTAGTTTAGTAATCCTTCTTTTGAAAAATCCTCCGAAAAACATGAAATGGCCTGTATGAACACTCACTGCTACTCCCTACGACTTGACTGACCTCCTCCATCTCTTCCTCTGCCCTGTCAGAAAGGCAGCGGACAGGCCTGTCGGTGTGATTTGACCCCCCCTACCTGAGGAGGTGTTTGTTTGACATTCCCGTTTGACAGCGACGCGACATGAGGCATACAGGGGGGGGCTAGTCTGTATGTATGTATGTGCGCGGAGAAAAGGAAGGGGGGGGAGCGCGCAGTCAAAAGCCATTACCACGCGACTTCACCTCTCCCACTTCTCTCCGTCCGCCGCGTGACATTTAAAAGAGGGGAGATGCTCGCGTTCTTTTTAGCTCTCCTTGACTCACTGTTGCCAAAGGTTAAATGTACGTTTGAATAACACAGACCCCCACCCTTCCCCGTGTCATTTTTGACCGTTTTTACCTCTTTCCGACCCTGCACGCTCCTGTTAAGAAGGGTCTTGATCAACGCGGAGATGAAAGCTTTCCGGGGGAGAAGTGGAGGTACTTTTCGCGCAACCGCAAAATGACCTAATTTTGTCCTAATCTCGCTTGGCAATCGGCTGCAATTAAACCGAGATAACACATCTGAATTTACTTGCGAAGAGAGAGGGAGTGTAAAAGCTTCGTTAAAAAAATAAAAAGGGGGTACGGGGAGAGCCGAGGTGCCCGAGAGGCCTGTGAATAATGGAGGAATCTAAGAAAGTGCTCGCTGATCAAAAAGCATGTTGTATTATATGTCGTCTTAAAGGTAGCGTTCGCGTTGGCGGGAGAGAGACCCAGATTTTCCAGATGCCATCGCGGTTTAATCTGGTGATCTGTTATTGATTGATGCCACGGCCGCGACCTTGCCGGAGGGACTGTACCACCTGGGCAATCGCGCGTACATCAAGCTGTGTGTTTTTCCGATATACAGGATGTCCAAAAAAATAAAAATGAAAACAATATCAAACCACAAATGAACGATTAGACTACCCTCTTCTCTAAAACATCATTAGATTTAAGATTTTACTCAAACGTTTGCCTAGTCTTGCTTATAATTTGACTTCCTGATTGGACATGAGCAGCAAGTATGACATATTGTACGTAGATATGTTACCTAGCAACCATAGTACATAAAACAAAAGCCAAAACTTGTCTAAATTGCACAATAGTTATGATCTGACAAATAAATGACAACACCTTTTTTGGTAAATCTACGTTTAAACTAACAGAGAAATGTCTTTCTTGTGAGGAAATAAAGCTACTTCCTGTATTTTCCAACTTTTTGTTTTCTACTTTTCCTCGCAAACTGCCACTTAACTGATTTAAAACTACGATAAACATTTAGCACAGGTACATCATTTCGAAAATACAAAAAACAAACAAACATATGAAGCTGTCAAATGCACTTTCAACATAGTAAGGTGTCATCTCACAAACTCAGAAAAAGCTCACAAAAAAACATTTTAATAAGCGATCGAGATGATGACTTTTTCTCGTTTTTTCCCTTTTTTTTTTTTTTTTTCCACGAATCGTCACAAAGCGGTGCCCTGGTTTTGGAGCTGACAGCCCTGACAAGTCACACACACTGGTTCACACAAAGCCTTTGCCAGCTGTGCAATGTTTGTTCATTTGATTTAATCTGTATTTGCTTCTACGGAGCTCTATTAAAAAACCATGCTGTTTGTCAAAAGCGCTTTATGAGTACATCTGACTTGACATTGCAGACCGTGCTAAGATAAATATTAGTGACTTTGATGTCGGCGAGAAGTGTAATACAACCGTGTTACACAAAAGACCGAGGATTAATAGAGATTGTTTAAGAAATGCACCAGCAAATCTACAAAGTGTGTCTGATAAAGCCCAACTACGATTCACACGAGCTAAGCAGGCCTCAAACTACAATGGAAGACAAATGTACAGTTACACATCTTAATAATTTGCCTTACTTCATAGTGAACAAATAGTTTATTAACAATGATTCAAGCTTCGTAACTACTTAATTTCTGGTTTGCAAATGACATCAAAACATTCTACAGGATTATATTACTAAATACAGATGGAAGCAGTCAAAATGTAGTTTTAAAACGCAGATTTTTATTGGAATTCAGTGAGTTCTTGGGCCTAGTCAGTAATAGAAATGATCAGGTCAAGCATTTGTGGATTTACCTTTTGGATATTTCAAGACAAAGGGCAATTGAATCAATCTGAGAGTATAACATCGCATTCTAGAATCTGAAAAACACCAATTATGAGTTTTGTTTAGGCTATTCATTAAGCAGTTACTAAGCTAGAATCATTGTAATAAACTATTTGTTCATTATGAGTTGTTTTCTAGGTGTAGTCATAATGAAGTGTTACCAAATTTTCAAATCCAAAATCGTCTCTGAACAGTAAAAGAGTAAAACAAGCTTTCCACGAAAACATTGCAGATTAATAAGAGCTGTTTTTTAAAAAGTACCCGCAAAAGTACGTCTGATAAACCTCAAATCTCATCCACCAAGTCGTAGCAGGCCTCAACCAACAACTCAAAGCGAAATTTTGGAATTTAAATTTGGAAAATCAGCTTCGAGCGTTCACCAGCACAAACACTACACTGTTAGACAAATACTTTCTTTTCTTCAGAACTTGTTTTTGCCCCCTGCCATTTAATTATGAAATGGAAATGTTAGTTTACACCTGCTCAGCAACCTGTCGTCTGTCGCGCAAAGACTCGGCGAGAATGGGAAAAAAGTCGACGCGTGGAAAATGTCGAAAATCACAAGCAACAACTGAATAAGTGCAAACAGCAGGGCCAGACGAATGGAGGGGCCGAATAAAGACGGCGCATTCTCACTCCACAAACACTCAAATGAGGCATGATATTTTCAAAACGCATTTTTCCTCATACTCTTTGCATAAAACATGGCGGCTTAGGGTAAAGAGTGTACGCCCGCAAATGAAAAGCCCAAACGCATGCAATTATTTACCGGACCAGTGAAGTTTCAATTTGTGTTGTGTTTGCTTTTTTTTTTTTTGTCAGAATCACAAAGAATGACGGGTAGAAAACAAAGGGAAAAACAATGGGATGAGCACCAGAAGACAAATTGGAAGGAGAGAAAGACGAGAAGCATGAAAAATATTCGGGAATATGGCTTTAAAACGTGGTCAGACGAGGTTTCTAAGACCTGTAAGTCACCTGTGGACGACGCTCTTTCTACGTTATTCGAATTAGGGTTGTGTCGCAATCAAAATCGCAATTTTGAGTCAACGGAATGATCAAAAACTACAATTAATCTATTATCTGAATGTTTTTAATCAAAGAATCTTGTGGTAACTGAAGTTTGGGCCTCTACGAACAATCTTCAGTTCAGTCTTCTTCCAAATTTTAACGATCCTGGAGTTGTTTACATGATTTACTCTGAACTTTCGAAGCGTACATCGCAAACCTGATCCACTTGCAATACTTTGCGAGACAAAAACTGCGATTTGTCTTTTTTTTTTTTTGTGGTCCAAAATCGTGCAACCCTAGTTTGAATCATCACAGCTTGTTCACCAGCCCATTTCACAACATCTTTAGTCAAGACAAAACCTGGATGCCCCGTCTCTGTGTGTCATTGAATTGTTTTGGGTGCGACATCTTTTCTTGGCGTGTGCAGCTCAAGGAAGTCACCGGGGTAGAACTACTGGCTGCTGCTTCTCTCATGCTCCACTCTCCCTACACCCCACTTGGCATCAGTTCTCAATGTTTTTTTTTTTTTTTTTCTAGAACTTGTTTCGTACTCCCCTTCCCTCCCTCCTTCCCGGAAACCAATATGTCCAGTTAAAATATCACAAGAATTCGAAGTTATCCGCGTTGACAATTATGGACGCTCGCTCCCCTCCCCTACCCCCTTACCCCCTTACCCCCCTACCCCCCTCCTCCGTCCATCCAAAGCACGGGTTAATATCGCGGGCTGCCTGGTAGGGCTTTATCCGAACCTCTCCCAACAAAGGCCCCTTTCGCAAACAGACTCCTACTTTCTCTCAGTGTCCAAAGGTGTTTGCTGAAGTAAATCTGGCTAAATCCTGCGCAGCTTGGCCAGGGAGGAGGGAGGGAAGGTGTACCGATAATCCGTCTTCTTAACCGAAAAGAAAAAAAAAAAGTTCAGGGGTAGAAAGAAAGAAAGGAAAGAGAGAGAATGGAAGAAAGGAATCTATATCACATGATGCCATTTAAGAAGCTGAGGTACCCCTGGCCCTCCCCTCTCTCTCCTCTCTCCCCTCTTCTTTCCCTTCACTCCCTGCGCCCCATCTTTACTTAAGATTTGCATACATCCAAGCCCGTACAATGAAGATATCTCGCGACCGTTCACGCATAAGGGTCAAGGAACTTAACAATGTCCAAAAAAAAAGACTTTGGAAATGGACGGATTCGCGCAAACACCTGCTCGTAGGGTGTTATCTCGGAACTTCCTTTTTGCTTTTTTTTTTTTTTTTGCTCCAAGTATCTACGAATAGTGCAGCCACCCCCTGTCGAAACACTATCTGTCTGTCAGGAGAGCCCAGGTCCCTGCTAGAGTATGGAGGCTATAAAAGGCTTGTAACTAGGGGACGAGCATAAACAACCACAAACACCCTAGTTATTTCGCCCCACCACCTCCACCCTCCACGCCACAACCCGGCAAGCCAGCCCGCCCGCCCGCCCGCCTGCCACCCACCCACCCGTATCTACTCCCCCCCCCCTCCCCCCTTTTCATCTCGGGCCCTGCTTTTTTTTTTTTTTTTTTTCCCTGACGCTGAATGCAAATGCGTAAGACCCCGGGTGCTGGCGGCGAAAGGGGGCTGAATTGTGATTAAGAGGGAGACGAAGGAGCAGGAGAAGAGGAGGTTCTTTTTCTTTGTTCTACCCCCGGGGGATGTTTACCGGGAGAGACACGGCGGATCAGATATGAAAGGCATTCAGGTCAGCATTGATGTGAGCGAAAGTGAAATCGTACCTAAGGCATTCCGAGGAGCGCGGTGTCAAGGGGTCTGGGCCCGCCGTGGCTGCCTTTGCTAGTGTGTGTTCTCTGGCCGCCAGGCGCAAAAAAAAAAAAAAAAAAACATCTCCGCACAGCCCGGGCGGTCCACCAAGGAAGTCCAGAGCGAAATCAACGCAAAACGTGTCAAAATGTTTCGACGGGAAGCAGGGGTTCGCGTTCGGACTCGGGAGCATCGTTCCAATTTGGGGTTATATTGTCTCCGGGGGCGCTACGGGGCACTTTTATCTAAGCTATCAAAGTACACCAATATCAAGTAGCGCAGGAGCAGATCGAGATTACCGAGTTCATCTCACGGAAAGCCCACATTAGAGGATTTGTAGTAGGCCGTTGCTGCTGCTGCTGCTGCCGCACATATATTCACTGTCATAAACGCACCAACCCTGATCCCATCAAAAAGCCTCAATGACCCACAGGCAACACATGCGTTTCCCACATGAAATCCTAATGATATTGTAGCGGAAGTCCATTCATTCACTGTACGTACTCTTGAGTCACACACTTGGAGCAGATGGGATATATTTAGCGCGGGAGTGCGGGAGCTGGGAGAGAGGGACAGAGCAGAGGCAAGAGAAGAAGAAGAAGAAGGAGAAGAAGAAGAATCGGCTCAGAGAATGCGGCCTCCCTGCGCTGTGCTGTGCGATGCGCGGTTGTGACAAGACAAAATATGCTCCCTTATTAGCTCGCGTGGAAGAAATCCTGCGAGCCATTCTACGTAATTGGAATTTCATTGTTCACACGCAAAATAACGCACAAAAAAACACACCCTAGTTATCTGCTGGTTATCTGCTGGTATCTGGAACACTGTGCCCCCTGCAGCCTATGTCATCTCGCACGTTATTTTTTCATAAACAACAATCCGGGACGCCCTCTTTGTTACGTCCCCCCCACAAAAGGAAGGTGTCTCCGTCCGTATGGGAATGGCACCAGTGAATAGCGTCGCGGACAGCCCCTGCTCCTATTGACGGTATAAACATGTAAATGAAACGCATTACCGCTGACAATCAATTGTCCGTGAGCGTCTTGCGAAACCACCTCCTCCTGCCTCCTGCCCCTCTCTCTCTCTCTCTCTCTCTTCCTTATTTTTGCTCCTCTTTTACTTTGACGAAATCTTCCCCCACGACATGAGACAAAGTTTACAACGAATCTGAAGTTTCAAAGCACAGAAACGAAAGCTTGTCTATTCTTAATCTTAACCGTTCTCAACATTTGTCAAACAGTGAGCTCAACAGAACCAGCAGTGCCTCTTGTTCCTCTTGTTCCTCTTGTTCACATTGGCCCTGTTCTATTCCGCCTGTAACGCTGCTGCAGATTATGTAATCAACAGCGGGCATATCCCACACCCAAATGTCACAGCGGCCAAGCTCGCAATCAGGCAAAACGCGAGACGCTACTTGGAACATGAAGGCAAAATAACATCTGTATTAGCGTGTTTTATCTGACGCCGCCACACTCGCCGAGCGCAGAGGGGCTTTTTGATGTCGAAGCAGCGGCTGTGAAAATAAGGACAGGTGTGTGAGTGCGATCCCAGCTGGAAGTGACAAGAAACACCTGGAGAGGGCCAAAGTCTTCCAAGCGACCAGCCCAGCAAGAGAACGTCGTTTCATGTGCGTGTGTGTGTGTGTGTGTGTGTGTGAGTGTTTGTGCTTTTTTTTTTATTTTCACGGTGCAAAGAAAGACAAAAAAGTGCGTGGGGAAGGAGTGGACGAGCTGCAGGATTAATCACACTCGCAATTTGAACGGACGCAATTAGCAGATCGCAAAAAGTGGCAATTGTGCGTGATCATTTCCTTCGCAGACAACAAAATCTCCTGTCTTTTTCTAGTTTACACCAGTGCAAACGTGCTCTGAAACGTCTCGCAAACGGCCTTTTTGTCAGTTCTCCTAAATAAATCCCAAATCGACTCGAAACTGCAAGATGCACCAGATATTTTTCACGAACTGTTCCCCCTCTGAGTAGCCCACAGAACACCTCCAAAGCTAAAAAGTCATCAACGAGAATCAATGAGTCAATGCTAGTGTCTGGTTAATGCTAATTGACACACATCGCAAAGACTCGCCAAAATGGGAGCCCTCCAAAAAAATACAGTTTCTAAATCAGCGTTTTGAAATTCAGTGGAAAAAGCCTGACAGGTGGCACGCAAATTAGTACAAGTAAACGCGCTGCTTGCATTCTACCGAGTTTCGACGCAAAATAAGCTTTAATTGTCGATTGTGGGGGCTCATGTCATTTGTTAGTTAAAGGAAGGAGAGTGGATTGAGGCATTTAGCTGTTAGGTGCTCTGCTCGTGGCTGTGGCGGGTGCTCCTCAGCCCCCCAGCGGAGGGTCTCTCAGCTCCAGAACAGGGGGGGGGAGAGACAGAACGCAGAAGGCTGAGAGAGGAGGAGAGGGTCCCGGGGGGGAGGAAAGGAAAACCGGGCAGGGCATCTACTACACAACCAGCACATCCACAGTCAAATCCAGTTTTAAGAAAAGAAAGATATAGACACGTATTCCATTCTAGGCAACAGCTTTCGGGTGTTTTTTTCCCCCCTCGCTTTTTACAATTTAAATGTAGATTTGGCAGAATTCGTAAAAATAATATTGTGAATTGAAAGCCTTCGATTCCCCAGGGAGGGTTTAAGAATCATGCAAAGCTGATTCCCAGTGTCGTTGTGGAAAAAGAAGTGAACCCAGCCATAAATATTGACACACTGCGTATTTATAGCAACGCATTTTAATATTTTTATATCTGCCAAATAGACAACTAAATCTTATAACGTCTAAATCGTGAAACCACAACTGCTTTTTTCACAACACACTTTCTATTCCGCATGTTTGGAGCTCGGTTTACTAAGATGTCAGCATTTGAAGAAGGAGGAAAAAAAAAAATATCACAGCTTTGAAGATTCATTTTGTTTCATTGAATTCACGCCCGTATTTTGCCTATTAAAACAGGTGGCCCGTCCCGTACTCTGGACCGTGTCTTGTCCTATTATTATTTACAAGCGTCTCCCCTTTTACACATATGCACAGTTCACAGTGAAAACCTCCAGATGCTCTCCCTCTCTCTGTGCTATTTAGTGTGGAACAAAATGCTTGTCTGCTATCGATTGGAGGCGATCAATAAGTGAAATCTGATCTAGATAAATAAGCTATGGGGGCAGAGATTTAAAAAGTGTTGTGGGGCTGAGCAAATAAAATGGCTCGTTGGAACGGCGTAAAAGCGCACACAAGCCTCGTTCACGCACGCAATACCAACACACGGTATAATCAGGAATAACAGGGCCAGCAAATGTCACCGTAGATTTGCCTCTGGTGGGAAAGTGGACTCGAGGCGGGGGAAACGAAAAGCAACGCCAATTAATGACCAGTTTTTTTGTGTTTTTTTTATCGAGCATGTCAACTTGTTTACGCACGTTAGAAAACTCGCTCTAGAATAAGACAAGTCAATGTGGAAAGGGCCTTTTTATTTTAATTTTTTAAAATAAAACACACACAAACGCAAACGGGGGAAAGGAAGGCAGCGCTGGGTGACCAAAGTGTCCCCGTGTATGGCGGACAAGCAGCGCGTAACGTGTCCCAGCTTCGTTTACGCACACAAGTTTCCAAAAAAAAACAAAACACACAACTCCAACTTTGCAACTTTTCTGCTTCCAAAACACACTCGCGTTGGAACGGCACACACCAAGTCGCCGTGTTTTACGCACACTTCGCGACAAATGGAAGAGGGAGTACAGGGACACAGGGCAGGCACAGCGCACCAGCCAGTAAGTCAGCGAACGCTCCAGAGTAAAATCCACAGCTCTCCAAAAATATAATAAGTGTCTTCGGCCGGGGTCGTACTCACCGTTTTTCCGTCTCGGGTTGGCTTGTTTTCGCCGCTTACACCTGGGGCCATCCGCCATCATCTCGTGCTTCATTGATAAGTGCGGTGGTGAGTGGGGATCAGATGGCAGCTCGCATGGACTCTCCTGATTTCAGCCTGAGATCTAACGGGGAAAAGAGGAGGGGAGAGGGAGCACAGGGCACACGGCGTTAGCGTGCATGGGGCATCCGCGAGACCAGTGCAAAAAAAAAAAAAAAGTGGCAGAAATAGTTCCAGGCGCTTCACAAAAGAGATTTCTGTTTGTTTTGGAAGTTTTGCGGGGGGGAACGGTAAAAAAAAGAAAATATTTCGAAACGAACTTTAAAACTGAGGAAGAAAGGGAAAGCTTAATTTAATTCCAAAAGTTTCCACAAACGTTATTTACTTTATTTACCGAAATATAAAATGTAATTCTTTGTTATTCTATCAGATTTGATCTCGTGCGTTTTGTCTTAGGAGTAATTGAGCCAGATTTTCGTGGAAATTTCAAAAGCAGAGCAGCGCTTTTAAACAGAAAAGGGAGACGGAGGGAAAAGAGATAAGACTTCACTTCGGGCTCCAAAGTCTCACACTCCCGTAAACACTCGCCTGGGAAAATGCAACTTTTTAATAAACTCCGCTGATCAACAACAGATGGGAATAATTGTTCAAACGTGACGCACCAAAAGCGCGTAATAAACAACAAAAGCGATAAGAGTCCAGTGCGTTTGGAGTTCGGCTCGTCCACATCCGCGTAAATACTCATTATTGACTATTCTGTTTGTTGTCGCCAAAACACAAACAGACACAAGCGACGTGGGGTCGAGAGGAATAACGGGACGGACATCGCGCTGTGGCTCCAGAGGAGAGCGGAGCGGAGCAGAGCGGAGCGCCTGGGAACAGCACTCTTCCCCGGCGTGCTCCAGGAGGCAGCGGCACCGGCGCGCTGACATCACGAGGTAAAAGGGAGAGAAAAAAGAAAAAGACTCGCACCTAACTTCCACCTGCGCAGGTAACTCCGCTGCACGGCGCGGGAGGGAGCGCGAAAGAGGGCGAAACACCAGCGCACCTACCTGCTTTTGGGGAATAAGTCAGAGAGGGTCCTGTTGTGAGAGGAGCAGGGATGATACGGGAGCGCGTCGGTGAGCGGATCCTGTTCCACCGGTGATAATAAAGCCTTAGAAATAAAGCCTTAGAAATAGTTGGGAGGAGGGAGGGACCGCTGTTTCTGCTAGGGCAGGTTTACAACTGATGCCTTACACCCACTCCAGGAAACAAACCTGGGTAGGGACTGACGTGTTACGCCTCTTCTAATGACATTTTTTTCTTTCCACCTCCTTTTCTTTGCCGTGGAACACAGAGGAGCCCCCTGAAACGCACGCCACCTATCTTCACGGGAGGGGATAATTGAGGGGCGCCAAACGTGAGCATCTTCTGGCTTTTTTTCCCGTCCTCCCTCTCTCCCCTCCGCGTCTCCCTTTCTCCCCCTTTCTCCGGCGCTTCTCTTTTTCACTCAACTATGTCGGGCTTCGGCGCGGAACAGGCGACACCAGTGGGCTCTTTCTGCCCGCGTGTGTGTGCGAGTGTGTGCGTAAAGGGACAAACTTGGAGCGGGTCCACTTCCAGCGCTGACATGTAAGCATTATTTTATCCGTATACTGTCTGTTATTTGTATTCATGCTCATTTATAATTTCTACAATTATTTAATGCATGTAATTGTTTTATTTAATTTATACTTTTTTGCAGTTTGGGGTGAAAGCGTTTAATCAAATCGCAGTCTTTGGACAAATTGTGTAAAGTCACAAATAACTTTTCGAAAGGATTTTTACGCAGGATTATTAATTAATTACATATTCTTTCTCACTAATAGAAACAATTCAAAACGTAACTAACAATTATTTAAGATTTGGGAAATATGCAGCTAAATTAATTTTTTCATATTTTGAAGTCAAGTCGTAGTATAGTGCTGTGGAACTTGGGAAACGCGTGCGTAAAAGTTCCAACGCGCACACTTAACGCTTCCCTTTGCTCCAAGTCTTAAAATTGAAAATGATAATACATGTTTAAAGACACATCCTAAATTTGAATATCACAAATAATTACAATTAATTAGAAGTAAATGAAGTGGTCTGCTTTGAAATCTACATCTGAAATCTTGAAGTAAATCCACTTGTTTCGGACTGAACATAATTGGAACATGCGAGTGATTTTTACGCGACACTTAACCAAATGTATTAAACACCTCTTACTCCCGTCTGTCCCCGCCGGAGCACGCGCACACACGCACGCGCCCGAGGATGGAGAGAGAGAGAGAGAGAGAGAGAGAGAGAGAGGGAGGGAGAGAGAGAACGCGAGCAAAGGAAGCTCCACCTTTGCGCAGCCCTGATTGGTTATGTAAATAAAGTATTATTTGGTGCCCTGTCCTTCCACTGTATGGCTAATTAAATCATCAATCAAGGGGCTCAACTGAACTACCAGCACCCCCCCCACCCACCCACCCACCCACCCCCCTCCAACTCACCCCCCCCCCTCTCTTTCTCTTTCTCTCTCTCTCTCTCTCTCTCTCTCTCTCCAACCCACCCCTCACGCGCGCGCACGCAGACGCACGCACGCGCTTTTCACTCTTGACACACTTCTTCTTCTTCTTCGTCTTCTTCTTCTTCTTTACCCCGTGACCCCCCCCCCCCCCCTCCACGTCCAAAACACATCCACAAACCCACATCTAGATCATTAACAATTAAATACAAAACAGACAGCTCACCCAGACACGTTTTGGGAAATTTATTTTTTCAGATTTGAATTGTTTTGTTGCGATTTATTATTGTCGGTGTTGTAATTTTGAGTGTTTATTTATTTATGCTTTTTTTTTTTTTTACGATTTTTGTTTACATTTTTAATTTGTGTTTTACTTATTATTATTATTATTATTATTATTATTATTATTATTATTAATGTGTTTATTTTTTATGTTTTTATGTCATTAAGTGTGTAATGTTTACTCATTTATTGTCATCTGGACCTGCCTTCCCAGCATGCCTTCTTGTGTCTGTGCATGTGTGGAGACCCAGCCTTCTCAGTCGAACGATTCCGAAGGGGGGGTATGGGAGAAGGTGGGTGCTGGTGGGGGCGGTGGAGGGTGGTGTGGGGTGGGGGGGGGGCTTGCACATCCAGCGTGAAAGCGGATTACCGTCCCCCTCTGACCTATAGGGGGACCCGGTGCTAAATGAATATAGCGGCTCTATTTGCAAGGGCACGCACTGAAGAAGTTGTGTAACGTTTAATATCATGTCTTGTGTGTTGTTTTGTTGGCTTGTTTGGTTTTGTTTTGCTTTTTTTCAACTGTGAATAAAAAACGGAAATATTTGACGGAATTTATCACGGCTGTGTCTTATTTTTTATAATTTTTTTGGATCAAATTTGGAAATGATGGTTACATGAAATTTTATAAATATTCAAATTAGAAGTTGCTAATTAAAACGTATTGTGTACTGCCTATTCGAATCGTAATTAAATATCTGAGAAGCTTTTTAACGTAACTTGAATTTATGCCCCAGAAAAATCAATAGGGTAATTCCATTGAGCTACAAGACAAAAAAAAAAAAAAAAAAAAAAAAGCAGATTTGGGTTAAACGTTGCGAACACTTCATTACAGTTCACGTTTTATCTGCGTATTAATAAAACATTTCACAATACTTCACAGCAACAGTTTCGAGAATCTGAAACGACGACCTAGATAAATCTGGTTTGTTAAATTTGCTTTTTCGCAAAATAAAAATTACTCCGGTTACGCACCCAAGTCCTAACACACTTCATATGTCAGGAATTATAATCGCACTCTATAATTTTACAGTGCAACTTCTGAAACAAGTTAATGTATTTAATATGGGGTCTTGTGGTATCGTGTTTATCGAATCAGGCTTCAAAATGTGTGTGTTTTGGGCACGAAAAAGAATAATTTGGTAACTTATCTTAAGCAGAAAAGTAAATATTTAATGTACTTTATAAGGTGTAATGAAAAGATGAACTGTTAGAAAAATTGTGGTAAATTTCTGCTCCTTCAAACCGCAGTTACACACTTTTTTTGCGTCATGTTTTGTATATTTTGTGGCGTCTTCTTATAAATACGACAGTGATCTAATTTGACACAATTGTAAATAATTTGGTTAAACATTTCTGAATTCTACTTTTGGATAATTCTTATAAAAAAACACATTAAAGCATGAAATTTAATGTACACAAGTGTAAGTGTGATAAAGATAAGGCATGTTTTTATGAAGATTTGATCAAATTTTTACAGCAAATCTAAAATGTATCTTGAATTTACGATAATATTTTGGGTTTTCATAACATTTTTAATTTTCTTTTTCTTATTAACGTGCTTTGAAGAGTCACTACTGTCATATTTCAAAAGATTAAGAAGGATTTTATGAGACAATAAAAGATTATAACAATTTCTTCACTGACACGGAGCAGAGAATTATGGGTAATGTAGTCCACTGTCTCTATACTGCGCAGCTACTACAAATACATTAGTATGAACTGAATATTTTGTCAAAGTACTTTTGATAATGCAAAGATACAGTACTTCTTATACGTTTTGTGTTCAAAGGACGTTTCCATCTGAGCTCCGGGTCGCAATAGAGTCGTCATAGTAACGGTTTAAATCTAAAAAAAATGATGTACTTGTCGAGAAGGCTGCTCGGTGAGAATGGACAGGAGCAGACAGGAGCAGACAGGAGCAGACAGGAGCAGACAGGAGCAGGGGTCAGACAAAATAACTGAAATTCCAACATATTTGACCATTTTAAGACCGCAGTACAAACTGAAATATTTGTGTAGTAGCAGTAATTTGATTTCTTGTTGTCTAACGCACAAGAGCAATTACAGAAGAATTCTTTTAAAGAGACACTACGTAACTTTACTGACCCCTTGCTTTTCTCTGTTAAGACGCTATTGCTTTGTCTTGTCTTGCATTTATTCAATTACAGCTGTTTTATTGCGTAGAAATACCTTTAAATATTTGCAGTTTTGTTACAAGTGGGGTCGCCTCTCCACGGATCTGACCTGTAACTCAACCTGGTAACAACACCTGCTTGTCTCCATGGATATTTATAAGCTTAATGCCATATTTTGAAGCATTCCAGGTGTCTCCATGGATAAAAAATTATGTCAGAGCCTTCACTAGAAAAGTTACACAGTGCAGCTTTATTAATAACTGTAGTGGAAAATAACAAAGTACTAAAGTAAAAGTACTGTACTTCAGTTCAATTTGTACATATCTTTACTTTACTTGTGTACATTTTACAGTCGGTACATTTTACTTTTACTTTACTACATCTGATAGCAGGTATTTATACTTTCTACTGCAAATATTTTTGAACTGGACAGAAAAGTAAAAGTATTTTTTGTTTGTTTTTTATTTTTTGGCTTTTATTTTTTAGCATATTTTGTTTACAGTTTGAGAAAAGTATTTGAAAAAATTAAATAAAAATAAATACTAAACTCTCAAAATCTGACCAAAAATACTTAGCTACTTCAGCACTTATACTTACGTGCAGTACATTTGTTGATGTGATACTGCGATTTGAGTACTTCTTTGCTTCTGTATTTGTACTTTTACTTAAGTAACAGCATTAAGTACTTCCCAAAACTGCTTTTAATAATATTTTTAACATATTTCTATCAACAAACTGTATTAATATGGCTTTTGTACGTATCTGATTTCTCATTTTTGCATGTCTTTTTCTCATTCGTGTGTTGCATTATGGGTAATGTAGTTCACTGTCTATACTATGCAGCTACTACAAATACATTAAAACTTTTGATAATACAAATACAGTACATCTTATACGTTTTGTGTTCAGAGAGGAGGTGTCCATCTGGGCTCCGAGTCGTAATAGAGTCGTCATAGTAACAGTTTAAATCTAAAAAATGACATACTTTTGATTGAGTAAATGTGACACGACGATAATGAGTAAATTCACTTCGTATAAGCGGCTTTGACCGTACGTATGAAGATTGATTTGAGATGGTAAAGAACACGATTCGAACGAGCTCGTAATAGATTTTTGTGGTGAATATTTGTTTGATTAAAAAGTAAAAGGCGAAATTACGACTTCGTTTTGACAATATCGGTATTCAGTCATAACATTTACACAGCAATAATGAGACAAAAACAAAGATATGGTCCAGATCTGATTCAAACAACAGAAATTTGAGTAGATTCTGTGATAGTTAAAACTATTTTGTGCCATGAATAAAATACATGTACTATATGTACTGCAGGGGGCGCTCTCATTGGTCATTTTTCAGATTTCATGCTTCTTTTTAATCTTGTTTTTTTATTTTATTGCAATTATGAAAGTACAAGATTTAACCAAACATAAAAAAATTATCTATATTGAAAAAAAATTTCGTGTGTATTAAATGTGGTTTGAATTTTTGTCTGTTTTGTTGTTTTCAGGTGTCAATAAAGCAATAATATTCAAACGGTGAAGGTTTATAACAAGTTTTTTATTATAATTTAGTCTTCGTATTTGGATTTTTGTGAATTGTCCCCAAACAGAATCAGAATATTTATAACTTTATTTAAGCAATGTTTACATTTTGATCCAGTTTTAAATTCAGTTTCAATGTTTTGATGAATTAACTGTAAATAAAAACGGTTTCACATCCAGCTACATTTCAAGAGAAAAGAAACAACAAAACAAAAGTAAATTAACATTTCACTTCCAGTTCTACAGAAACCGCAAACGTGTTCTATTCAGTGTATTTTGTTGGTGTTAAAGATGCACTGTGTAACTTTCCGGCGGAGGTGGCATGGAATTAAGCATCTACTGTGTGTACATATCGCCGTGGAAACGAGAAGGCGACGCCACCGGGCCGGGTTTGAGGTCAGATCCGCGGAGAGAGAGCCCGCTTACAGTAAGAACGCATTTTCAGTGGATTTTCAAGCAATAAAAGCGAGCGTAAATGCGAAATAGATGCGTTTAAAGCCATACTGCGGAACATTCTAGACAAAGCGATAACAGCAGAGACCACCAAGGTGACGTCTGATCTGGAAAGTTACTTAGAACTCTTAAATTAGACGTTTTTTGAGACATATTTTGACGTGTCAGTTGCCGTAGTTTTAATTGGTCGGTTCATTGCACATATTAGATCACATGACCCCGCCTCTTCGCCCTGATTGGTCAGATGCATTCAAATTCTTTTTAAGCCATACCAAACAGACATGTCCGACTCAAAATAATCTGAAAATGGTTTCGCAAACACACTAATATTTTGATTCCGATAGAGATACAAATCTGGCCATAAATCACTAAACAAAATACGTAATATTTCTACGTACTCTGACTTAAAAATAACAAAAAATACACAATGTATTAGTAGTAAACAAATGACCCTTTTAACTGATTTCATGGTCTACTTTGTGTGAGCTTTAGACATAAGCAGGTCATGGGGGAAAATATTGATTTGACATGGAGGGCTACAGTGAGAGGACGTTAGCCAGTAAACACGGGAATCAATTGCAAAAACATCACCCTTGTATAATGCGTAATGGCATTTTAAAATATAGGACAACGCGCTTTTAATAATGGATTTTTGAGCCGTGGTGCAAAAAATTCAACGTTTGAGAGTACAGGAAGAAGTGGTGGGATTGTGGTATGTGTGAGGAAGAGGAGAGAGAGAAAGGGAGAGAAAAAAACGAAATGGACAGTATTTGCAATTGAAATATAAAACAGGAAATAGTCAAATTGCTTAATAATGACCTCAAATTAGCTGTAATGTCAAGATTTCAGTTCCTCTCTCAGCCAGCAGGGGGGTGTTCATTTGGAATCAAGTGCAAGTCATCATGAGAAATACTGCACAGTAAAATGACTGCTTGTTTAATTAATTCAATTTTTTGGGCTTAAGGAAAATTGTCAAAATATTACAGTTGTTTGAGGTTAAAAACGGTAAATTTCTTCTATTACTTATTTATTTTTTATCTGTTGTATTTGTTTCAATTCAAAATCATAACTTTGTTTATGATGTGACAAGAATGTGTGTTACTGTCTGACGATTGGTACATAAGTAATTAAATAAATTAAGTTGTGTATACTCAAAGAAATAGTATTACTAACTTAATTATGTCAAGTTGTTGTAACATGTTCTTCTTTTTGAGTAATTTTAACAAATATTTTTTGATAACACAGAACTATTGTGGGTATAAGTAAGGGTGAAAGTCGTCATGAGAAATATTGCACAGTAAAATTACTTTTTGTTTAATTACATTTTTTGGGCTTGACAAAAATTGTCAAAATATTATAGTCATTTGAGCTAAAAAAATATAATTTTTTCTATTATTATTATTATTATTAATTTGTTGTATTTGTTTCAATTCAAATTATAACATTGTTTACAATGAGATGAGAATGTGTTACGGTCTGAGGATTGGTACACAAGTAATTAAATCAATTAAGTTGTGTATACTCAAAGTTTTACTAACTTAATTATGTTAAGTTGCTGTAACATGTTAATTCTGAGTAATTTTAACTAATATTGTTTTAATTAAAGGGAACCATTTTGTATATAAGTGAGCGTAACTTAAAAACATAGATGAGATATAATGTAGTAGAATTAAGTAGTTAAAAAACAATATCTAATGTGTGTATAATGTACTATGTGTATACTATAATGTGTAATGTATGTAAATATGTGTGTATTTTTTAACTATATACATATTATATAATATTTTTGTGGAGAACCTGGGTTCAAATCCCCTTCTTAAGGTGTGTATAGTGTGTGTATACTATGACTTGTCTATATATATATATATATATATATATATATATATATATATACTCTAATGTGTGTAGATATACTGAATTGTTTGTACAAAAATCATGGATTACATATAAAACTGAAATTGAATGAAATTATTCCATTGACTTGAAAACTGCAAATATTTGAGTTGAGCTGAATGAGCACGTTTAAATCAGATGTTATCAAAAGGTAAAAGTCGCAAACCTTTCAATCTTTTAAGTTCTGGAAGATTGTGACTTTTAAGTTCTTCAACTTCAGTTTTTTGAGTTCTGGTAACTTATAGGTAAAATCATAACTGTTCTTATTTTTTTTTCTTCAATATTTATTTATATGTTTATTCATTTTCATTTATAATTAATTAAAAAAATGAAAACAAACAAATAAACATTGTCACATCTTGAAGCAGGAGTACTTAGCTGGAATATTACACACTAAATTTGTGTATTATAAATTGTTTTAGTGGACACATATCATAATTATTTATACATTTCTGGTTGAGTATTTTTGTTTTCGTTCGCAATTACCACCTTACATCATAGTATGCCACTTCACCTTCTCGATGACAACAGCACTTCCATGAGGGTCCCTGCCCAGACCAGCCCGAGCCAGACTACGAGCAGCGAGAGGGGGGCACGCCGGGCTCCTTTCCTGGGCTGGATCCTGGAGCTCTGGGCGGGTCGGCCGGAGCTTTTCTTTCTGTGCACTTGCATCATTTTCGCTACGACGTCTGACATCTCATAGACGTCAACCAAGGGAGTTTTACACGGAAAAATACAGTACTGTGACAAGGTGAGAATACACGGAAAAATACGCCATGTACTGAGATGTAAATAAAGTACATTTTTATTGAGTCGATGAAGTAACAGATAGTTTTATGTGTGTTTGAGGGATGACATAAGATATAAGCATGATGCAAACTGTACGTGATGAGTCAATAAAATGTCATGTCAAATGGTGGTGTAGTGGGTTAAGCTTTCATCAAGGAACAGAAGAGTTGCTGGTTCAAATCCTGCACGCAATGTTGTTGAACTCAAGTCAAACATCAGGTTATAAAAGTTTGACAAATAAGAATGCAATTAAAATAAGATATAAAAGTAGAATTATCCAGGCATTTAACAAAGAACTTTAAGGTTGCTGGTTCCACTTCTCTACTACAAATTAAAATCAAAACACCATGTACAAAATTCTGCCAAGTAAGGAAGCAATTAAAGTGAGATGACAAAATGAAAATGATTAAAATAAAAAGACAGACTTATTAAAAATTGGCAGATTAGTGGGTTAAGCATTCATCTAGGAACTAGGAAGGAAGGTTGCCGGTTCCAGTCTTCCATACACCAGGTACAAACTTCTACCAAATGAGAATGCAATTAAAGGAATAAACACAATTTTTAAAAGATAAAAAAGAAACAGAATTATCCAAAACTGGTGCATTAGTAGGTAAGACATTCATCGAGAAACTGTAAGGTTGCCGTTCCAATCTTCCATACTGTTCTACAATCAAACACCAGGTACAAACCTCTGCCAAATTAGAATGCAATTAAAATAATAAATAACATTTAAAGAGAAAAAAAACAAACAAAACTATCCAAATTTGGTGCATTAGTGGGTAAAATGTTCATCAAGAAAAGATAAGATTGATGGTTCCAGGCTTCTATACTGTTCTCCAATCAAACTCCAGGCACAAACTGCCAAATTAGAATGGAATTAAAGGAATAAATAACATTTATAAGAGAGAAAAAAAAAAAAAAAGAAATGGAATTATCAAAAACTGGTGCATTAGATAAGATGTTCATTGAGAAACTGTAAGGTTGCTGGTTCCAATCTTCAATACTGTTTTCCAATCAAACACCAGGCACAAACTTCTGCCAAATTAGAATGGAATTAAAGAAATATAAATAACATTTAAAAGACAAACTAAAGAAACAAAATGATCCAAAACTGGTGCATTAGTAGGTAAGACGTGCAAAGAGAAACTGTAAGGTTGCCGGTTCCGATCGTCCATACAATCAACAGTCAAGGTACAAATATCTGCCAATTCAGAATGCAATTAAAGGCAAAAAAAAAAAAAAAAAAGGGAAAATTGATGGATTAGTGAGTAAAGCATTCATCTAAAAAACTGTAAGGTTGCTGGTTCAAGTCCTCCATATTGTTCTCTAATCAAAGAACAGGTACAAAAAACTGCCAGATGATCAAACTAAAAATGAAGAAGATGATGGTGGATTAGTAAGTAAAACATTTAATAAGGAACTGTAAGGTTGCTGGTTCCAATCCTTTACTACATACTGTTCTCCAATGAAAACACAGGTACACAAATCTGCCAGAAGACAATGCAAGTATGTTATATTCAAATTTAAATTAGAAAATGCATTCGTTTTGACATTATTTATGATGTACTTTATGAGAGATATAAAAAGAAAACCCACAAATGAAACACTTTGTAATTTACACTGGTGACGAGACAAAATGTTGGGTACGATTCCTTTTATTTATATTTGGAGATTTCAAAAAAGTCTTACAACTACAACCTCGTAAATATCCATTAACAAACATTGACTGACTGAATTCCAATACTATGACATACATTTTTCTTTAACACTTTAATTGGTTTGAAAAAACAAAAAAAAAAAAAAACATTCCTTTTTCTCAGCCTGCATGAGAAGTTGTCGCAAACACAATTAAACCCCCTCCACTCCACGCTCTACTTCAAACGCCAGCCACCGTTTTCTGCTACCAACCCCGCGCATCTGTCAGCGGGCCTCCCCGGTGCTACGACTCCGAGCGTCTCCTCTGAAAAAAAAACACGCTTTCAAACATCACAACTTATATATCAAGAACCAGATCCGCGCCAGGCCCTCCAGATCAAAACCTCGCGTGTGGGTCGGGGCTTCTGCGACGGCCACCGAGTTGACAATTAGCCGGCCGACGCGAGACATGCAAAAGCGGGGTTAGTTTAGCTGGAGGCGGCCGTTCTGATACGTTGGGCTGTTGGGGAGCGAGCTAAGAGCGAGATCAGTGCGTGGTGCAAACAAACGCTATTGATTTTTCGCCGTGCTTCTCGTTAGCTGCGAAGCGAGAGAGGGGGGCCGCCGCGCAAATAAATGGCCACTTATTTCGCGAAGAGGTTTTAGCGTGGCGCGGGTAACAAACGCCGCTCGGAGATTTGGGACGATGCAGGCGGAGGAGTTTAGCGAATTACGAGCGAAGTTATAAACAACACAATAGGGTGAGCAGATTTTCAACGTTCAAAACTCGGACACACCCGGGTTGAGATCGTTCGTGTAAATAAAATCGTGAAAAGAGTGCGAGCGAACATTGTCCATTCTCCAGAGAGTTGGTCGATTTTTTTGCCTTATGGTCATTTTTAAGCACGTTTTTCTGTATTTTAGATACACAAATGACAAAATACTTGGGACAGTTCTTCACAAAATGGACTCTTGTGAGCTTTAAGACACGATAAAGTGTATTTAGCTCATCAAAAATATACCTGGATGTGTTGTGTTTTGTTTCATTCACACGTTTGAGTAATCCTTTTACTTTCATTTTCAATGTGGTTTATTTTCCACGATCATAAAAACAATAAACCTTTGTGCCTTCGTTAACATTATTATTAGTTTGTACAACCATAAACAGAAAAAAGGGGGTTAGAGGAGTTAGTATATGGAACAATCTGAGTCATGATTTTCACTGTAGAAGCCTTTAAAAAAAGAATATAAAGTGTTATGTTTTGAAAGATATAGAGATCTGGAATTAATGAATTATGTGTTAAATTTTAGTTTGTTTTAATTTATATTATGTGTCTTATGTACAGTAAGCAGTAAGTGAAATTGTAAATGCAAACTTGCTGTTCATACATTGCTTTCTTTCTTGGAAATTTTTCATTGTTTAAAAGGAGAAGGCATTAGAAGTACTTCAGTCTAAACCGTTTCGGTCATGATCTATGGGGTTGTAGTCTATGGGCCTGTTTACACGAGAATGTTTGCGAGTAAAAACGACAAAATATTTTATTCAGAAGTGCTTTTTATGTTGATGTTTTGGGTCTTAAAAACGCAAAAAATCTGAAACCACCCTCCAGATGGGAAAAGCTGAATACACTCCACTGTAGTGTTTCCATCTACACTGCCCAAGACGCAAAACTCTGGTCAGATCTGCTCAGGTCACGTACGAGTTTACGTCACATACATCAGCACTTAGCGTTACCACCTAGCCGCCTGGCATGCAATTCCACACACTTACGTTTCACCGTATGCACGTAGATTTCCTCCCAAAAACGCTCATCTAAACACAGAATCAAAAGTGAAAACATGACGCCACTTTTGCGTCTTCTGTTCAGACCGTCAACACAAAAAACGTACCCTATGTTTTGTTTTATTTTGTTTTGTAGTGCTGCAAAATAACCATATATACTACTACTGCTATTATTATTAGTCTGTTTATATCTCCAAAGCTCAAAATGCTCTGGTCCACCTTGTGATGTCATAGTTTTCAAACTAACCACCGCTTTTTACATTTTTTTTAGTAGAGATCGTCAATTCCAAGTCTGAAATTATCCAAATGATTCTAGCGTATGGAGTTTAAAAACACAATGGAGCACTTTGCAAGGCGGAACACAGTGTTTTCAGTTTGAGAGAAGAGCTCTAAATATTCTAAACTCTAAATATTCTAAACACCAGGTATGTTTTTGATAAGGAAACAACATTATAGCATAGATCAGAAAATAGTGTAATATGGGCCCTTTAATGTCAACAGTCTGTTATTGAACCTTTTTTAATTCTCGGTGCAGCTTTTTAACCACAAAAAAAACATGTTTAATGCCTCGACTGATAAACAAACTTGTATATTTGATTTTATTTGGCTTTGGCAGGTATACATTTGAACGTGAATCCATAATGGCGACGCTTATTACAAACCCATATCTCGTCCTTCATGTTTACATCCCTTTGGTCCATCTGACAGACGCTTTTTAAGGTCGTCCGTGTCAGAATATCAGCGTGGCGCACTCAAAGACCGACGTTTTGACGCGCTTGGAATTCAAATCAAAAAAACTTACAAACACTGAGCGAAAACAGTATGCGAAAAATACGTTAAATGATCCCACTTTTGGACCACTGCCACCAAAACTAATCTTGCGCGTTTACTCCACTTGACAAATAAAACGCTTGTGATTTGGATTCTGATAGATCCCCCATGAAAACTTCGCCGACATAAAAAAGATGACTTATCGCTAGCAGGAATGAATAATTGACGTCGTCTCCGTTGAATAATTAATCAAACATTTGAATAATTGTTGTAGCTATAATCTCGCCAGACATTTGCATATATGGGCGTGCTTCCTCTCCCCGCGCCGATGGAATGTAGGGAGCTGGTTTGTCCGGTTTCCTCCTTTCTCAAGCAAGATTCATTTTGATAAAAGCTTGGACAATATCATAAAATCTGTATAGTTGGTCTGTATTATGCAAACAAAGCCAAGAAAATGCATTGGATTCATACGCGAGCCATAAGGACATTGCTTCTTGCCCTATAGTTATGTTTTAGACTAAATACGTTGTGTTTTATGACAGTCCATATATGGTCGTATTGAAGCTTCGAAGTCAAGGAGATTGTACACGCCGTTTGTCTCACTTTTGGTAGTTATAATAAACCGCTTTGAACAATGCGAAAAATGTAAATATAAAAGACGGATGTGGTGTTTTGGGGGTAAACTTAGAAAATACAATTTACAGTATTTAAGTCTGGGGATTTGAGGATACATTTCACGTCAATTTGTGCATTTGACGATGGTAACGGCATAGAAAAGTACATACAGGAAGTGCTCCACTGTGTTTTTAATCTCCATACATCTTCACTAAAATCGCATGGAGGATTTCAGCACTGGAATTGTCGATCTCTACTAAACAAAATGTAGCTTTTAACTTGAAAACTACCTCTTCATGACATCACAATGTTGACCAGAGCATTCTGAGCTTGGAAAATGTAAGCAGATTAATAATATAGGGTTACTTAAACATGTGTGAATGAAACAAAACACAACTCCAAGTATGTATTTGATGAGGGAACATCTTTCTAACATGGCTTAAAGCTCACAAGAGTCAATTTTGCATAATATAGGACCTTTAAGTAGTCTGATTCATCAACCGGTTTCACTGTGTGGAAACCGTCTGACCTCGCAGCATTAGGACTTGTTCGCTCGACGGAAGGCAGGGACTTTTTTTACTTAACCAATCGCTGCTATTTGGTCATGACATATGTAGTGCACCAAATCCTGTAAGAAGAAGGGCAATAACGTCTTTCCCCTTGATAAAATTCACCAAAAATTCTCTTTGTTCTGGGTTTAAATCCTCAATCTAAGGAATCGTTGCCAGCACAGAATGTCTGTCTTTCGTCTACATCCATCTCGACCACTTTGTTTACTGTTGTGCTGTTCCACAAAAGGGATCCAGACAGGCGCTTGAGTTTGATGTCATGGCTTCACAGCTCTTCGCTGATTGGCCGGTGCGCGGTCTACAACTTCGGGGTTCTTGCAAACTAGTGTATTCCGATTCCTGACCTAGTCGCTGGAGAGAAATGAAATGAAATTGTGGCGCTAGTCTGGCTACCTTTAAAGGGCCTGTACTTGATCTGTACACGTTTAGTTTAAACTGTTAGACCCGCCCACTCACCACTTACCCTTTCTACTGCTGTGATTTTGCACCATGACACAAAAACAATTGTCTGAGATCGTTTCATGTGGTGAGCGTTTGCTACAGTCTTCCAATTTTTGTCTACTTTAAGTTTGTTTGTTACTACTGATATTGCACCAGGAGAGAGTATCGAGTGTCAGGGATAGTGTCAGGCTGTTGTCACCCATGATTCTTAGCACCTATTTGGACGAAAAAAGGTAAACCTGTCCATTGCTTCTGTCTTAGTCATCAACATAAACCTATAATAAAATCTGGAAGATGAATCCAAGATGGTGACGTATTGCTTTCAATGGCCTGTGCTCAATGGTGCGTGGGGCCATAAATAATTTTTACTTCTGCATTTACTTCCTCTATAGGGGCAAGCACCTCCCACTTGTGTGGCGTCTGTAATGTGCACGGCATGGAGCATTTGGACCAATCAGAGCATCTTACAAAGCAACATTTTTGGCACATTGAGGATTTAAACATTTCAAAAAAGTAGAAAGAATCCCTACAAAATCTGACCTTTGTTAAAGCTGTCGATGCCCTGTCAGCTGAAGACGACCAGTTTGAATTCCCAAAAAATACATTGGGCTTCTATGGGAGAATTCTTTCCGGGAAAGAGGGAGGATGCCTTATTCAGTTATTATTATAGATTTATGATCAAAGACTCTATTCACGCAATCCAGGAAGACTAGAGCCTATTACCTGAAAAAGGAACAGTGCGTCTTGACTAGAATAAGCTAAAATCAAGTACAGGCTCTTTTAAAAAAGAAACAGTGAACAAGTCTGAGAAAAAAAGATCATATGTTTATGTATTTACTGTTTTTAATTCAGTTACACTTTCACACCGTACAATGATTCAAACTGAGGTGAGTTTAGAGGCATTCTTTTCAATTATGCATGTGTGAAAGAAAAATTAATTAACCATTACAGATACTATTTTTGTTGTTCAAGGTACATTAGATCTGAACTAATCATAAACATTTTCTTCATTAAGGAACTGCATTACACATGGGGAGAATGTATTAATGGTTGTTACCTATTTAAGACTGAACAAATGATTAAAGAGGAGGTAGTTTACTTCTATGGGGTATTCACTTTTAACACATAAAGTATTTAGATCACCGTGTTACTTTTTCTTTGTTTTGAAAATGCGATATATTCAGTTTCAAGTTTTGTTTTCGAAGCTCTGAGTCCTCCCCTCCCTTTGCTTCTCAGCGCTAAGTCACTCCACTTTCAGAGCGCTAATGATGTTGCTTTTCGGACATATGAAATACTAAATAAATAAAGTTTTATCCATCTGAAAATTTGCACATTTGATGCTTAAGTACAGATTCAAGGGCAAAAAGTAAAAGTATCCAGTAAAAGTATCACATGAAAAAAGTCTTCTTAAGTAAAAGTATTAAAACACAGTATTTTGCTGAGATTTTTGGAACAATTAAAGGCTTTTGATTTAAAAAAAAAAAAAAAAAAAAAAAAAAAGCTTATTTGATTCAATTGACTTTTTTATTTTAATTTAAATTTTTTTTATTTTATGTATTTGGTATTTGCTTAAAGTTGGGGATATTATTATATGTATTATTATTATTATATTATTATTTCAGCAGGTCTCACACCATAAAGTACTTTTTACTTTTCAGTCCAGATCTAAAATGTAGTGGAGTAGAAAGTACAGATACATGTTCTCAAATGTAATGAAGTAAAAGTAAAAAGAATCCACTGTAAAATGTACTACAGGGCTGAAATAAAGTACAGATGGCAAAAATTTGTTCTAAGTATTGTACTTTTACTTTTGGTACTTCATTACCTTCCACCACCTTTCGCCTTTATGTAACGGAAATCTCTATGTCCTGTCAATCATTATTTCATTTTTGCACTGTTTTCACTTCTTGTATATAGCTGAAATATTTGTATTATTATATTTCTATAATTTATTTCTATGTGTACATACTGCATACATTTATATAACTATGCCCTATTTAAAACCAGTCTCTTGCTTTTTCTGCGACTTACTTCGAAATTATTATTACGCCTGTTATTTTTCTTTTTGTTATCATTATTATCATTGTCCAAATTTCCCTTGTGGATCAGTAAAGTTTGTTTAAGTCTAATAGATAGATATATAGGACATGTAGTTACCATGACATTCTCCCACAAACAACATCACTTGAGTTCCAGAAGTCTCCCAAACTTCCATTACCACAGCTGTACAACTTTTTGCCCACAACTCTCTCCTTTGAACCCTTGGCCTTCTCCGATAAGCCTGGCGGTCCGCAGTCCGCAGCTCGTTTGCAGCATTTCACAAAACTTACATTATTTTTTCCCTTCGGACACAACACATCCGTTTCATCCGAAAGTTTATGGTCCTATAGACTGGGGAGAAAGAGCGTTCACGGTTGGCTGGTCACGACGTGTACCTCGAGTCCATCACGGAGTTGTCATCCCAGTTGCTTATCTGCTCTCGAAGCTGCTGGACTTGATGTAAACTTGTGTAGGGAGTAAATTGGAGTTGTTTTCCAGGACTTGCTGTTGGTCAAATAGTGCAGTAGTTAGTTAGCGCCCTTGTCTTGTAGTGAGATGGTTCCGAGTTTGGTTCGAGGAATATGAACGGGATTTTGGGTTGGTTTTCAAAGACTAGGGATTAACTGATATTGATAACGATCTTCCAAATTCTGTTTACTTTAAGCTTGTTCACTACTGATGCTGCACCAAGAAAGAGAATCAAGCATCTAGCTGTTGTTTCCCATGATACTTAGCACCTAATTGAATGAAAAATGTTCTATTGTAGTGATAATAATTAAGAAGTAAAAAAGTTGGATTGGAGATTCACTTAAGACCTTGTGTCCCCCAAAAAGTATTGTTCAAAAACTACTTGAAGAATTATTAAACAGTTATAGACATAGAATATTTGGATACATTTGTTGATGTGGTACAAGTTGAGACTTTTGAAAATTGTCTTCTGCATTTGACGCATCCTTCAATCTCTCTGGGGCAACCAGTCAAGAGCAGTGGACCCATCTCCAGATCTTGAGCTACTCTTGGTCAGGACTAGCCTGATTCAGCAGCCGGTTTCACTTTGTGGAGACCGTCTGACCTCGCAGCGTTAGGATTCGTTCACTCAACGATAGGTGGGTACTTTATTTAGTTAACCAATCGCTGCTTGATAAAATTCACCAAACATTCTCTTTGTTCCGGCTTTAAATCCTCGATCTTGGGAATCGTTGATTGGCTTGTGTCCGAACTTGCAATTCCGGGGTCTTTGCAAACCGTCTAGTGTATTCCAATTCCTACGTGGCTCCAGCCTGGCTAGGTCAAGACTACCTTAGCTGGAGGAGTTCAGTTACTGTGCATGTTTTGAGTTTGTCTATCAAAGAAATAAATATGAACTTTCACTACCTGGGCTGATTTCAGTTGAGGTAGGGTGTCCACTAGCCAAAGCATTGGTATCGAGACTATAAAAGCTGGATTGGTTTGTTTCCGGACTTGACGATGAACCAAGAATCAAGATCAAGAGAAGGAATGAAACAAAACACATCTCCAGGTATGTTTTTGAAGCTCACAAGAGTCAATTTTGCATAATATAGGACCTGTAAGAATAGATCCAACGCTGACGATTAGTGTGTTTACCTTAACTCCTCCTTTTGAACCATTTCCTTTTTATTCGCGTTACGTTTATGTCTTCACGCATTGAGAGCAGAGAAGATGATTTTTTCCCTTTTGATCCTATCGCTGGTGTTGTCAAAAGCCGAGGCCGATTGAAGAGACTGTTGTCCACAATTGACTGTGACAATTAGGGCGCGATCAGAGCCCGTGAGTGGAGCACTTAAAGGCTAATTTACATGTCACTTTTGCTGAATTAAAACGAAGCAAAATAGCCCAAGAAAAGATATTCAACCATCCAACCATCGCCCGGCCCCTCTCCTCCCTCTATCCTCCCTCTATCCTCCCACCTCCCGTGTATCTTTTTATGCCTTCATGCCTTGTAAACTGTAATTTGTCCAGGGTTTAGGGGGGGAACCTGGCAGCAGAGAGGCGAGCTTGCATTTCCATTTGAAAAGGGCCAATCAGCAGGCCGCGTCTGAGCCTATTGTCCGGCGGGGGCAGCGGCGGGGAAGGGGGGCGGGCGCAATTTGCAGGCAGGAAGAAGTGAGCGTTCCGAGGTGCATTACGGGCAGGTTAACATGAATGCACGCGCCGGAGTCTGTTTGCAGATACAGACGACAGCTGTTGTCCTGTTAACTAAAGCACAGATTGGGTCGGTCAGGCTGGCGGCGCACAGGGAGGGTTAGCAGTCACTGTGCCTTATGCCGTTATATAAGAAGAAGAAGACGACACTAAGGGATACGGTGTGGGTTTCTTAAAGGTGCCGTGTTGTGCAAAGAGGTTTGTTTTGGCAAAGTCATGGCTTATTATTACTTACTTCAATTTATATGTTTAAATAATTCAATTTGTGAGGTTGTCTCTACAAACAAAAAGTTTTAAGTTCAATTCTAAATCAAGAAAATTAAATCTCAAAAGCAGAGGTGGGCACTTCCAAGTCGTGACTTGGACTCGAGTCAGACTCGAGTCACTATTTTGACAACTTGAGACTTGCCTTGATAAAATGGACAAAGACTTGGGACTCGACTTGGATTTGAAGGTCATTGACCTGAGAAGACTTGATGCTTCTCCTAAAAATATACATGTTTTTAGAAAATACTTTTCTCTTTACAGTTGATAAATGCACTGGAACATGTCCCTCTCACTTCTCTGTTTGTTACTTTGGATGTAACTGAAGTACTGTGATGTGGAATCATCACATGTACTACAGTAGTATACAGTGCAACACAGTACAATGCAGTACAATGCAGTAATATACAGTACAATACAGTAAAACAGGGGGAACTACATAGAACATGATCCTTCCATTTCAGTGCAAACTACATGACAAAATAAGAGTTATTAATCTCTTTTTTTAATCTGAATTCTTTGTGTTCTGACTGTAATGATTAGCACTAAGATCTTGTCAAGACATTTAAAAAGGAAAAATTTGCATTTCTACCACTCTTATATAAATACTCATATAGAAATATACTAGGACATTTTATGTACAATTTGACTCAAAAGTCATAAATTACAAAAATCTAAAGACTTGAAATGACTTGAAGCTCAAAGCAAACAACTTGGACTTGTCTTGGACTTATGGGCCAGTGACTCGAGACTTGACTTGGACGTGCGTCTATTTGACTTAGGACTTGACTTGGACTTGAGGTAAAAAAAATAAGACTTACTTGAGACTTGCAAAACAACGACTTAATCCCACTTCTACTCAAAAGTCTTCCAATGTGTTTCTAAATGCTGATAAAGTTTATACTTGATTTCATGCAATAATTTCACAACTGACTGCTGCTATTTCTATTTTCATAATGCTTCAATCCCCACAGTAACCAGCAGGGGGCTATGGAAAGCAAATACAAGCATTTAGTGGAAAGATTTGTACTAAAATAATCCTATATTTCATGTCATAAAGTGTTAAAACAACACAGTGTAACTTTCGAGGAAAAGTTGGAAACAGAAAAGTTAAAGTTATACTATTCTCCATGGCGATAGATGAGTTTTATGCTGTACTGTACGCAATATTGTAGCCAAAGGAACTACATGGAGGCCCTTTTCCAGACCAAGTAAGAGTCAGGTTTGTGGAGATGCAAGCCTGTTCACAGTAAGGACACGTAAAAGGTAAAAACTGTACAGTTTGTTCTCCTTTAATAATATGTTTATGACAAACTTTGTATCTGGGTTACACTAAATGGGACATCACACTTTGAACATTTTTGGATAATTTATTGGTTAAAAAAGTCCCTTGGAAGAATGCACCGTCCCCCTGGTCTCACACATGCAGCTGAAACTTTGTGATCACGGAGAAAAGGTCATACATCTCCACTTTACACTTCGCTTTGATCGCAATTCAATTTTTACAACTCAATTTTATCACCATCACTTCTCATTAGGCCGGGATCGTGCTAGTGCAGTGTTAACAGTTTGCTCATGGTTGTTTACAGCACTGAAAAGGAACTAATTGAAAATACTCATGTTACTGGAAGTATTTTGTGGTAACTGAGTAGATTTTTTAAACATACTTGTACTTGCAGTAGAGTATAATTTTAGGCATTTAATTGTAATTACCTGCATGTTAAATTGTAGAAGTTATTGAGTATTATACAGATCTGAATCTATGGATGTCTCTGCTCCTTTTTATACTGACATAGACGCATTTTTGCATCGCCCGCTCTGATTGGCCAGAATGCTGAAAATCTAAAATGAAACCTCCTTGGATGACTGAGGGATTACACAGACAGTAAAAAGTAAGGAGTACGCTGAGTAGTACTAGCCAGGCTAGCGCCACCTAGTGCCTCCACTCAATTGTATTTCTCTCCAGCGACTAGGTCAGGAATTGGAATACACTAGATGGTTTGCAAGAACCCCAGAAGTGCGAGTTTGGGCACCAGCCAATCAGCGAAGAGCCATATATTCTGTGTTGGCAATGATTCCCTAGATCGAGATTGAAAGCCAGAATAAAGAGAATGTTTGGTAAATTTTATCAAAGGGAAAGATGTTATTGTCCTTCTTCCTACGGGATTTGGGAAAAACGTAATATACCAGTTAGCCCCGACACATTACATACATCATGACCAAATAGCAGCGATTGGTTAAATAAAAATAGTACCCGCCTACCATTGAGCGAACACATTCTAACGCTGTGAGGTCAGACGGTTTCTACAAAGTGAAACCAGCTGATGAATCAGGCTAGAGTAGTACAGGGTGTACAAATAAATTAGACATCATTTTGAAAGTAATTATCTCGAAAACTACTAAGTCTAGCTTGATGAAATGGAACAGTTTAGGTGTTAAACATCATTGTTTGCCAGTTGGTGAAGTTTTTCCAAATTTTGCACTGAAGGCTCGCTGCACAGTCTTGGGCGACTGTGTGCGAGCATATTCCAAAAAGCAAAATGACTTCTCTTTGGGAGTGAGCAGTATGGCTCAACCTGAAAACTGAACAAAAATAAAACATTTCATATAAAATCTTGGTCTGTTTCTATACATTCTGTGAAAATTTGAGGTTATTTCAACAAGAATTGCCAAAATTACTGACCTGCGAAATGATGTCAGATTTTTGGGACACCCTTTATTATCATGTGTACTTTTTACTTGAAGGTGCACTGCGTAACATTTCTGGTTGAAGGTCCGTCTCCATGGAGATGTTTTGCGTTGTCTGGAATGTCCCAGTATGTCATTAAACGTATCCATCTTGCATTTACCACAGCATTAACATGGATTTTTATTGACCTAAAACAGACATGCAACCTGACCCTGTGCTGTCACTTGCTTTCTACGTATAGATAAATAAGTGTAATGCCATACTGTGGAACATTCAATGCAATATTTCCATGGACCCTCCACCAGAAAAGTTACACAATGCACCTTAAAGTACAATTTTTACTGCAGTACTTGCACTTTCATACATTCTTAGCCTTTGCAATCATTCAGTACACATTCCCAGTACTCTTTCCACAACTGGTAGTGTGTATTTGCCCCTGGTCTGTACATTGTAACAGGTGCAAATCCCCAATCCACCCCCACCTCACTCACCCTCGGCCCTCCCTCCTTCCGTGTCTCCCGTGGGTGGCCGTCCTGCTGTCCACCCCAGGTCCATGGGATAATACCCGTCATCTGTTGTATCGTGTCATTTTTGCGTAGTCCTAACCTGCTTTAGCAACCAACACACACACACTCACACACACATACACACCCTCTGTTGTATATCTCCGTGAGGACATGCGATGACGTAATACATTAGGAAAAAAAAAAAAAAAAAAAGAAAAACAGACTGGATGACTAAGCCTAAGCTCCATACTGTCCATGCCGGTATTTTCATTTCCAGAATTGGACCGTACTTTATCCGGGCCCGGGGGAGTATTTTGAAAACCTGCGGTAAGTCTGTAAGGCCGTGCTGGGAATGATCAAATAACAGAGGTGAAGTGGGTTGAGAGTGTACCCTGTAACCGAAGAGTTGCTGGTTCAAATCTGGCCTCATAACAAATTCTTCCAAAACAATGAATCTTCACCTATTATTACAATTCTATTTATTACTTATACTGCAAAAGTTTCTCGCCTTTACTCACATATACTACAATGAAGACCTGAAAAAAATGGCCACACGGTAGTTGGTCAAGTTCACAGTGTCTTGCTTAAGGACACAATGACAGTATTCGCCTGAGGGAGCTGGGATTGATTCGAGAACCCGTGGATAAGTACTGTAGATCTGACCTCTTTACCAGTGGTGTTTATGCCGGGAGCCAGATTTGAACCGTCAACCTTTGGATCAGAGGGCAAACGATTGAGCAACTGTTGTGCAAAAATAAATAAATAAATAAAAAATGACACACATGGTTTTAAATTCGTAGAGATGTTATGAGTTTAAAGGTGTGTTGTGTAACGTTTCTGGTGGAGGGTCGATCAAATGCTTTTGGAGAGGTTATTGCTTTGTCTGGAATGTTTCACAGTATGGCATTAAACCTTAGCCAGGCTGGAGCCACCTAGTGCGTCCGCTTAATTTCATTTCTCTCCAGCGACTAGGTCAGGAATCAGAATACCTAGACGGCTCGCAAAAACCCCCCAAAGTGCGAGTTCAGGCACCAGCCAAATAGCGAAGAGCCATACATTCTGCGTTGACAATGATTCCCGAGATTGAGGATTTAAAGCTGGAATAAAGAGAATGTTTGGTGAATTTTTTCAAGGGGAAAGACGTTATTGTCCTTCTTTCTATGGGATTTGGGAAAAGCTTAATATACCAGTTAGCCCTGTTGGTGGCGCATTAGATACGTCACAACCAAATAGCAGCAATTGGTTAACTGAAAAAAAGTACCCGCCTACCGTCGAGCAAACAAATTCTAACACTGCGAGGTCAGACGGTTTCTACGAAGTGAAACCGGCTGATGAATCAGGCTAATTAAACCTTTCTATCTTCATGGAAACCAAAGCAGACCAAATTGCAGGTCAGATCTGTGGAGAGGCGACCTCACCCACAGTCAGAATGCCTGTTTTTCTAAGTAATTACCATCTGTAATTGAATAAATATAAGGTAGAGCTGTTTATAGTCATACTGTGGAACATTCCAGGCATTGCAATGACATATCCATAGACATAAGAAAGTGACAGACGCCCAACCAGAAAGTTACACAGTGCACCTTTGAGTATGTCAGTGCAGTTTTCTATAAGTAGGCAGCACAGTAGGGTCCCGGGCTCAATTCCCAGTTGCGCCAGGCATGTTTTCACAACGTCTGGGTGGGTCACTAGGTTCTCCAATCCCCCATCAACCGAAACAACATGTGTACAGTGGGCTAATCCTCTAGGTACTCCTGACCAACATCCTGCTTTACAAAGAACAGATGAAATTAAGATTAGACTTTTTCCAACACCAAAAATGTCTGTCTTTGTTCAGAGTATCCAAAAAGAGCTGTCCGTCTGCCTTAATCACAATATGAAATCTACAATGTTTTATAGGCATTACGCCGACTCCATATTTGTCCTCACATAAATGCGATCTGTTTATAATCCGTGGTCTGTAGGTGAACGAGGCGCCGGATTGGACAGCTCAGCCCGATCCAACGCACTCCCACCGCTGCTGTCCGCCATCTATAATCCAGATTTGATGGTCATTATAGCGGGCCTGCTTCATTATGCTGTAAACATACCACCCATAATCTTAATCTGTGTAATTCCACTATACACCGGGAGAGATACGAGCCACGTCATGTTTGTTGTTTACATGTTTTGATTTTGAGGGTTGTTTGTTGGGGAGATCTGGGGGATTTTTGTGTATAGTGAAATGAAGATGAGATGATGCAGGTGAATAGGAAAAAATCTTAAATTTAGAGACAACTACTTGAAATGTCTTCTGTAGTTCATGGACATAAATTTGAGATAAAAATGTATTACATGTTTTTCATCATGTAAAGTTTTTGCATAAAGATTATGATTTTTATGTGTAAAAATGGCTAAAATTGCTTATATTTTAGGCATATAAATGTGTAAAATGGTTAAAGCCAAGTAAAAAAAAAATCTTGCTTCATTTTGTTAACATTCTAGATACAAAAAACTTTACAGATTGGATTTTGGATATCTTATTTGGTATCTAATAAAAATAGATGGACAAATACTGAAAATAAACATAAAAAATTCTAATTTTGCAAAGGTTTTTGGACTCTTTAATAAGTCAGTCTTAAAATGATATATCAATACACCCTTCGGTACAATTCGTCAAAATCTTATTAAGTACAAGATTGGAAAGTTTGGTGTATGTAGGTGCTACTTTAAGGGGTTGTCTTTAAGTCTAGAAAAAATAAAACCACTCTTTGATATGAAGTTGATAAATGGAATTATAAAAATTCTTGGAAAATTTTGTTGTTACCAGATTAAACTGACCAAAAAAATATGTTTGGTCTATAGTGCCTTGCTTTAAAGGTGGATTGTGTAACTTTTCTAGAGGGTCTGGAATGTTTCATTGTATGGATCATGGAGACCAAACCTGACCAGATTACGGATCAGATCTGTGGAGAGACAAGGTATTTTTGAGCTATAAAATGACAAAATGTAAGGTAGAGCTGTTTAATGTCTTTCTGTGGAACATTCCAGGCAGAGCAATGACATTTCCACAGAAACGGAAACCAGAAAAATTACACAATACGCCTTTAACCTCTGCGATGTCCATTCTGAATTGATATGCGTATCATTTGAATGTAGGTTACTAATCCGGTCATTGAGCTTTTAATTAATTGCACAGTTTGGTAATATGCTGGCAGGATTAGGGGTGGACAGGTGGGCAGATTTAAACCTCACAGGGGCCGACACATGTTAGAACTGCAGAGGCCACGGTCCCCACAAAAGAGGATTTCTATGGCGTGGAAAGGCTCCAAATGACATGCTCCGAGTGAGACAACAACACGCGTTTATCCCATTGTTTTGATGCGGCGGTGTTGTAATGACTGTTTTGTACCACCTGATTGGCCCTGATGCCAGTTCACAATGGTTCTATGTGTGGGTGCGAGCGTGCGAAGGAACGACGTGAAGGTGTGGGGAGTTGTATTAGAAATCCTCTCAGTGCTTTATAATTGCAGAAGGGAAAAAAAAAAGAAAGAAAAACTCATGTAGCACTTTTGCAACATGTCCAAGTCAATTCAAAGAGAAGTAATTGCTGGGTGACTATTTATCTGAAGTGAACCTTACTGTTTTAGTTAAAGGTGTGTAACTTTTTAAAGCAGTCCGTCCAAGTGCTTGTTAAAATACAACCACTGGTGCAAAGTAACAAAGTAAAAGTTGTAAAGTACTGTACTTTACTGTACTTTTTACATATATTTTAGGTATCTGTACTTTACTTAACTTTACTTAAATACATTTTAGAGTACAGTACACTATATCACTAAATATGAGAGCAGGTATCTGTCCTTTCTACTCCATTACATTGTTGAAGTGTACTGAAAAGTAAAAGTTTTTTTTTTTATTGTCTGAATCTGAAATGTTCATTGTTTGAGCAGACAGAATATCCAAAAAAAATGAACAAAATTCATTACAAATGTCTAGCAAAATCAGTATAATTGAAGTCTTATAAAACCTTAAAATATGCACAAAATACTTTTACTTTTTACTTTGTAAGTACACTTTCAAAAGGGTTCTTTAATACATTAAGTAGATTTTTTCATGTGACACTTTTACTTTTACTTCAGTAGTAGTAGCAGTAGTATTAGTATTAGTAGTAGTAGTAGTAGTAGTAGTAGTAGAGTAGTAGTAGTAGTAGTAGGAGAAGTAGTAGCAGAAGCAGTAGTAGTATTAGTAGGAATAGTAGTAGTAGTAGGAGTAGTAGTTGTAGTAGTAGTTATAGTTGTAGTAATAGTTTGCTCGAGTATCTGTCCAAAAAAGTAACAAAATCCTGTACTTCTTCCACTACTGAATGTCGCAGTATGGCAACTAACATATCTATATCCATGGCAAGTTGCAGATCAGATCTGTGGAGAGGCAAGCCAGCTTCCACTAATAATACACATTTTTCAATGTTTTTTTATGTGTGGAAAAATCCAGTAAAAGTAATATCACCTTGATGGAGACATGTAAGTTATGGACCCCCACGCTAGTAAGGTTATATAAAAATAATCAGATAATGGATGTGGAGCTTTCAAAAATCCCTGTGAGTGTGCAGTGCATGGTCCTGCGGAATCAGATGTTAATGGAGTAATTCCAGATGTTTTTCAATTTATAATCCAAAACTATGTGCTTTGCCAGGTTACAGATTTACCACAAACCGAGCTCAAGTTCACGAAGAAGGGCCCATAGGTGCTGCAGTTTGGCCACCCACGGCTCCAGACCGCTACTCCCAGTGACACTGACTTAAGAGGACGTAACTTAATAAAACTAAAACTTAAAGAGCCCATATTACGCTATTTTCTGATCTATGTTATAATGTTTCCTCATCACAAACATGGGATTTGAAACCTGGATTTGTGAATTTGTTTTGTTTCATTCGCACATGTTTAACTCACAAACCCTCCACATTTAGTTCTTCTCTCAAACAGAAAACACTCTTTCCACCTTGTGATGTCATGTGGTGACACAGGAAGTGCTCCATTGTGTTTTTTAAACTCCATATCTCGTTACTAGAATCATTTGGATGGTTTTAGAATCCATGTATCATTTGTTCATTTGTTTTACATAAAACCAAAAATAAGAAAACAAAAAAAAAACAGCTATTTTCTTCATTATTTGTCTCCAAAACCAAAATGAAAAAACGGATAACGATTATTATTATTTTTTAATTTTTTTATTTTGAGTTTAAATGAATAATGGAAAAAATGGATAATGATTGTTTCCCGTTTCCGTGACTTAAACTGCGATGCTGGATTTTTTCGCCATATAGGACTGAACCAAGACTAAACCAGTCTCAGTCCTGGTCTCAGTCCTGGTCTCAGTCCTGGTCTGGTCCCGGTCTCAGTTCTGATCACCTGACAGTCTACACGAGCGCACCTCTGGGTCCTTCCCGACACTTGATCCTGATTCAGTCCTGGTTCAGTCCTGGTTCAATCCAGCATCGCAGTTTAAGTCACGAAAACAGGAAACGGCCGTTATCCATTTTTTTCATTATTCATTTAAACACAAAATCGAAAAAAATTTGGTTTTGGAGACAAATAATGAAGAAAATGTTTTTTTCATTTTATTCTTTTTGGTTTTATTTTGAAAAATGAATGAACAAGCGATACATGAATTTTTTAGCCCTGGAATTTCTACTGAACAAAAAGCAAAATGCAGCTGTTAACTTGAAAACTTAATGCTTCACGACATCACAAGGTAGAACAGAGCATTTTGAGCTTCGGAGATGTAAACAGACTAATAACAAAGGATTACTCAGACATGTGTGAATGAAACAAAACACAACTCTGGGTATGTGGTCAATGAGGTAACAACATTCTAACTTGGCTTTAAGGTCACAAGAGTCAGTTTTGTGTAATATATGAGTAGGACCTTGGAGAATACAGTAAAATTTAGCAGTATTTTTACTACGAAAAGCTCCAAAGAAAACAGTACACCACATTTAATTTGTCACAGTGAATAAGACTTCTCACCGAAAGCACCCAACCACACGGCGATTAGTGACCACTGCAGCCATGTTTACGCCTGCCTTCCCGTCCGGTACACTGTTGCGAGGAAAAACAAGAAGAAGAAACAAGCCTGTTACATCTCACCTCTGGCTAGCCACCTACACAGTTCCACATCACAGGCCACGCTAACCCCCTGGCGCGCTCTAGGCCCCCCTCCCACACAACTAACTGACAGCACGCATTTACCTGGCCCCGGCGAGCTTCAACTGCGCGCTGAACAAAGGCAAGGATCAGCGATAATGTGCTACAATCCGGGGGCCAAGGCGGAGTACACGGAGCCACGCTGAGATTTCCGAACATATCAATCACCAGGAATTCTCGCACCTGCCAAGAAACGGACACCTATGAGGCAAGGTTTGAGAAAATAGATCAAGAAAAGGCAGAGGGTTTTTGAAACAGGGATCATACGGAAAAGGTATTGGGAGGTTTTGTAACAGCACGGTAAGAACGCAACCAAAAATATAAAGATGGTAGGAGGACAGTTCTGATCTTCGACGAGGCATTGTGTGAATCTGACTATAGCGCATAACGGGATATGATTTGACCTTTTCTGAACAGTTTTATTTTGAGTTTGAGTGTCCAGAAAGACACCTAATAAATCAAAAAAATATATACAATATTGTCTAAAAAAGAGCTTTTAAAATGATCATTTGGGTATAAAAAACGGTGTTGAGTTTAGGTACTAGTGTTGTAATCAAGACCGCACAAATCAAGACCAAGACCTGGTCGAGATTACTAGGTCCTGAAACCAAGACAAGACCAAGACCTCTAATGGTCAAGACCACGACAAGGCTTTTAAAGGTTGAGCCCAAGACAAGACTGAGACCTCTGTCCATCCAGACCAAATCGAGATAATCTTTGAAATGTTTGACATTTATTTGTATTTTACAGTTATTTTGGCACGTATATATCAATGTTTTTTTGTTTTTGTTTTTAATCTATCTCCTTTAAATCTGATAAATGTTAATATAAACTTAAAATAAATCAAGCAAACTGCACTGGTCTGAAACACTTTGTCCCCCTGTTTTGGATCCTCACCCACAGTTTGAGAACCCCTTCTTTAAGATCACTTCCACTGGCGCTTTACAGAAAACTAAAAAAAGTGTTCTGTCTTTTCAAGTTCCTAACTGGAGTTACATTAGAGTCAGACCTCGAGTCCGAGACAGAACCAAGTCCAAGGACCTTCAAGACCGAGACAACACCAAGTCGAAATGCTCTTGAGTCCACGGCGAGACCAAAACCGCAAAAAAAAAAAAAAAAGGTCTCGAGGCTGGTCTCAGGACCAAGACCGGTCTCGAGTACTACGACACTACCAAGTACTTTAGATTTAGATTTTAGACTTTTATATATATATATATATTTTTTTTATTATTATTTAGTGTGTTCACTGTTAACCATATAAAATATTTAGTCATATTTGTATTTTTTGTATTCATGGGTTTCAGAATGATAAAAATTCAGGACCATTGCCATAGCGAAGTAACAATTCTAATGGCACTGTGCCCTGTTTGCGACTAATTAAAAAACATGTCATTTTCTGATAATCAGGAAGTGCGCCTTAGCATGCTAGTTGATGTTAGCTTTACCGTTCACTGCCAAACTCAGCGCTGGTTTCTTACAGTTTTGAAGAGTACTTACTAAAGTACTAAAGACTAGTTTGTTTTTTCCACGTTTTTAAGACCTAAAAAATCAAGTACAGTGCTTTTAACAACTACAAGTTTTGCATCATGAGTAAAATCAACTTTTTTTTTTTTTTTTTTTTTTTTTTTTTTTTACATTTGCCATGTCAAAGTCAGCACTGAAAATCTGCTTCAATTCTAGCTTCATATTTCTGGCATATGTGTAGCAGAATTAGTCAGCTGCTGTGTCATGTTTGCAACTCTTAAAAAGCATATTATTTTCTGATAATCAGGAAGTGCACTTTAGCATGCTAGTTGATGTTAGCTTTATCAACGTGGCAAGACTCAAAAGTACCGGACCACAGCAAAGACTAGTTCTTTTTTAAGACTGTAAAAATCCTGCACAGCGCTGTTAAGAACCACAAGTTTTGCATCGTGAGTAGTCAACTTTTTTTTTTTTTTTTTACATTTGTGCCAAGTAAAAGTCAACATTTAAAATCTGCTTCAAAATTCTAACTTCATATTTCTGGCATATGTACGTGTACCGTAGAGTCTCCCGGTGTCACATCATGTTCGGGACACTTCCCAAAAGGTGTTAATTTGGTGAAAGCGACGTCTCATTTTGGAGCGCAATTTGCCAGTTATCTGCAGATGTCAATTAAATTCTAATCTAATCAAAAATAATCTTGATGAATAAAACATTGTGACTGGCACGTCTGCGTTCACTGACGAATGTGTGTCCCTGTCTGTCATTAAAGCACCTCCGCTCGGTTCTCCCATCTCGCTCATGACACCTCAACACCTCCATGGCTGCATCTTCTGCTTTGTTCGAATAATGATAATATAATATGAATATCTCCAGTGACCATTATACACATAAATACTAGGCAAGGTGGCTGAAGTGTCTTGCTCACTGAAACAACATCATTGAACCTGTGACCTTAAGGTTAGAGCGTAGATGTTTCTAACTTGATTGTATTCTCTGTAGTGACAAGTCTATATTATCTTGTTACATTCATATGACTTTACGTCAAAATTGACTTGAATAAAGCTGTACTATGGAACATTTTTGGTGGAGGGTATATGACATGCTTAGCTCTATGGAAATGTTATCTAGATAGACTTATATATTGGCCAAATATCGGACCAATATTTGCACTTTTTAGCGCATTGGCAACTGAAATGTCCAATAGACTGATCTGTTGCCTGAAAATTACACACAAAGCTTTACTTACAAAGAGATAATTATAAAACTACACAACTTTTTTACAGGTTTATGGTAAAAATGAGCAGTGGGTGAGTTTGTATTAAATTTCAAATTACAGAATTGGGGGGAAATAATCAAAACTAGCTCCATATTTTGGCCCAAACATATTGTCAGCTCATTGGATTCTTTGGATTCTTAAAGAGACAGTTCGGAATTTTGGACATAGGACATCATTTCCTAGTGAGCCAGAGTGTTGGAGACATGTGCAGACACTTTTTTAAAATATTCCATCCAGTCCTTGTATTTACAGAGGTCGCTGGTGCTAGGCTAGTGCATGTCAATGGCCATAGTTAGCCTGCCGCTAAAAACAGTTTTACCCACTCCACAAAGCACTCAAAGTAAATCTATTATCATGCCAGACTGTTGCTGTAAATGTCTGTGTTGACAGAATAATGTCTGAAATAAAACTAGCCTTGCATCTCATGAATCGTCACATGTTGAGGGACTATTTTCTCATATATCAGTCCACCGCTGCCAAGCTTTCTATCAGGAAGTACAACTCGCTGCTGCTGCTCAAACATAAATCCTTAAAAATGCAAGG
Organism: Boleophthalmus pectinirostris; assembly: GCF_026225935.1. NCBI lineage: Eukaryota > Metazoa > Chordata > Actinopteri > Gobiiformes > Gobiidae > Boleophthalmus > Boleophthalmus pectinirostris. The sequence goes on along the minus strand of NW_026570994.1, from coordinate 8,228,190 downwards.
TTGGATTTACTTCTAAAATTGACTCAGACATTGACATCAATAGTCTGGCGTTATAAATGTTTTGCTTCGGGTGTTTTGTGGAGTGGGTAAGACTGTTTTTAGCGGCAGGATAACTATGGCCATTGACATGCACTAGCCTAGCACCAGCGACCTCTGCAAATACAAGGACTGGATGGAATATTTTAAAAAGTGTCTAGGAAATTAGGTCCTATGTCCAAAATTCCGGACTGTCCCTTTAACATAACGGTTAATCTCTATACTATCTACATGGACACAAGCAGCTGACACCACCAGATCATGTTATAGGTCAGATCTCTGGAGAAGCGACCCTGCTCACAGTTAGAATTCATGTTTTTGATGGTATTTTTGTGTAACATTCAAAGACAAGCAGAGACATTTTCAGCAGTTATAAGAACATCCCAGACAAAATATTTCTAATCAAAATATTGTGTTTTTCTAGGATGGTGAGAGGCACTTGTTTCCTCTTGGTTCTCATCCAACAATTACCCCGTTTGGATAAAAATCTCTGTTCCTGGCAGTTGATTCCTTATGGTTCTTCTCCAACGAAAAACCTTTAAAAATGTATACGCCATTACTCAGTCTAATTTTCTTTTCACAAATATCTGCTTGGACAATAGCAAAGCATTGTACGTCGAGCAAAACAACCTCGAAAAGTTCTTTTACCCCAACTTTTGTACAACTTCCAAGTCCTCCCCACCGCACCACAATTCCACCGGGGGACCCTCAAAATGGAGACAGCGGGAGTTCAAATGCGGTTCAATCAGGTTTAGGGCTCTATTTTGGTCCCAGAGAGTCCGGGGACGCGAGGGAGGGGGCCGCCAAAAGGGGTACTGGCGAGGAGGGCGCTTGTTGGGGACTCCGGTGAATCGTCCGTCAATAGGTGCAGCCAGTGTCAGTAGTCCTTCCCGTCAAACGCAAGCGGCACAAAAGGGGGTGAGGGCTCGCCTGGGAACGGAGCAGCAAGGTGAAACTAATGCCATGATGTTTGATTCATCAGGCTTCATTGTTGGGGGAGCCGTTGATTGTGGAGGTGCAGCCAAGCACAAGGGGCCGGCGGTAATCAGAGAGCGTGTGCGCCAGGCCGGGGCAGGGGCTCGGGCTGACCAGCGAGCCAGAGCTGAGCAAGGAGGAACGCAGGAGAGAGAAGGGGCAGGTGGGGAGGGAGGTGGAGAGTGCCGAGGTGGGGATGGTGTGGAAGTTTGGAGTGCAAAATCAGTGGGAGTTGAACTTTTTTTGTCCAGTGCACCTTGGAGTTTTTTTGAAGAGGGGATATTATGCAAAAAAAAAAAAAAAAAAAGGTTTCATATGTTATTCATGCATGTTTGAGTAAACTTGCCATCTCTCTTGGATACTATTCGAACCCTTTTTACGGTTAGCTGTACAGGCTTGTATAACGCTCAGCACACAATCCCACTACAACTTGGCAAACTTGATGCGATGTGCAGTAGTGTCTATTATTGTAGTCAAGACAGCACTAATCGAGACCAAGACTTGCTCGAAACCACAAGGTCCAGAGACCAGGACAAGACCAAGACCTCTAAGGGTCGAGACCGAGGCAATAACAAGACTTTTAAAGGCCGAGAGCGAGACAAGACAAAGACCAAATCGAGACCAACTTTGTAATTTTCAACATTTATTTGTATTTTACAGTTATTTTGGCACATATATATCAATGTTTTTATAAATCTATCTCAATGTTATCACTCTAAGAGTCTCAGGCCGTGAGACCAAGACAAGACTGAGTCCAAGCGCCTTCAAGACCGAGACAAGACCGAGTCCACGCGCATTCAAGACCGAGACAAGACCGAGTCCAAACACGGTCGAGTCCAAAACGAGGCCAAGACCGTGAAAAACGGTCTCGATGCCAGTTTTGAGACCAAGACCGGTCTTGAGTACTATGACACTAGTAGTTTCATTAGCAGGATGCACGCTGATTGTGTTTGGATGTCACACTGAAGGGGGAGTGACTTAGCTCATGATCACATCTGAATGTTATTTTGGTCTAGAACCGCTGTGGCTACAAAATGTTTTACAAATAATGAAACAATTGAGATGATTTTTGACCATTCTGACAATCCCTCTACTTTGTTCATGTGTGAGTGCAGTGGAGTGTGAGTGATTGCTGTTGATCAGAAGACCTGTTACAACAAACTGTTAGCCACAACTGCACTATTCTGCCCCAGGACAGCTCTGGCCACAACAAAACAATATAAGAATGTAACAATTAAGCTTGTGGTTTAATAGTTTTTACCTATTGTTTCTCATAACAAATGCGACTTACGTTTTTACCGTCTCCTGTTTTCAACGACTGTACTCACCACTGTACTTCTCCATCTTCTTCCTCATCTCCCCCCTCCCTCCCACATCCCTCCATCCTGCCCAATCCCGCTTTCTGATTGGCCGTCGCCGCGGAGAGACAGATGTAGGGCGCTGTGCTTAAGCCGGTGTACTCTTAAGCCTAATGTGAAGTTTTATATGCAAAGAGGTGAAGCAGGAGGAGGGCGGACGCTCGGATGCACTCCCAACTGATTAGGATAATTCCTGCTTTTAATACAGCTGTCCCTTCAGCTTAAGGTAAACCAAATGTTGCCATCGGAGATTAGTGTACCTTGGCTGGTTATTAGCGAGTCCGCCCCCACCCCTTCTCTATCCTCACCCCCTCCCACTGCTGAAATGTGGGTAAAGCTCCTCTCGCTGGCATTCATTTGAGAAAGAAAGAGTTGGAAAGAAGAAGTAGAGAGAGGGAGGAGGGATGACGGAGAAGGGAGGGAGAGATATAGAGAGAGTAGGAACTTGATCCCAGTCGGCACCTGTTGGAACGACTGTCTGTAACAGTGAGGGGTTTGCAGACACTTGGTAGGGGGCCAGAATTAGGCCATACAGGATTTCATATAAGACGCCAAAAGTTTCAAAAGACAAGAAGAGTTAAAAAAAAAAGAAAAAAAAGAAAATACATATCATAGCATAACAAAAGAAAGGCAGAAGTGGCAGACAACTCAGATACCCACAGTGGCCAAATCTCGAAACATATTTGATGAAGCAACTGTGGATTTCTCTTTGGTACAAGGAACATCTTTAGACTTTAATAAATACTGCATATGTTGTTTTTATTTTGTTTCATATTTTTTCATTTCGTCAGATGGCGCTTAATCCTCACCGTCATTATTAATTATCATCAATGCTGCTAATGTTTCTTCAGCACTTCAAAATTTGGACGAAACAACGACTCCTCTAACCTGTCCAGCGAGATGAATTCTGGTGATATTTCCGTCAGACCAGACTGCTGCTGTTGCCATTGGACCTGGGTACAAGTGGTTCAGGCAGAACTGTGGTTTTGGGTGGAAGCCAAAAGGTGAAGTACCCAAACGTACCAAAACAAACATGGCGACGCCGACTGACGTACTTCAGCGTGTGTTCAGCAGAAATACAGACTCATTTGTGTTTTGTTTGTTTTATTTGCAGAGGGAAGAGCTTTGTGTGTTTGCGGAGAGAAGGAGGGAAAGATGTTTGTGCTTCTCTCAACTCGATGTAACAAAGTTTGATTTCTCGACTTGGTCTGCTGTTGTGATGCTTCAACCAATCTGATTCCAGAATGATGTGCAGAACTCAGTTTAAAGAGCTATGCTGGGCTAAACTGGACTAGACCAGGACTAAACCCGAACTACAACAGGACCAAAACAAGGTCAAAACTAGTATCCTAACAGGACAGGGCTACATAAGGCCAAGTGTGAACGCAACCTGTATCACCTACCACTGCTTCTATTGCTGCTACTGCTTAGGATGAATGCACGATTCCGATTTTTCTGTTCCTATATCAATGTCGATATGATGCCCAGAGGCAGCGCTACCATTACGCAACAGTAAGTAGTCGCCTAGGGCCCCTGAGCCTGAAAGGGCCCCCAACCAATTGCCCTCAGTGCCACTAATGGCTGAGGCCTCGGAGCAATTTCATTCTTTCTCAGTATGACATTAAATGAGAGTTCATCCATCTATCCATCCATTTTCTTCCATTTATCTGGGCCGGGTCAGTCTAAGCAGGGACTCCCAGACTTCCTTCACCCCAGACACATCCTCCAGCTCCTCCGGGGGACCCTGAGGTGATCCCAGGCCAGCCCAGAGACATAGTCCCTCCAGCGTGTCCTGGGTCTTCCCCTTCTGAATATGAGAGTAGTTTACTTTTAAACAAGAAAACACCATCAAAATAGTATCTGATTGTCAAATCTATTTTAACTGTCAAAGCTTTGCCCCCTTTTAAGTAAGAATGGACTCGTCAGCTTGACTCTGATTTGAAAATAATCATTATCATATGTAAAGGATGTAAACATAAAAGTAATTGTACTAGCAAAAAAATAAAATTACTTTCAGCTCTGGTTATCTAGTAGGCGAACTAACTAATAAGACAAGTTTCCAATCCACATTAATTCCAATAAAGATGTGTGTGTCTCATGAACAATAGGGAAAAACAGATAATAAATAGCAAAAAAAAAAAAAAAAAAGTGAGGGAACCAAACTCAAGTTCGCCTAGGGCCCCCAAATTGCTAACTTTACCACTGATGATGCCTTTAAAATCTGCCGATACTTGATATCAGTCGATACCAGGGCAGAGACTGAAAATAGAATTTATTTCCTTAAAACAATTATCCAAATGTGTTGTTTAACTTTATTTGTTATTTAAAGTAACTACAGAACAGCTTAAAAAACACAAGTTCAGTATTACAAGGGAATTTGGACAAAGATTGGTCAGTAAATTATTTTATTACACATTTTATAGAGATGAGTTGATATCTTGGAACCGATATTCAGTCCGTCAAAATTTTCAATATAGGCGCAGATATCTGATACCCAATACCAGTATCGTATCAGTGCATCCCCGCTGCTTAGCACTGAGCTCTTTTCTGCACTTTTATTCCAAGCCTGTCTTCTCATTGTCTCTGTACAGTATCCAGCTGACCTGAGAACACTGGCCCCAAATGTAAAAGTTCTTTCTTCCTAAATTCCCAGCACCTCTCGTCTGAATCCTCTCCTCCGCTCTAGGTGGGCATGACTAACCTCTTTAAGAAGTGGCGAGGATTTAAAATACTGCGACCTACTTCTTCTCACATGTGTACCGGAGCTGTCACTGAATCAGCCCTCGTCCGCCAGCCACCGCGGAGGGAAAAGGAGGAGAAGAAGAAATCCTTAGCCCGGGGCCGTTTGAAGTGCACATGTGAAGAAGTGCCCTCCCCGAACGAGATTCCCTCCGACAAGTCAGGCTACATCAAAAGTCCCACTTAGAACAAATGATGGCTCTTTTCCAGCGCTGTAGGTGTGTCAGATCTTTCATTTCGCTAACTCTACCTCTGGCAAGCCAACATCGCTCATTTTTTGGCCGGGCTCCCCTCTCGCCGTGTTAAGCGAACAGGCTTTGGCGGTGAAACGTGGCGCGCTAATGAAACATCAATGTTAGATCATGTGAGTGATTGTGTGGCCCAGTTTAAAGGCACCTGGGGCTACATCCGCGGGAATCCATTTACTGTTTGTCAATGTCAACCTGATCTCCAGCCACAGTCGCTCGCACGGTTCACCAGGTTCATATCGCGTGTGTTTGTTAGAGTTTTACATTGTTGGGAATAAAGATAATAAATACGTGTAATTTCAAACTATTTCTCTTAAAAATAGCTCAACTGTGGGAAGATTTGGGACATTTTTCTAACAAAAATTCAGTTCAGAGTAGATATCAACATTTGAAATTTAATGTTATATTAATTTTACATATAGTAGCCAGAGATTAGATCATATAGAAAATCAGCATTGAAATGTATAGTACAAATTGAGCGTACTCACTTATAGGCAGTGTTGGGAAGGTGACTTTTAAAATGTATCCCCCTACAGATTACAGATTACATACACCAAAATGTAGTTTGTAACGTAATTCATTAAATTACTTAAAGTGAGTAATGTAATCTGAATACTTTGGATTACTTGATTTGCTGTAGAGAAGCAAAGACGAGGAAATCTTCACATAAGATGTTTTGTCTGCTAAAAGAAAATAAAAAGTCCAGACTTTACTGAACCAGATTAAAAATATTATTGATAGAAGAGGAGGAGACACGTCCACACAGCATGATTTAGTCCTGTTAAATCCTGTTTGAGACATAGTTTAGACCTGGTTTTAGTCCTGATTTAGTCCTGGTTTAGATCTGGTTTTAGTCCTGGTTTAGTCCTGGTTTAGACCTGGTTTTAGACCTGGTTTAGACCTGGTTTAGTCGTAGTTTAGACCTTGTTTAGACCTGGTTTAGACCTGGTTTAGACCTGGTTTAGACCTGGTTTAGAACTAGTTTGGACCTGTGTTTAGTCCTGTTTTAGTCCTGGTTTTAGTCCTGGTTTAGTCCTAGTTTAGACCTGGTTTAGACCTAGTTTTAGATCTAGTTTTAGACCTGATTTTAGTCCTGGTTTTAGTCCTGGTTTAGTCCTAGTTTAGACCTAGTTTAGACCTGGTTTAGACCTGGTTTGGACCTGTGTTTAGTCTTGTTTTAGTCCTGGTTTTAGTCCTAGTTTAGACCTAGTTTTAGATCTAGTTTTAGACCTGATTTTAGTCCTGGTTTTAGTCCTGGTTTAGACCTGGTTTAGACCTGGTTTAGACCTAGTTTTAGATCTAGTTTTAGACCTGATTTTAGTCCTGGTTTTAGTCCTGGTTTAGTCCTGGTTTAGACCTGGTTTAGACCTGGTTTAGACCTGGTTTAGACCTGGTTTAGACCTAGTTTTAGATCTAGTTTTAGACCTGATTTTAGTCCTGGTTTTAGTCCTGGTTTAGTCCTGGTTTAGACCTGGTTTAGACCTGGTTTAGACCTGGTTTGGACCTGGTTTGGACCTGGTTTAGTGTCCGGCAATGAGTGGAATTACCCAATAGCCCAAAATGTGAAAACAGGAAAATACCACCATGTAATTCATTAATTTTAACAAAGTAACTGTAATCCAATTACCACTGACTGAAACAGTAACTGTAACTGAATACAGTTACTCATAATTTGTACTCTGATTGCGTAACTCTAGTACATCTAATCTGTTACTCCCCAACACTGCTTATAGGTACTAGGGATGTAACAAGAACCAAAATATCGTGATATTGTATAGTCAAAGTTCTCACAATAATATCGTGGACCATCACAATATATCGAATTTAAGTCTTTTTGCTTAAATTAATAGTTATGGTGCAGCAATAGCTAAAAAAAGACAGAGAGAACTACATAGAAAAGGGGTGGGCAAATTTTTTGACTCGTAGGCCACAAAGGGTTCTAAAATTTGACAAAAGGCCCGGACCAGGAGCAGATGGAAGGAGTTTTTTTTGTAATCCACCTTAGAAGTGAAAAAAATAACAGAAAACAGATCAAATATTCCATAACTGAAAATCATTACAAAGCATCACAACAAAGTATCTGTCTTTCAAGTGTCACGCTATTTACTATTTATCGAAATAACTTTTAAAACACAGAAAATTATTATTGTTATTCAAGTTCGGCGGGCCAGATTAAAAAGATTAAAAGGGCCGCATATGACCCCCGTGCCGTAGTTTGAACACCCCTGACATAGACCATGATCCTTCATTCCATTTCAGTGTAGACTACATGAAGAAATAACAATTTTAAACACTTTTAAGTCCTAGTTCTTTGGATTAAGTCATGTCAAGGCATTTCAAAGGGAAAAAGTAGCATATTGTAACAGTATAATAATAAGCCTCCAGAAAATATCGCAATAAATATCGTACCATGAGATGTATATCATAAAAATATCATACCAAGTGATTTGGATATTGTTACATCCTTAATCGTGAGCCTCCCCACCATATCGTGAGCTTGCCCACGATATCGCAATAAATATCGTACCATGTGGTTCATACCGTGACGATATCGTATCGTGAGACTTGGATATCGTTACACCCCTCATAGGTACACTATGCAACTTTTCTGGATGAAGGTCACGTGGAGATAATATTGCTTACCCTGGAATATTTTACCGTGCAACATTAAAAACTTATTTATATGTATTTATTTCATTATGGCCTTCAAAAACATGCTTTTTTACTGTGAATGGGGCCTCCTCTCCACAGATCTGACCTGTAAAATGGCCTTGTGGCATCACCTTCTTATCCAGGAAGACATATATTTAATGCCATAATGTGCGAAATCTAGGTAATGCAATGGTATCTCCATGGAAACAAGCAAGAGGCAGACCATTTTCCAAAAAGTTACATAGTGCATCATTAAAATGAGTGCATGTTCACTTGATCTACTACTACATCTACTACTACTACTACTACTACTACTACTACTACTACTACTACTACTACAACAACTACTACATCTACTACTACTACTACTACTACTACTACTACTACTACTACTACTACTACTACTACTACTACTACTACTACTACTACTACTACTACTACTACTACTACTGCTACTACTACTACTACTACTACTACTACTACTACTACTACAACTACTACTACTTACTACTACTACTACTACTACTACTGTACTACTACTACTACTACTACTACTACTACTACTACTACTACTACTACTACTACTACTACTACTACTACTACTACTACTACTACTACTACTACTACTACTACTACTACTACTAACTACAACTACTACTACTACTACTACTACTACTACTACTACTACTACTACTACTACTACTACTACTACTACTACTACTACTACTACTACTACAACTACTGCTACTACAACTACTACTACTACTACTACTACACTACTACTACTACTACTAACTACTAACTACTACTACTACTACTACTACTACTACTACTACTACTACTACTACTACTACTACTACTACTACTACTACTACTACTACTACTACTACTACTACTACTACTACTACTACTACTACTACTACTACTACTACTACTACTACTACTACTACTAACTACTACTACTACTACTACTACTACTACTACTACTACTACTACTACTACTACTACTACTACTATTACTACTATTACTACAGTTGTTATTATTATTCATTTATTTTAAGGTTGTGAATATTTGGGGCAAGAACATTTTTCCACACTGTAAAAATATTATTCACAGCGAGTTGATATTTGCTTTGTACATCTTGTATAAGCGTGTCTGTTGACTTTGTTTATGGCGACATGTTTTACAGGCGTTCTTGTGACGAGGCGTATGACCCGGTGTCTAGACGCGGCTCTGTTTGTGAGCGGTGGAAATGCGTGCGATCATGAGTGGAGCTGCACAGACACATTCTCTGACAGGTCACATTGACTGCAACCTCTGACCCACTGGCAAACAAGCTCCCTGTTGTGTGAGCGCAAATATTATCAGGGAAATTGACTCCACTGTACAAAGGCACGTCTGGTACATAAGAAAAAATATTTGGAGGAAATTTTGTTATTAAATTTTCTTACTCTATTTTGGGTTTCAATGGGCATTTATCATTTAACTCTTGTCTGGAACTCAAATTAGGCCCTTTGAGATAAAACGAATATGGGCTAAGCTATTGATGCAGTAGCAGCTCAGTTGGTAGAGCCATTTGCCCACTCACCAAAAGGTAAGCAGTTGGGTCCCCTTTACACTCATTTCTTAGTATTGTTTTGTTCATGAGTATGATAATCAATCCTATATGATTGTATGAATGCGTCACTGAGGTAGGCCATAGTTGATAAGGTTGTTGTTGTAGTTTGGCAACCACCTCTTTGTGGCTTTGTCCCATGACATGTGGGGCTATTGATGTTTAGTGGAAACTCTGGTTGTCCCCTTAAGCAAGACACTTCACCCACCTTGCCTGATATGAGAGTGGTGTGTGTATGTGTGTGAGTGTGAGTGTTGGTGGTGGTGCATTGATTGACTGAGTGAATGAATAATGCACTGTAAAGCAGGAAACCCCACCCCGTACGCCGTGTGGACCGTCCCACCTCCTGTATGTTGCTCAGACTGTCCCCCTGTCCCGAATGTCGCCCGGACAGCCGCACCCCCCCTCCCCCGTATGCAGCACGGACCGTCCCTCTTCCCATACGTCACGAGGTATAAACCAGGACTAAACCAGGTCTAAAACAGGTCTAAAACAGGTCTAAAAACAGGTCTAAAACAGGTCTAAAAACAGGTCTAAAACAAGTCTAAAAACAGGTCTAAAACAGGTCTAAAAACAGGTTTTAAAACAGATCTAAAACTGGTCTAAAAACAGGTCTAAAACAGGTCTAAAAACAGGTCTAAAACAGATCTAAAAAAAAAAAAAAACTGGTCTAAAACAGGACTAATACAGATCTAAAAACACAAAAAAACTGGTGTAAAACAGGTCTAAAACAGGTCTAAAAACAGGTCTAAAACACTTCTAAAACAGGTCTAAAACAGGTCTAAAAACAGGTCTAAAACAGGTCTAAAACAGGTCTAAAACAGGTCTAAAACAGGTCTAAAACAGGTCTAAAAACAGGTCTAAAACAGGTCTAAAAACAGGTCTAAAACAGGTCTAAAAACAGGTCTAAAACAGGTCTAAAAAGGTCTAAAACAGGTCTAAAACAGGTCTAAAACAGGTCTAAAACACTTCTAAAACAGGTCTAAAAACAGGTCTAAAACAGGTCTAAAAAACAGGTCTAAAATCTAAAAACAGGTCTAAAAACAGGTCTAAAAACAGGTCTAAAACATCTAAAGGTCTAAAACAGGTCTAAAAACAGGTCTAAACAGGTCTAAAAACAGGTCTAAAACAGGACTAAAACTGGATTTAGTGAGGACTTAACCATGGCGCCGAACCACGCGTTGCGCCTCCTCCCATCCCCACCAGTCCACAAAATATTGTCTAATATAAAACCGGTCAGTGGTGCAAAAATGGTTGGGGACCACTGCTGTAAAGCACTTTGACTGTCTTGAAAGGTTCTATATGAATTCAATGTACACCGAGAGCGCCCCCTGCAGTTTTGGAGCACTTACATGGTGGTGACTGTTTATGCAGCGTTTTTCGTTTTCAGGCGTTTTCTTGGTTTTCATCGTTTCCATGACTTTTCCAGGATTTCCATGACCGTGGGAACTCTGACCACCATAAAAAAAATTAAAAAAAACAATTAAAATGTTGCATGTAGGAAGCTGAAATTTAGAAACAGATGAAACAGTGCAAAGTTTTGATACACTTTCATCCCCAATGCAAAAGGTTGAAAAAAAATAAGATGACTGGGGTGACAGTAGCTCACAGTGTTTGTCCACCGATTTGAAGGTTGATGGTTCAAATCCTGGTCTTAAAATAAACATCGTTGGTTGAGCGATTAGATCCACTGATGCACAGGTTGGTGGTGCAATTCCAGCTCCCACAGAATGCTGTTGTGGTGTGCTTTGGCAAGACACGTAACCCACTTCGGCCCTAGTATCTGTGTACATTGGTGTGTGAATGTGTGTGTGAATGGGCGAGTGGTTCCTTGATGTAAAACGCTTTGAGTGCCTCGAAGGTGGAAAAGCGCTGTATAAAAATGTGACCATTTACTGAGCAAGAACTCTGTTTACATCACCCAGGACAATAAATGATCTGGCAAAAACCCATCACACGACATCATGCTCAGCGCTAAGAGGTAGAGTGACTCAAACGGCAGCTACATGCTAAGCTACCTCCGCCTCAGTGACAGTGACTCACACAAGTGGACGCTCGGTCGGAGGTGATCACAGTCCGTTCCCGCCGACGCTTCACTGGCTAACGCTAACCCCACACCGCGCACACACGTCTGCACTCCGGCGAGGTCAGGGGTCGGCGAGAGACGCAGAATCATTCCGCACGGTGACCCACAAGAAGCGACGATTATTAGCAGCGACACAGCACCGCGCCGAACCATGCGGAACAATTCCCTCCATTATCGGGGTCAAAACGCATAAACGCCAAAGTCTAACGAGCTGGCGGGGTATCTGCGAAGCTGCCGTGTTGGAAAAAGAGAAGAAATGTTAACGGCGTAAACAGGAAGTGGTGTCAACAGTCAACAAGGGTCAGGTGATTGTGATAATCGACTAGCAGAGCGCACGGCGACTTCTGAAACTGTACCAGCTTCTTTCACGCGGAAGATTTGGCAATTTGGATGTCAGCTGTCCAATATAGAATTTGAGTTGTTAAGTAAGTTTTGCTGGTTACTGGGCTTTTTTTTTTTTTTTTACATTGTATCCTCCAGCAAGACATTTCAATTACTTTACTTTAGTGTGTCGATGATGGTCAGAAAGGCCAACATATTTTCACAGAGACACGCAAGTTGCACCGCCAGACCAGTTAAATGTAAGATCTGCAGAGAGGTAACCCCGTCCTCAGTTACATCACACGTTTTAAGATATTTATGCACAAAGAAAACACCTTTTACTGAATAAATGCAAGATTATTAATATCTACGGAAGCCGAGAGGAGTCGCAACAAACGCAAACGGCGCAACAAATACAAATGCGACAACACAACAAAAAGCCATAACAAACCAAAAAAAGCCACAACGGAAATGACCGCGGGACTCTGTTTTAATGCAAACGCCGCAACAAATACAAATGCCACAACACAAATGCAAAAGCCACAACACATTAAAAAGCCACAACAGAAGTGACCGCGGGAAGAAGAAGCAGAACTACAACGTGAAAAGTAAAGGAACGGAGAAGGCAGAAACATAAGTAAAAGTAATTTATTGTTTTATCATTATTCGTTTCACGTTGTAGTTCTTCTTCTTCACTTGCCGCTTGATCGGTTTGTCGGAAAATAGAGTCCCACGGTCACTTCTGTTGTGGCTTTTTGATGTGTTGTGGCTTTTTAATGTGTTGTGGCATTTGCGTTTGTGTTGTGGCGTTTGTATTTGTTGCGGCGTTTGCATTGAAATAGAGTCCCGCGGTCATTTCCGTTGTGGCTTTTTTTGGTTTCTTGTGGCTTTTTGTTGTGTTGTCGCATTTGTATTTGTTGCAGCGTTTGCGTTTGTTGTGACCCCTCTCGGCTTCCGTAAATATCACACTGTGGAACATCTCAGCAGCTCCCACCAGAAAACGTGCACCTTTGCAAACATCTTCCAAGTATCCAAAAATGTCTTCATAAGATTGATGAATTGTTATTACTGGAGAGAATACTGGAGCGAATTGTCTCGCCAAATTCTGTGAACTGTTGTCTTTCATTTGAACACTGAAACATGTTTGGTATGGCTGACTTTTTCAACCATTACTACTCTTTAAAATTCCCATATTATGTTATTTTCTGATCAACGGTATCATGTTGTTTCCTCATCACAAACCTGGAGCTGTGTATCATTTCATTCACATGTCTAACACACAAATCCTGCATATTTAGGTTGTGTTCTTCTGTCAAATTGAAAACGCTACTATAAGTTCAAATAGTTGCTGAAACAGGCGGGTTTTAACATTCTGGAGTTTTGCAGGTGGGTATGTGATTGATTACACCCGGGCTGGTCAGGTGAATCAAATATATATTATACAAATATATGTATCAGACTATCATGTGCAAATTGTCGCAACTACAGTGTGTTCAGTCGGCCTACGGGGGGCTACAATAAATAAAAAAAACTATAACCTATGTCAATTTTCCCCAGCAGCATTCATGGGTTGAGGAGCATTGGCATGACGGATGAGATAAAAGTTAAGTTGGTGAGCGGTGGTGTTCGAATGCTTTTAATTTCTGTGTGATTTATCACGGACAGGAGCGGGTAACGGGTGGAATGTTACTCCCACTTGCACCTCAGATTTAACATCACATCCGAGCTTGAAGCGTATTATGATGTTTCTCATGTCAGACTATGTGGATTGATTATGACTATTCCCTCATCTTATGAAAACTCTGCCACTTTAATTAATTACATTTTTGAAATTTGCACTTAATTTTATGTTATAATTTCTCTTTTGTTACAACCTTAAGGACGTTACTGCTCGTTAAATCAAGTATTTGTTCAATATTGGCCTCACCACAACACCAACCACACCCACAGGCAGTGATACGGCCGCAGTAAAATACAGCAGTAATACAAGTGACTGAAATTGTCATTTAAACCACCGAAGGGTCCAAACACAATGAAAACAGTTCATATTTACACATCACAGTGGGCGGAACCATCTTCTCGAAATCCTTCCTCGGTCAATTTTTTCTGCCACCGAGTTCCGAGTCGAGCCGTCCCAGGAAAAGAAAGTCACTAGGCAACTTCCTCAGAAAATCGATTCGGAAGGATAATGGAAGCAGGGTCTGAGTCCAGGTATGTTTTTTTTTTTTATGGCCTTGACTAAAAGCTCTCAAGTGTAAATCTAGAAGAACTTTTCATAATTTTATTTCACAATGACTTAATTACAATCCAGTCAAACTCTACGATACCCAAGTAGAGCAGTTTGTAACCACCTCCAACACAGAAAACCAGCCGTGTTCATTTGCAGGTTTCCCCTCCCTCCGCTCTTATCCTCGCAGTCAGATAAGTGACTGTGATCGCTGTAGCCCGGTGTCTGCGTCTCCGTGGCCCCTCACACATAAGTGAATGTGGAAGTACGGGGGGCAGAGGTGCGCTGTCTCACACGGGCCCAGGTTAATCACTCTGGACTGGGAGCTCATTGCGATTGTCGGCACCACTTTAGACGAGAGCGAGGAGGGGCTTTCCGGGGAAATCCCATTAACCTGCTGTAAGGGCGTTTAAACACACCGAGAGAAGACATTAGCTCCGGTTAAGGATTCCACGGAGCGCTGGAAAGATGGACGCCGTTCCACTTGGAGGTCGGGAGGGTACGGCGTGATTAAATGTTAGGTTGTTCAAGTCAGCTCTCCTACGTTGAGAGGAAAAAAAAAAAGAAAAAAGAAACATTGGTACAGCATAGTGATGAGTGATGCAGTTCCTTCATGGACTGGGCAGACAGCACCGCTTGAGTTCAAATGTTCTCCACGCCCATGTGTCACTGAAGGTCTCTGGTTTCTCTGTAGTTTCCTGCACCAAAAGTTGCCCGTCAAGAAGAGTGAGAATATCAGTGAAACCTGATCTAAAGTGTAGTTACTGGTGGAATTCTTGACAAATTAAGCTTAAGATTAAAGTACACTTTAATAATTCAAGTGTACTCCACTCCACTCTCTTCTTTTTGTATAGAGTTTGGATGTTCTCCACGCCCATGTGTCACTGAACATCTCTGGTTTCTCTGCAGTTTCTTGTAACAAAACTTGTCCCTCAAGGAGATTGAGAATATCAGTGGAACCTTACTGGTAAAAAGTGTAGTTACTGGTGGAATTCTTAACGAATTAGGGTCAATGTACACTTTAATATCCTCTGCATTTGACCTGTCCTTCATTGTTGCATGGCACAACCTGTCAGGAGCAGTGGATCTACTTTCAAATCTTGGGCAATACTGCTTACATGAGAACGCTTGCGGGTGAGAATGACAAAATATTTTATTGGAAGTGCCTTTTGTTTAGACGGTGACGGTGTTTTTGGGGCTTTAAAAAAGCAAAAATCTGAAACCACCTTCCAGAGTGGAAAAGTTGAATACGCTCCGCTGTAGCGTTTCCGTCTACACTGCCTAAGACGCAAATCTCTGGTCAGATCTGATCATGTCGCGTATGTGTTTACGTCACATGCATCACCACCTAGTCACCTGACATGCACACTCAATCGAATTCCACACACTTTTGTGTCACCGTATGCACGCAGATTTCCTCCCAAAAACGTTAGTCTAAACGCGGAATAAAGAGTGAAGACCTGACGCCACTTTTGCGTCTTCTGTTCAGACCGTCATCATATAAACGTAGCCTCAGTGATGAGTACTTAGCTGGAGAATTAGTCTTGACCAGGAGTGAGCTTTTTTTTTTCATGGGGCCACATGAGAAACAAAATATTGTGGAGAGCTGGGCCAAAATGCTTAACTCAGTTCTGCATAATATTGATTGTATTTCTTTATAAAAAGCAGTAAATCACATTGTCTTGACAAGATGGTAAGGCTGGTAAGAGTTTATGTCATGACTAAGCAATGAAAAAGTGAGGTTGCTTTGCAAAAAACGTAAATCTGAAATACAAACAATGCAGTTTTAGTCTGTGCATGAGGTAAATCATAAAATATGTTTATTTTGCAATTACAAATGAGCCGGTCAGAGTCAAGGGAGTCAGAGGGAGCTGGACAACGCTCAGGTCTGGTCTTGACCAAGCCTTGCAAGATCACGGAAATGGATTCTTCATCAAAAACATACCAGGAGTTATGATTTCTTTTATTCACATGTTTGCCTGTATTATTAGTCTGTTTACATCTCCAAAGCTCAAAATGCTCTGTTCCACAACTAACATTTACGTTTAGTTCAGTAAAGATTGGCAATTCCAGGCCTGAAATGATCCAAATCAAGGTGTATGGAGTTTAAAAACATTACCACATGACATCAGAAGTTGGAACTGAGTATTTTCCGTTTGAGAGAAGAGCCTAAATATGCAGGGTTTGTGTGTTAAACATGTGTGAATGAAACAAAACACAACTCCGGGTACGCTTTTGATGAGGAAACCAGATTGGAACATAGATCAGAAAAGAGCGTAATATAGACCCTTTAATTCCCCGTTCCCGTATACAGCCCTCGCTCCTTGATGAAAGCGAAGTGTTGGTGTATGGACATGTGACAGTTGGACAGTTGGGATGAGCTGTTGGCCAGGCTGTTCTAAATATACCGTGGCGGGTCAGGGAGCCAGTTCCTCTGAGCGGGCCTCGCCAGGTTTCGGTGACAGTTGTGACGGGAGAGGTCGGGGGTCCGGGGCCCTCAGAGTACCAGGGGGGAGCTGACCTGAGCGGCCGATCAGAGAGGGCTTGGAGGCGGGCGCTTGTCACTGAGCTCCCCTGGTGACGTGGAGGAGGAGCGGGCCACGGCTGGAGCTCTCGTCCAATCTGTCCGGTGTCAGTGCGGGCAGCCTGTCTCATCAAACCCAAGCAGGATATCAAGGCAGAGCTTTCATGTTTAATCAGGAATTTAGTACGAAATGCAGTGACGATTGCCCTGTAGCCAAAAGGTTGCTGGTTCGGTCCTCGTGATCAGTTTAAAGGGTAAATATTACGCCATTTCCTGATCTGTTCTAATGTTGTTTCCTCATCAAACATACCTGGAGTTGTGTTTTGTTTCATTCCCACATGTTTAACACTCAAATTCTCTGTTCTCTCAAACTGAAAACGCACTGTTCCAACCTTGTGATGTCACGCGGTAATACAGGAAGTGCTCCACTGTGTTTTAAAACTCCATACACTTTCAAAATATTGTATGCTGAAATGAAAACCAAAAGTATAAAAGCAGACTAAACTTGGAATAACTTTTAGCAAACAATGTATAAACAAGCACAGAACACAGAAAGTACTGCAGGTGCCCCGTTAGCATGCTAGATTTTGTTTGCATTGGCATGATGCCCTATGGTCATGTAGAAGCAAACTAAACCAGGAATAAAATTTAGTCAACAATGTATAAACAAGCACATCATTGGGGAAACAGAAAGTAATGCTGGTGCGCTGTTAGCATGCTAGTTTTTGTTTGGCATGATGGCCTATGGTCATGAGCTTTGGGTAATGACCAAAAGGACAAAATCGCAGATACAAGCGGTCGAAATGAGTTTCCTCTACAGAATGGCTGGGCGCTCCCTTAGAGACAGGGTGAGGAGCTCAGTCACACGGAAGGAGCTCGGAGTAGAGCCGCTGCTCCTCCACATTGAGAGGAGCCACTTGAGGTGGCTCAAGCATCTGTTCCGGATGCCTCCTTGGAGCTTCTTTGGGAAGTGTTCTGTCCCACCAGAAGGAGGCCCTGAGGAAGACCCAGGACACGCTGGAGGGACTATGTCTCTGGGCTGGCCTGGGAACTCCTTTGGGTCATCCTGGAGGAGCTGGAGAAAGTGTCCAGGGTGAAGGACATCTGGGAGTTCCTGCTTAGACTGCTGCCCCCACAACCCAGCTCTGGATAAGCGGAAGAAAAGCATGGATGGATGGCATGACGGCAAAACTTTACTCTACTAAAGCGTTTTTATAAACTCATTTCAGTGAATCGTTAGAATGATTGGAATGCTTTAGAAAACTGAGGAATAAGTGCAGAACTTTTAAAATGCTCAAATTCTGTTTTTAGGATGGTAAAATTCATGTACAGCCTAGTCCAGGACCTAAAAATTCAACCTAGCTCTAAAACCAAACTCATTCAGGTAGAAATGACATTAAGCTTTAGGTTAAACGTGCGTAATTAAGTCACTAGCATCTTTGTCTGTATATTTGGTCATTTCTCCATGTTTTGAAACCAGTCCAGCTCCACGTTCAAGACCGACATTTTTGCCCGTCCTCCCTCTCTCCCTCATGTACAGCAGTGATGAACTCAGCACATCTCTGAATGGGATGTTTTGGCAGTTGAGACAGCGAGGTCCAACCTGCGGGTCACAGATAAGAGGCCCTCGTGGATCGGAACACAAGACACAGAGAGGACCACAGAGCAGAGGCAGCAGGCAGGGTCACCGACTCAGGGGGGACGTTTGATATTACTGTGTGTCATCCATGTGCAGTTCAGGACGGAAGATGAAGATTTGCAAAAGGGCCGGGCGATACGTCGGTTTTCACAGACATTGGTAAGGGGATCCAACTTTTTCTGTTCCGACACTGATATAAATACTTTAGTAGTCGTAATTTATTCGTAATTTTGCAGAACTACAAAACAAAACAAAGACTATAAGCCCATGGATCATGACCGAAAGAGTTTAGGCTGAAGTAAAAAGTACTTATAACACCTCACCCTATAAAAACAAAATGATAGAATCCAAGAAAGAAAGATGCTTTTTAACCATTTTATGACTTACTGAATATATAAGAGACATTTAAACAAACAAAATTTAATGCATAATTCATTCATTCCAGAGCTCTATATCTTTCAAAATAAAACACTTTATACTCTTTTGTTTTCGTTTATGGTCATACAAACTAATAATATTAACAAAGGCACAAAATATATTGTTTATGATCCTAACAAAATAAAAGGAACTGTTAAAGAAAACTTTGACTTAAAAGTATATATGATACTACTTTAGTGTGATTAAAACTGTTGTAAAAATAAGTGATAATTTTACACAAATTAAGAAGCAATTTGCAAAGAAAAAGTTGAAAAATGTGTTGGAAATTAGGAACAGGAAGTGCAGAGTTCTAAACACACTGACATTATGTTCAAACTTTTGGCATAATTTACACACTAGAAACACTTTTTTTTTTGATACTCTCATTAATTTTATTAATTAACATTAATTCAATAAAATAAAGGTCTTGAATTTGGATTTGTCAGATAATAATTTCTGTATACATTAGGGAAGTTTTGCTTGGTAACAGTTATGTAAAGTAAAATTTTAAACTGGCAAAATTGATAAAACAAGTGTGAATGTTTTTGCAAAAATCTTAAAAAATCTTAAATATAATGAGTAGTCCAACCTGTCATAGGCACTTTAAGTATCTGTGAATACCCGATATTAACAGATACCAGTGCAGTAAAACAGTTAACTTATAACATTCAAGCAATTCACTTGTTACATAACTTTATTTATCCTTCACATCACTACGCTTTGTAGGAATAAAAGTTCAAATATTATGAGACATTCTAGACCAAAATCAGCCTGTAAATAGTTTCATTACACCTGATTAAAGGCCCAACCAGGATATCGACAACCAATATCATGGAACCAATATCCGATGACGCTAATTTTTCAGTATAATATCGCTATCGGTTCATCCGTAATATTTGTACAGTATCTTGGTCCAGTGTTGAGAATTTTGCTGATATTTGGTCCACGTGTCATTGCCAGTTTGTCTTCAGCGCATCTAAGTGTCGCAGTCAAAATAGAAAATCGAAAAGTAATTAGCTAAATTGGCCAAAAATATAATTGTATGTTGACACAATTATGCATCCAATTATTTTGTACCCCAGATAAATACATTTTGTTACAGTTTTTTTTTTTTTTGCAAAAGTGGAAAGTTAATTTGATTATAACAACAGAAAAGTGTGGGCCTTGCTATAGATTTGAAAATGATCAGCCACGGAAACAAGAAAAATACTGATATTGGCTAAAAAAATAAAAAATCATGATTCATTTTCAAATAAAGAAAGCAAACATTGAGAAATTGTCTCTTCTAGGACATATATTTTGGTAGAAGAGAAGATGGAGAGGCTGAAGCGGCTGAAAAAGATATGCCAATGTAAATGAGAGAAAGTTTGACTTAATTATACGTCTTAATGTCTTGAAAAGATTCTCGGTGTGAAGTAAAGATTTGAACCAGTTTTCGACATTACGGATTTATAAATTCTGTCTGTGTTCAAAGTCATGGAGCGATGTTTTAAAAATTCCATTTCAAGAGAAGTTCAAAGACAATTAACTCCAGCCAAATAAGGTCAGTTAAGTTATTAGTTTTGTAAGATTTATAATTCCGTGTGACATTTAAGGACACTGGATACATAGACCTGCTACACCTGGAGACGCCAAGATCCGCTCAGACAATAGCGCCAAAGAAACCCCCCTGTGATTCTTAATGATGTAGGATTTAAAATGTTTGAAAACCTCGAGGCTGGCTTCTATAATAATCCAAAAGTCTAGGTCCGACTTATTGGCGTGAACCTTAAATTGCGTCAGATGTCAGTCCCTATAAAAATCTGAACTTTGAATCAAGTCCTAAGCCTTGCAGATGAGGCATAAACCGTAGCGTGGCTTTAAAATGGTACAAATATTGTCATCTTTTATAAGTTGCAGTGTTTTTTATTTAGTCCATATTATGCTATTTCTTGATCTATGTTATAATGTTGTTTCCTCATCAAAAACATACTTGGAGCGGCATTTCACTAGATTCATTTGGATAAATTCAGTCCGGGAATTGCCAAACTCTACTGAATTTAAGGTAAAAGTAACTTTAAAACTACCGCTTCATGACATCACAAGTTGGAACAGAGCATTTTGAGCTTTAGAGATGTAGACAGACTGATAATAAAGTGTTACTCAACCATGTGTGAATGTGTAGATTTTTGAGGAGGTAACAGCATTCTAACGTGGCTTAAAGTTCAAAAGACACAATTTTGCATGATATAAGACCTTTAGGTGCACTGCGTAACTTTTTGGGTAGATTGTTTTTTGTTTCATTCACACGTTTAACATGCAAACCCTGCATAATGGATGGAAATGGAATCTACTGAACAAAAGAGATGTAAATAGACGAATAATGCTGTTACTCGTATGTTTCCAGGTAAGTTTGTGGGGAGGTAACATTATAACATGACTTAAGGCTCACAAGAGTCAATTTTATGTAATATAGGAGGTTTAACATGTATGAACTTTTTGGGTAGAGGGTCCACCATCCGCCTGACTTCATGTAGGTGTCATTGTTTTTTGTTTAGATTTTTTTTTTCTTTTTTTCTGGCGCCACCTAGAAAAAAACACTTTACTGTATTGTTTTTTTTTTTAAAGAAGTAAACAAAGCTGTCCAGATGGATGGAGACGAAGCTGTATATTCTGTGTTGGCAGTGATTCCCGAGATCGAGGATTTACCTCTGGAACAAAGAGAATGTTTGGTGAATTTTTTTCAAGGGGATAGACGTTATTGCCCTTCTTCCTACGGGATTTGGCGCATTACATACGTCAGGACCAAACAGCAGCGATTGGTTTAATAAAAAATGTACCCGCCTACCGTCAAGTGAAAGAATCCTAACGCTGCGAGGTCAGACGGTTTCCACGAAGTGAAACCGTCAGAATCAGGCTAATGTTCTACAGCACAGCATTTAATTTAAATATCTTCCTGGAGACAAGCAGACCACATCACAAGGCAAAGTTACATGTCAGGTCTGTGGAGAAGTGCTCACAGTAAAAATGCAGGTTTTTGCGGTAGTTTTGAGAAATAAAAACACCCATACTTTAATAAATCCAAGATATATTTGTTAAATCCAATCCACTTTATTTATGTAGCACATTTTATAAACATGACAAATTAATTCAAAAAAAGATAATTAAATAAATCATAAATAAAAACAATAAATAATAAGTGTTTAAAAAAAAAAAAAGAATATGAATAATGAATAAAATAAATACAATTAAATAAAAGACACAGAGGCTCACACAACTCACGCAGTGTTAAAAGCCAGAGAGTAAAAGTGGGTCTTAATGCCATACTGTGGAACATCCCAGACAAAGTAATAACATTACCATGGAAACAAGCAGATGATGGATCCTCCACCATAAAATGTATACAGTGTACCTTTACGTTTGGCTGAGAAGT
This sequence comes from Boleophthalmus pectinirostris, assembly GCF_026225935.1. Taxonomy (NCBI): domain Eukaryota; kingdom Metazoa; phylum Chordata; class Actinopteri; order Gobiiformes; family Gobiidae; genus Boleophthalmus; species Boleophthalmus pectinirostris. Next base: position 8,205,940 of record NW_026570994.1, on the reverse strand, counting down.
TACATACTGCGGCTTTAATATAGTACAAATATTGGCATCTTTTATAATTAACAGTATTCTTTTGTTTTGTTTTTTTACAATTACTTCAAAATGTGCAATGGAACGAGAAATATTCCAACCAGAAGTTTCCACCACCACTGCAATAATTACACATTTTCTGTAAACGGGGAGTGTTCAGGATCAGCCCGGAAAAAATCCAAAAACCTAATTCCAGCAGCCCAAAAGTATTCATGAATCGTCGCTTTAAGCCACGTTAGAATGTCGTTACCTCCTCCAAAACATATCTGGGCTTGTGTTTTGTTTGAGTAATCCTGCGTTATAAGGTTGTGTGCATTTTCCAAAGCTCAAAATGTTCAGTTCCACCTTGTAAAACTAAGACAAATGAGCTGATTTTTGGTTTAAGATAGTCCAGAAACAAGCACATTTGATTTTAAACTTCGAATGTTCTCCAAACCTCTTTTACACATACACCCAACTCCGTTACCAGATGTGTATTCGCGATGGGCTAGCAGGACTAATTACGATTTATCAGTCCGATCTCTGCTTTGAAATCCCTCCCTCGAATCACAAGTCCCGACGTAAGTGAACCTGGATGGCGTCTTCAGGAAGCGTCCTCTAATCACGCCGAAGGAAGCGATAACGAAGTCGCTTGATGTCTGGAACAGGATGCGGGCCAGGCGGAGGTGAGCACGCGTTTTCAAACACGTAAAAAAAAAAAAAAAAAAAAAAACCTGCCATGTCCTCTGGGTGCTTCCTGCTTGCTCCGTGCCCTCCTCCTCCTCCTCCTCCTCCCCCCCGGGCCTGGATGAAAAAGGCCTGGGAGAGACGGTGAGTGAACCCGGGGAAGGAAGTGAGTAAGTGGTGTGATGGGTAGAGCTGATATTTGGCAGTGAGGGTTGTTGAGTTTGAGATCTGTAGGTTTTCCTGTGCATTTTAGGTATGTTTGGAAATATCTGATTCGTAAGCTGTACTTCATAACACAGAATATTGTATTATAGAAAGTACCGTGTCCACAATTACTTTAAAGGGCCCACGTCATGCTGCTTTCTGATCTATATCTGATCTATTTATAATGTTTCCTCATCACAAACAGACCTGGAGTTGTGTTTTGTTTCATTCACACATGTTTAGCACACAAACCGTGCGTAATGGAATGGAATTGGAAATTGAATTTACTGAACAAAAGGTAAAAAGTAGCCGTTAATCTTGAAAACTACAGCTTCATAACGTCACCGGTGGAGTATTTTGAGATGTAGACAGACGAATAATGCAGTTACTTAAATGTTTCCAGGTATGTTGTTGGAGGTAACAACATTATAATATAACATGACTTAAAGCTCACAAGAGTCCATTTTATGTAATACGGGAGGTTTAACATGTATAAATTAACTCAATGAAACATTAATACATGCGGATTTTGCCCTTTAAAAGTGACATAATTATGTAACTTTTCAGTTGCTTTCCCTGAAATGTCCCATCGTAGACATTATTTTTCAAGATATTTTTGAGCAATAAAAACACTTTCAAGAGCAGTGGTTCCCAAACTTTTTTTTTTTTTTTCTAGGGACCCATGTTTTTAAAAGTCACAAACTTTCACAACCCAAGTCAATAGACAATATCCGTAAATCACAAAATAAAGGTGGATTTGATCATTATTGAACATGAATGAGGATATTTTATTGCTTATATTACTCAAGTTTTAAACAACGAAAAACAGTGGAAAAAAGGATGGCGGAGGCACTTTGATTTGCAGTGTCACGCCAACATGTTTTGACTACTTAGAATTCATCAGGAAAAAACTGTAATTGAACCAGCAATAAAAGGTCTCCATAAGTCGCCCATTTGGACATTAAATGTAGCCCTGTATATTTCAGACCGACATGCAGATCGTGAGAAGGCGACCCCCCAAAAAAAAATCTCTTGCAACTCACCTAAGGGTCATGACTCAGTCTTTGGGAAAGCATGTTCATCTGTTTATCTCCATGAAGATCTTATTGCAGTGCTTGAAATCTTCCACAGTGCAGCATTAGATCTTTCTTCATATATACAAGGGATACCAAGTTACAGGTCAGATCTCTGGAGAGGCAACCTGTAATTGAATAATTGCTGTAGGCAAAGCAATAACATTCCCACGGAGGAAAGGCAGGTGGTGTATCCTACTCCAGAAAGGTCACATCAGGGGGCTCCAACTAATTTCCTCGGGTGAGCTACCTTTACAAAACAAAAATTCCAGAGAGCTACTAATTTTAGCAGTCACAGGAAATAAAGTGTACATAAGATCCATGGCAAGATTTAGATGGGGTACAGTTAGATAAAACATGAAACATTATTATTTTATGACTGCACAAAGTCAGGCATCAAAATGATAGTTTTACAATAATAATGGGCAATAGGCATTTAATTCATCAAATTTGAGTTATTCAGGACAATACGTGTAATTCAGAAATCCCTTGGCGAGCTACTTGAAAGAGAGTGAAGAGCTACTGGTAGTTCCCGAGCTACAAGTTGGAGACCTCTGGGTTACATATTGCGCGTTTAAATTAACCTTTAGTGTTGTTACGATACCAAAATAAAGATAAGAAATGCTCCTCTTTTTAGTAACACAATGTAATGTTCATATACAAAGTAATAGTACTGTCTTTATCTTAGCAAGAGTAATTCTGATAAAGAAAAATCTAAATCATACTAACATTGTTCAGAAAGCAGTATTTATACGTGAATAAGTATCTAGTTTCAGTTTTAGTATCGATTAGTATCTGATTTTCTATACTTTTACCAACCCTTCCAAGTAAAGTAACTACCAGTGTTGGGAGTAACAGATTACATGTGCCAGAGTTACGTAATCAGAGTACAAATTATGAGTAACTGTATTCAGTTACAGTTACTGTTTCAGTGAGTGGTAATTGGATTACAGTTACTTTGTTGAAATAAATGCATTTCACTTTCCTGTTTTCACATTTTTTTAAATTTAATTTATTTAATAAAATTTTTGGTAATTCCACTCATTGCCGGACACTAAACTAGGTCTAAACCAGGTCTAAACCAGGTCTAAACCAGGTCTAAACCAGGATCTAAACTAGGTCTAAACCAGGTCTAAACCAGGTCTAAAACCAGGTCTAAACCAGGACTAAACCAGGTCTAAACCCAGGTCCAAACCAGGTCTAAAACCAGGTCTAAACTAAACCAGGTCTAAACCAGGTCTAAACCAGGTCCAAACCAGGTCTAAACCAGGTCTAAACCCAGGTCCAAACCAGGTCTAAAACCAGATCTAAACTAAACCAGGACTAAACCAGGACTAAACCAGGACTAAAACCAGGTCTAAACCAGGTCCAAACCAGGTCTAAACCAGGTCTAAAACCAGGTCCAAACCAGGTCTAAACTAAACCAGGTCTAAACCAGGACTAAACCAGGACTAAAACCAGGTCTAAACCAGGACTAAACCAGGATTTAACAGGACTAAATCATGCTGTGCGGACGTGTCTCCTCCTCTTCTATCAATAATATTTTTAATTTGGTTCAGTAAAGACTCGGCCTTTTTATTTTCATTTATCAGACAAAACTTCTTATGTGAAGATTTCCTCGTCTTTGCTTCTCTACAGCAAATCAAGTAATCCAAAGTATTCAGATTACATTACTCACTTTAAGTAATTTAATGGATTCTGTTAAACTACATTTTGGGGTCTGTAGTCTGTAATCTGTAGGGGAATACATTTTAAAAGTCACCTTCCCAACACTGGTAACTACAGCTCTATATAGAAAATCAGAAGGCGGACTCCCTACCAGAAAAGTTCTTTAATGCACCTTAAAACACATAAAAGAAAAGACGAAACGTAGCGATGTAAACAGGAAAATAGAATGCGTTTAAATTGTCCCTGAGCAGGACCTTGAGTTGTGGTCTCAGGAGGAGGCGTGGAGCTCTTTGTTGTGCCTCGCAGTGGGACAGTAACACAGCCCCTGGCCTTGGACACCAGCACACACACCATTATTCTAGTCATTATACAAGTCTATTAGAAGTCTATATGTGACGCTCGTGAGAAATGTGCGTTCACGGCCTAGTTGCATGAAGTGAAAGTATGTCTAATTGCATAAAATATAAAAGCAAAAGCATATAAGAAACAATGTCACAATGTACTGAGCGTCGCAAGAAGATCAGAGTGATCAGCTTTTAGATTTTGTAAGGAAAAGTTGCGTCGCGTCTTCACTTTTCCGCATTTAGACGAGCAAAAAAAAAATCTGCGTGCATACGGCGACGCAAACGTGTGTGGGAAACGCGACGTGAGCAGATCTGACCAGAGTTTTGCATCTTGGGCAGAGTAGACGGAATGTAAGGGATGTAAAAATAACCAAAATATCGTGATATCGTATCGTCAAAAGTCTCACAATATTATCATGGGTTATCACAATATGTCAAATTACAAGTGTCTTTGCTTAAATAAATAGTTGTGGTGATTCTAATTCTATCTTTCTTTGTGATTTTAACATTTTTCTTATTCTGTAAAGCAATTTAATGTACTTTGTGTATGAATTTGCCTCGTTGTGGTGCAGTAGTAGGTAAAAAAGTAGAATAACTACATAGACCATGATGCTTTGCTGTTGTCAGTGCAGACTACATGAAGAAATAACTTTTATTAAGCACTTTTAAATCTTAATTATTCATATTATAACAGGACCAAAGGCTTTTCAAGGCTTTAAAAAGGAAAAAAAAGTAGCTTATTCACAATTTTATAAACCTCTACAAAATATCGCAATTAATATCGAACTGTGAGATAACTGTGTATATTGTGTTGAGGGATTTTACGTTTTCGTTACATACCTAGTATTCAACTTTTCCACTCTGGAGGGTTGTTTCAGAAAGTTGTGTTTTTAAGCCGCCAAAACCCCGTCACCGTCTAAACGAAAGGCACTTCAGATAAAATATTTCGTTGTTTTTACCTGCAAGCGTTCTCCTGTAAACAGGCCCTTAGACTCATAAATATTTAAAAGTTCACTGCAAAACAGTACTTCCTTGTCTCCACGGTGATGTTATTGCTTTGCTGGGAAGGTTCCACAGTGTTGCATCGTTCTAATATGTATCACAGAACATAATAAGGTGTTTAAATTGCTCAAAAATGCCGAGAAAAACTTGCACTTATTGTGAGAGGGGTCACGTTTCAAACTGATATGACCTGTAACTTGGCCTGGTGATGCCGTTTGCTTGTCTCCATGGAGATATTATTAGTCTTAATTAATGCCATACTGCGGAAAACATCTCAAGCAGGTGATAGTCACTCCGCTAGAAAAGTGACATACTGCACCTTTACGTAAATACAACAATAATGTGACCTAAAACAACGCAACTCCTGCAAAGTGTCCAATGCAAACTGTGCTCATTTTTTCAACTTGATTTTAAGATTTTTTATTTTTTTTTATTGACGCAACAAATTATTTAAAGGTGCACTGCGTAACTTTACTGATAGATGTTTCTCTTACCTGCTTGTCTCCGTGGAGAAGTTACTGCTTTGGCCACGAATGTTCCACAGCATGGCATTGCCGTATTTTCCGGGCTATTAGACGCGCTCTTAAGCCTCCAACCCCACCAAAAAATGACCGTGCGCCCCACAATCCAGAGCGCCCCATACACGAATCCACTCAGGTGTCCCAGCACGACTTCAGTAAACTACAAAGCCGCAACACCTGCAGTGCACGCAAAAATGCACGGAGCAGACAGCGACCGCGCAGCGAAAAACACCAGCAGTCACACTCATCACTCCACGCCGACGACGAATGAAACAGAGGATCAAACCGAAAAAGTGAGTACAATGTGCCACTTCTAGACACAACTGAACAACTGAGTCACGTGAACACGCCGACAATCCGTTGGCCCCACAGCACCCTCCCTACACGCCACAGCTGAACAAAGCCCAGAGTCACCGTGAACGTGCCAAACAAAGTCCGACTGAGCCATCCAACTGTTGTGTTTCGTTTAAAGTCCGATGTGGTTTATTTGTGAAAAAAGTTTGAAAATAGACCATTTAATGACAAGTGCGCCTTATAATCCAGAGCGCTTAATAGCTCGGAAAATACGGTAAAGGTTTTTTTCTAACATTTATTTAATCACTAGTATATCCAAGTCTCACGATACAATATTGTGACGGTATGAACCTCACGGTACGATATTTATTGCGATGTCGTGGGAAATCTCACGATATGGCGGGGAGGCTCAATTAGAGATGTAACAATATCCAAATATTTTGACGATATACATCTCACAGTACAATATTTATTGTGATATTTTGTGGAGGCTAATGTGCTACTTTTTCCTCTTAAAATCCCTTGACAAGAATTAATCCAAAGAACTAAGACTTAAAAGTGCTTAAAACTGTTATTTCTTCTTGTAGTCTGCACTGAAATGGAGCAAAGGATCATGGTCTATGTAGTTCCCTCTGTCTTTTTAGCTCTTGCTGCACCTTAACTCTTAATTTAAGCAAAGAGACTTGTAATTCGATATATTGTGATGGTCCACGATATTATTGTGAGAACTTTGACGGTACGATATCACGATATTTTGGTTTTATTTATTGTTACATCCCTATTAATGACAGCTGATTTTATTGCTCAAAAATACCTTGAATTATATGCTGCCTTATTGTGAGTGGGGTCGCCTTTCCAGTGATATGACCTGTAACTTCATCTGGTGGCATTATCTGAAGTTTAATGCCATACTGCTTTAAATTCTAAGCTATAACAGTTCCATGGACACAATGAAGCGACAAATCTTCCAACAGAAAAGTGACATACTGCACCTTTACGTAAATACTACAATGACCTGACCTAAAACAATGTAACTCCTGCGAAGTGTCCAGCGCTCGCTTATCTCACCCAACCTGAAAATGTCCGTAAAACGCAGGAACTCTCCCACCTCCGATAACGCCGGTGGAAGTTACCGTGGCGATGTGAGATTCGTGTGCTTGTGCTGGCCCTCCATGTGTTTCCTTGCGCGCGGGCCCCGGGGATGTTGTTCCACAGTCGAACGGCGAGTGAGACAATGCAGCGCACTCCCTGACAGCTCACTGATAGTAAATCCAAGCGCGTTCTGTGAAAACACGGGTTCGTCTGACACAGGGGCCGCTGAGCCAAGACAGCCCCCCCAAACACTTTCCTCAACAACAGCCATCCAAAGTGAACAGGTCAGGGTAGGCGCAGATAAATGAGACTCAAGTGTAAAGTTGAAAGTTTGTTGTACACTGAGAGATTGTGGAAAGAAAGAAAGTTTTGTGTAGAAGTTTGGACACGCACTTTGTTTCACTGCGTTTTTTCTTTAGGTTTATCACTTTTAATGTTTATATGGATACAAAAGATCTCAAATATATGAAGCAAAATATATGGATGATGTAAAAAAGAAAAAAAAAGTTTACTAAATATATTTTTTTGTATATTTTAATTCAGATCTTCGAAGTAGCTTTGTGGACACCGCTGCAAACTATTGGCCTTCTCTCAAGAAGCTTCTCCTGAATTGGTTTTCACTTCACATCTGTGTCTTGTCAGGGTCAAGAAAAGTGCAAAGCAGTGATCAAAGCAAAGGGCGGCTATTTTTAAAAAGTTTTTAATTTTAGCTTATATTTTGTTTACTATCTGTCATGTGTTTATCCGTAGTTTGGAAATGGAAATAAAGATACATAAAAATGAAAAAGTATGTCCACATTTTTGACTGGTCCTTGTATTCTTGTGCTAATACAAACCTGTTAATGTCTTGGTTGAGTTTCAAATTTCACAAAAAAGTGATTGGACAGGCACCTCACTACAAGAAAGTCCCATGGTTCAATTCTTGGGTGGTAGGTGTCTTTCTTTGTTCAAGCCGAGCTCCAAATTTGGGTCAAGTTAAGATACACTTTTATGTATCCATATTGAAAATTGTTTTGTACATTTGACCCACCCCTCAGTTTCATATACTGAGCTGGGCCTTGTCCTTAGGTGGAGGGTTTGACCTATTGCGCTTGCTTTGGGCTGATGGGATAAAATGGAGAACCCTGAGGAGATCCACCAAGACATGGGGAGTAGTAAAGAAAACCCTGGATGTTGAACCTGGAATCTTCTTGCTGTGAGGTGACCATGTGACACTGAAGGTCAAATGTGGAGTACTCATGTTCCTACAGGAAAAAACAGGCATTCTTACAATCCGCTTAGACATCTCTCCACAGATCTGACCTGAGTTTAATGCTTCGCTGTGGAACATTCCAGGCAACAGTGGTAAATGTTGATTGGAATATAGCGCTTTTCCACCTTCAAGGCACTCAAAGCACTTTACAACAAGGAACCACTCACCCATTCACACACCATTCACACACCAGTGTACGCAGACACAGGGGTGAGGTGGGTTAAGTGTCTTGCCCTAGGACACAATAACAGTGTTCATCTGTTGGAGCTGGAATCACAACCTGTGAGTCAGTGGATTTGACCGCTCAACCAATGATGATTATGTCAAGAGCGGGATTTGAACTGCCAACCTTCGGATCAGTAGACAAACGCTCTACCAACAGAACTACTGCAATAACAACTCCAAAGAAAGAAGCAGTTGGTGGACGCTCGACAAGAGAAGTTCCACAGTGCACCTTTAACAGCACTGGTTGTGAGAGTGTGCCTCAGCCCTATGTTCCCTTATTTCTAAGTTGTTAATTTTTTTCCCAAAATTAGGCCCTATGTCCCCCATTTCCTTTATCATAAATTTGCATCAGATTTTATCCTTATTTCTCCTCATTTGGTTGTCAATTTCACCCAACTTATTCTCCAGCAACAGTTGACTACAGATGTAATGTGGAGGTCATGGTGTAAAGGACCTGAGGTTGAAATGACTCTGAATCATCCCTTTAAATGTGCTTAGAACTGTTATTTCTTCTTGTAGTCTGCACTGAAATGGAGCAAAGGATCATGGTCTATGTAGTTCCCTCTTTTTTATTGCTGCACCATAACTCTTAATTTAAGCAGAGAAACTTGTAATTCGATATATTGTGATGGTCCACGATATTATTGTGAGAACTTTGACTCCACAATATCACAATATTTTGGTTTTATTTATTGTCACATCCCTATTAATCACAGCTGGTTTTATTGCTCAAAAATACCTTGAATTATATGCCGCCTTATTTTGAGTGGGCTCACCTTTCCAGTGATATGACCTGTAACTTCGTCTGGTGGCATTATGTGCTTGTGTCCATGAATACGATATCAGTTTAATGCCATACAGCGGGAAATTCTAAGCTATAACAGTTCCATGGATGCAATGAAGTGACAAACCTTCCAACAGAAAAGTGACATACTGCACCTATGTTCCCACATTTCCTTTATCATCAATTTGCATCAGATTTTATCCTTATTTCTCCTCATTTGGTTGTCAATTACACCCAACTTATTCTCCAGCAACAGTTGACTGCAGATGTAATGTAGAGGTCATGCTGCAAAGGATTCTAGGTTGAAATGACTCTAAATCATCCCTTTAAATCTGGTATAAAAATAAAAATGACTTGACTTAGACTTTATTTTGTGCAAACTCTTAGAAATGAGGGAACATAGGGCTGACCCTCCTGTTGTAGTTCGAATTAAATCAGCTCTTATGACCAGATTGTGTCCAAATAAAACATAGAATAAAGTCTAACTTGATTAACAGAGCTTCAGACAGAGTAGTGCTTCCAGTTAGCTTCACACCCCCAGGGAACGTTCAGTCAATATGCTTGCCGTTCCTTTGCATAACATCACAACATCCACCTCGGTATGATCTGCCTGTACATGTAATCTGTTTGCAGCCCTTTTGTTACCTCATGTACACAAACACCGTTAACACGCCTTTCTATTCCTCCGGCGCGATTGAAAACGCCCGCTACGGCTACAAATAAATCCAATCCCGAGACGCCGCCGTCCTGAAAAAGCACACCTGCCCAGAAAATCTCTCTCTCTGCAAATAACCGCCAGCTATAGTCATCCCGCGGCGCTGTAAATAAAAGAGTAACAAACGCGCACGGGGAATAATGCCACTGCCACTGAGCCCGGGCTACCTTTCATCCGCACGAGAAAGCAAACCCGATCGACCTTCCATCACCGCGACGCAGCCGGAGCCCGCGCCGTTTGATCTCCCCCCGCGCTCTACGCAAGCAGTTAGCAAAATGAATTGAATCAGCGGGATTAACGGCACCTGTAAACTGGCTGTCAGGTAGATTTACGAGAAGACATGATAAGCCGGGAGCGCAGACGGCAAAGACGGCAACGGGGCCCCTCCTCCCCCCAGTACCCGCCCGACGGTCGCCGCGGACAACCCCCGAGCGGCAGACAGACACCTCCACCTTTGATAAGCTAATAGCGTGCGAGCGGAGAGGTGATGGTTGCTAGCGGGGATGCAGACAAGCTTTCAGAACTGTGAATGCGAGTCAAAGGGTTCGCTTAGTGCTGTGTCGGCTGATACCGGAGCGTGGCAGGTAGCAAAGGCATGTCAGCTTTTCCCCCGGACCCCTTTCTTCAGCACTTTAAAGAGTTTGAGATCACGGTGTCGCAATTTTGGATCAAATTTTGCTGAGTTTACGTGAAGTCAGGCTTAGATTTATCACAGTGTCGTAGGCCTTTGTATGTCACGGGGCCTGTGTATGTTCTGTGTATGGAGATTGCATGTTCTGCTAATATGTGTGACTCAAAATTTGGAGGAGGAGACCCAAATATTGCACTATGGTCGGTAACTGCGATAACAGAGACATAGAAGCTTTCTTGAACCTCTTTCTTCAGAATTTCAGAATACAGTTTCCACGATTTATTCCCCAAAAATGTATTGTATTTATTGTATGTGTATTTGTAAAAATAAACATCTTTTTTTTTAAGGTGCAGTGGTTTATAAGGTGCATTAAACGAAACAAAAAGATGGCACTTGACTGATCCCTTAGCCCAGGCGTCCGCGATCCATTGACACATTGTGGTGTAATTCGCCCGACGTTGCCTCCCTGTCTTGGTGAATGTGTATTATGAATGTAAATGTGGATGCATAATTTAAGTTTGGGTTTTTATTTCCTATGACGACTCAAATATACACTGAGTAATAATGTGTTTAATGCAGCATTGTTTACATTTTACAGAAGCGAAACTTAAAACCACATGGCTAATATGCATAAACTATAAGCGCTGAAAAGACATCTCGCTCCTTGTGCGCTGATGCGGTCAATTTCTGTCGGACTAAGGACCGTAAATTGGGCTTTACTCCGTGAGGCTCCTGGCTACAGTAGCCGTAATGCTTCAACAATCCATCTTCTAAGCAAAACATTTTGACAGATTTTTGAGCACCATGTACCACATAAAATCAGTTCGAGGTCAGTAAGCGCAACCAGAATTAATACATGATTCATAAGGTGCACTGTTGATTTTTGAGAAAATTAAAGTGTGCTTTATAGTCCGAAAAATACGGTAAATAAAGTCTGTATTCCTTCATATTCCATTTTAAGTAGCGCTGACAATTTTTATATATTTTTTGCTTTTATTGATTCCGTTCTGTTTCATTAAAAATGCTTTTGGTATTCATTTCTACAACAAAAACCATACAAAGCTTTCATGATTTCCATTTGACGCAAAAAAAGACTGACTGTAGATCTCTCCAATATAAGCACATCTTTGACAATTAAAAATGACTGAATCTCAGCTTAATCCTCCAACTAGGTACTCCACCAGGACCAAGAACTCAAAATCTGGAGATGGGTACCTAAATATTTTACTACATGGTTCCCAACCGGTTGCAAGTATCAGAGAAACTTGATCTTTCTTGGACACCTTTCTTTAGAATTTTCAACTATGGACAATTTTGTATCGCCTAGTAAGAGTTGCTGAATTTGTAAAACACAAAACCAAAACAAGCTTGAGTTTTAGAGTGTCATAGTAAAATATATCCCTTCATATTGGTAGTTTTCAGATTCTAGAATGTGAAATAATGTTCTTAGTATTAGCTTAGTCTTATTTTTTTTTTAAAGAAAAAAAACTGGCTTGCATTATTAATCTCTTGACCATACGGACTTTTCATGATCGCCATTTAACACAAAGAAGTCAAATTACTTCCTCCAAATTTGAACTTTGATCCAAACCACAAGCATTTACCGACAGAGAATTGGCTGTAGATCTCACCACTCAAAGGACTGAATCTTTAAAGCTTAATCCTCCGGCTAGGTACTCCTGACCAAGAACCCAAAATAAAATGTGGAGAAGGTTACCCAAGTCATCATTTCTTCCTAGCAGTTATAACATAACATACTTCACCCTCTTTCTTCCCTGATTTTTTTCTCGAAATTTGGTGTAACTTCCTTTAGCAGTTCAGTTTGGATTGTAATCGAATCCCAAATAAATGCTCCGGGCCTGGCCTCTGTGGTGACGAATGATTCTTGGCTCACAGGTCCTCTTAAATACACCGAAATAAGACATAACCCAGGATTTCCTACTTAATGTGACTGTGTGATCTGTTAAAAAGCACACCCAAGCCTGGATGAGTTATGGAGCGGGCCGGTCTCATGTTTTCTGGTTTTCGGGGGTGACGTGCTGGATGTGACTTTAGTTCTCAGACAAACACCAGCGCTGTCAGGAGACTACTCCCGCGGCAGCAGTGGCTCTGAGGTCATGAGAACCAGTGACGGACTGCACCGGCCCGGGCTCACACTGTCCACTCCTCTCTCAGGCCGAGGTCCCAGCAGCTACGAGTGGAAGCGAGAGACTGATGATTGTGTCTTTGTTTGTTTATTTGGAGAACCATTAGCTGGGATCACATTGATAGCTGTGCTTCCTGGGGACCTATTCACTAATATAATAATCTAAAACTATTTCCATCGTACATTTAAAGGACCCATCTTACACCACTTTTGGATATACAGTATGTTATAATGTTGTTTCCACTTCTTTAACACATAAACTCTGCATATTTAGGCTGAGTTCTTTCTTCATGTGGTCATACAAGAAGTGCTCCACTGTGTTTTTAAACTCCATACACCAGGGGTCTCTAACCTGTAGCTCAGGAACTACCAGTAGCTCTCCACCCTCTTCCAAGTAGCAAGGGTAGTAAGGGATTTCTGAATTATACAATTGCACTGAATAACAAATATTTAGTTAATTTAAGGTGACCAGACGTCTCTGTTTCCCAGTTTTGAGTCCTGTGTCCTCTGTCTCTGTAGATTTATCCAAAAGCACTGATTGTCCCTTTTTTTTTTTTACAAGAAATGGCCCAGGTGTCCTTATTTTTGACCAATCTGATCCCTGCCAACAGTAAAGAAAGGAATAAAGTGTCATTTGTTTTTACGTAAAATACAGAAAAGCTGCTTAAAAATTACCAAAACACAAAAAAAATGTGACTGACTCACATGTTAGTCATGAATGGTTTCTGAATTTTCCTTAATTACACACTGGTTTCACAATTTTATTATTTCCAACCACCAAAAACTGGGAATGTCCCAGTTTTTTATTTTGAAAATCTGGTCACCCTAGGTTAATTACATGCTTATTATTATTGTACATGTATCATTTTGAAGCTCAACTTGTGCACTAATAAATGGACATAGGTTTATGTTTTTAGCCCAAAGACTCACCGTCTTTCTTATAGTCTCAGTTTCTTGCGGCCGTGAAATGAGTAGCTCTCTGGCATTTTTTTTCGTAAAGGAGCTCACTGGAGGAAAAAAGTTGGAGACCCCTGTCATACACTTTCACTGGAATCATTTGGATGATTCAGCCCTGAATTTGCCAATCTCTGCTGAAAGATAAAAGCGGTTAACTTGGAAACCATTACATGACATCACAAAGTGTAACAGAGCATTTTGAGATTTGGAGGTGTAGACAGATTAATAATAAAGGATTACTCAAACATATGTGAATGAAACAAATGTGACTGGAAGCTCACAAGAGTCAATTTTGTAGATTACAGGATCTTTAAATACCATATCACATATACAACAGCACTCCAGAAATCCTTAAGCTTCCATAAAAATTGATTTTCAAAAGTATTTTAAAAGCAGGTTTTGTAGAATGTGACTAGATTTGAGTAAAAGTAAGAGTTGCAGCTTTGAACAATGAATATTGAACTATGATAGGGAAACTAGAAAAAAAGGTTCAAACATAACTGACTTGATAAAGCCACTTAAAGATCCACAATGCAATTTAGCTGGTGGAAGGTCTGCCACCTGCTTGTCTCCATGGAGATGTTATTGCTTTGCCTGGAATAAGCCACAGCATTACACTTATTCTGCAGAACATCCTAGCCAAAGCGATTACATCTCCATACAGACAACCATCCGACAGAAAAGTTACATAGTGCACCTTTAGTGTAGTCTTTTAATTCACAGTTTGGGCACATTTTACAGCTTTTTATGCAAAACTTGAACTTCAACCATCCTCATAGGGCCTCATTTCCTAGTGAGCCAGAGTGTTGGAAATGTGTGGAGACACTTTTTAAAATATTCCATCCAGTCCTTGTATTTGCAGAGGTCGCTGGTGCTAGGCTAGTGCATGTCAATGGCCATAGTTAGCCTAGTCTTACCCACTCCACAAAGCGCAAATCTATTATTACGCCAGACTATCAATGTAAATGTCTATGTTGATTGAATAATGTTTGAAATAAAACTAATCTTGCATCACATGAATCGTTGCATGTTCAGGGACTATTTTCTCATATATCAATCCGCTGCTGCCAAGCTTTCTATCAGGAAGTACAATTTGTTGCTGCTGCTCAGACATAAATCCTTCAAATGCAAGGTTGGTTTTACTTAGAAAATTATTGACCCAGACATTCACATTGACAGTCTGACATAATAATAGATTTGCTTCGGGTGTTTTGTGGAGTGGGTAAGACTGTTTTTAGTGGCAGGCTAACTATGGCCATTGACATGCACTAGCCTAGCACCAGCGACCTCTGCAAATACAAGGACTGGATAGAATATTTTTAAAAGTGTCTCCACACATTTCCAACACTCTGGCTCACTAGAAAATGAACCAAAATTCCGAACTCTCCCTTTAAACTCTGCAGATTTCTGATGGATTACAGAAAACATTGTGAATGTCATTTCCAGAAGAATCCAAAGATTGTTTCTAGCCTAGATTATTTAGTTGCTTTGTGCGTGCATGTCTGATATTAAGATACCATCTTTTTCCACGGACTACACTGTAAAATGTTAGGTCGGCCCACCCCAGTGACACTGAAAGATGGGTCAGATGCAGAGGAGAAACTAACCATGACATCAAAACAACTTCTGTTACGAAATTGAAAATTGTCCGCCAACTTTTCACATGATGTCACTAACGACCCATTAGTGTATGGCTCAAGTCTCCAATCATTTATGTAACCTGAAGTACCAAAATTATAATGTTTTCTTGCGTTCTTCATCAACGTTCCCTGGGGTTGTGATGCAAACTGAGGCACCGCTCTGTCTGAAGCTCGATTACACTTTAATCTGAGCTTTGTTTTAACACAATCTGGCCATAAAGTGCTGACTTAGTTGGAACTACAACAAATGATTTCGTACTGTTACACAAATCGGTCTCAAATAACATTGCATTTTTTTCTTGAGTTTCAAACTACTTTAACACTTTCTTGACAGCGTTTGCTAATGTGTGCGTTGCGTCTCCATGGCAACTGATGAACATCCCGCCGTAAACATACACGTAGAGCGATGTCACTGCGAAGTATTAGTTCCCAAAACCTAAAAAGCCCCCTTACACACGATCCATAACAAACTGAGCTGGAATTGCAAGTTCTCATCGTATTTATCTATGTATTCCCCGAAGTCCAATGAAGCCGTCAGCTCCTCTCTGCTCTTGTGCGGGCCACCTCTCCTCGCTGTGTTGTCTCACTAAACAACACAAGAGATATGACTCCGTGAATACTTATCAGGCTTGGTTTATGTACAGGGCCGAGACTCACCTCCGAGCCTTGGGTAATTGAAAACATGAGTTGGGTACATTTACAGGAGGCTCATAAAACAGGTCCCCGAACGTGACTTAACGCTCCTGCCTGTGTTTTCGGTCTGGGCTATCCGTAAGTCTATAATTGTCAGTCAACAATAGGGCTGGGAATAACGTCGTGATTTAATACTATGAGCAATAAATTATATCGATTTTTACAGTACCAAAATCACATCGCGTTGTTCAGGCAGGTTTGTCATGATTCTAACCAACAACTGCCATTTGGGTGATTTGTATTTTATGTTTGATGTCATCTTGGTATATTTTATAGGCTTATATAGTACTTTTTTACACTAAGCAGAGTAATATTGGTAATACAGGGTAGTACAGTTAAAAATAGCATAGTTTTCTCCTCGTGGAGATTTTGTAGGATCTTGTTCCAGTCCTGGTTTAGTTCTGTCCAGTTTTTGTTGTCAATATTGTCAGGTAAATGCATACTTTTTGCTTGTAATAATTGATCCTTTTTTGTGATGTTTGTTAAAGTTATACAGTACTATGTAACTTTTCTGGTGGGAGGTCCGTCATCTGCTTGTCTCTGTGGAGATGTTATTGCTTTGCCAGGAATGTTTTACCGTATAGAATGAAATATAACTATCTCCACGGAGAAAAAACGGTAACTCCACAAGTAACCGGGTGGATCTATGAAGAGGCGACTATTCTCACAGAAATAATGCGTATTTTTCAAGCTATTTTTGTCAGTTAGACATCTGCGATTTAGTACATGTTAAAGCCATACTGAAGAACATTCTAGGTAAAGCAATAACATCGCCATGGATACAAGCAGTTGGCAGACGCTCCACCAGAAAAGTTGAATAAATGTTAGATCGGTTTAATGCCATATGGCGGAACATTCCAGGTAATGCCTTAACATCTCCATGGAGAAATAAATATTTCATTGGGCCAGGTTGCGGGTCAGATCTGTGGAGAGGCAGGCATGTTCACAGAAAGAATCCAAGTTCTTCAAGCAACTCATTGAATAAATGTTAGATAAGGTTAATGCCATACTGTGGAACATTCCAGGTAAAGCCTTAACACCTCCATGGAGACATATATATTTCACTGGACCAGGTAGCAGGTCAGATCTGTGGAGAGGTGAGCATGTTGATAGAGAGAATACATGTTCTTCAAGCAAGTCACTAGATAAGGTTAATGCCATGGAACATTCCAGGTAAAGCAGCATCACCATGATCAGTTGCAAAACTCCACCAGAAAAGGAATAAATGTTAAATAGGATGATTGTGGAACATTCCAGGTAAGCATTAACATCTCCATGGAGACATATATATTTCACTGGACCAGGTGAGGTCAGATCTGTGGAGAGGCGAGCATGTTGATAGAGAGAATACATGTTCTTCAAGCAAGTCACTGAAGAAATGTTAGATAAGGTTAATGCCACACTGCGGAACATTCCAGGTAAAGCAATAGCATCACCATTGATACAAGCAGTTGGCAAAAACTCCACCAGAAAAGTTGAATAAATATTAGATAGGTTTCATGCCATATTGTGGAACATTCCAGGTAAAGCATTAACATCTCCATGGAGACATAAATATTTCACTGGGCCAGGTTGCAGGTCAAATCTGTGGAGAGGCGAGCATGTTCACGGAAAGAATGCATGTTTTTTGCAGTAAGTCACTGAATAAATGTTAGATACGTTTAATACCATATTGCAGAACATTCCAGGTAAAGCCTTAACATCTCCATGGAGACAAGCACCAGCACGCTCTGAACCCGAAAAGCTACGCAGTGCACCTTTAGGTCTTCCAATGCATATAAGCATCTGTCACATACTGCAAACACATTAAACATTGATGTGCTTTTGCTGTGTGGAACTATAACATATAGAACATAAATATTCCTGATTTACATCCTCTCTTGTTCCGTTTGGGAGCTGAGGGCCAGAGCCGCGACACTCCTCGGTGAACAGCATGCTCCTACGCTGAGATCATCATGAGCTCAGGCTGCAGGTGGACATGGGAACCGCAACCATCTTAGCATTTTTTATAATTTCTTGTACTTATTTCTGGCAGTGGTGCACACCTACGTTGAGAGATGTGTCTTGAAAGAGTCGGTTGCTGGGCGGCAGTTTCCGGTTGAAAGTTCCCAGTACTACGGAGTTGGACTTAAAGGGGATTTTTCCTGGGACTGTGAGGAGAGAAGGTAATGTCTTCTTAGAATTACCTCGCCCACATCCTTTTGTGTTTTTGATTAAAAGAATATCTACAAGCTTTTAAATATTTGAATTCTCATGGTAACGATTAAACTAGAACCAAAACAACAAGACTATAAATGGAAACTCATTAAAAGTATATAAAATAACTTTTTTGGCAGAGCGTCCTCCATCTGATTGTTTCCATGGAGATGTTATACTTTGGTGAGAATGTTCCACAGTATGGCATTAAACGTATCTATTTCCTAGGAGAAGATGCATATTTTTCAATGTAATATTGACATTCAGCTGTATTTTAATAAATGCAATAAAGATCAATGAAAACTTATATCATTCATCTCCATGGCGATAAGGAGGTGAAGTACATCCCTGAAAAGTTACCTAATGCCCCTTTAACAATCAGTCTTAGAGCTAGGGATGTACTGATATGATACTGGTACTGGAAATTGGCACTGATATTGATAAAACTGATGGACTGGATATCGGTTTCAAGTTATTGGTTCAGTTAATACCTCATTTTGGTTGACAATTTACTGGTCGATATTGGTCCAAACTTTTTTCAAAGCTGTTCTGTAGTTACTTTAAATGATAAATAAGTTACACAACACATCTGGATCATATTTATCCATTTGCCATTTGTGCTTAAAGGAAATAAATAATATTTTCGAATATCAGCATATACTTAAAGCCAAAGTATCAGTATCGGAACAAAAAAAAACAAAAAAAAAAACAGGATCACAGCATTCCTAGTTAGAACCAGACAGTGTAATTTTAGACTTTGACAACTGTCTGGCCTCAGGTCCTCATCACTGTTATTGTTGTATATTTTTAGTTCCCTGACTAATGGACATTGTGTGAGCTGATCTTGCTATAATTTTTTTGGAATCTAATGTACAGTCCAGTGGCGGAGTTAGCCATTTGGGGGCCCTAGGTCAACTTGAGTTTGGGGCCCTCACTATAATGCACCATTTTGTTGCTGTTTTTTTTTTTTTACTATTCATTGTCTGTTTTTCCCCATTGTTCATGAGGTACACACATCTTTATTTAAATTAGGGTGGATTGGAAACTTGTCTTATTAGTTTGGTCGCCTTCTAGATAACCAGAACTGAAAGTAGTTTTTTTGTGTACATCCATTACATATGATTATACTATGATTATGTTCAAATCAGGGTCAAGCTGACTTGTCCATTCTAACGTGAAACAGGGGAATGTTTTGACAGTTAAAATAGATTTCACAATCAGATATTTTGATGGTGTTTTCTTGTTTAAAAGTGAACTACTCTCATTTAAAGTCATATTAAGAGAAAATCAAATTGCTCTGAGGCCTCAACCATTAGTGGCTCTGAGGGCAATTGGTTGGGGGCCCTTCCAGGTTCAGGGGCCCTAAGTGGCCGCCTACTGTTGCCTAATGGTAGCGCCGCCTCTGGTACAGCCCCAACACTGGTTCAAATCTCTTCTAAACACTTTCTGTCACTTTCTTCTTGGATTTGACTCCTATTTCCCACTACGAATGTTGATCTTTCCATTATGTGTATATTTTTTGTGTTTTTTTTTCTTGACAACCCAAGTTAAAATGTGGGTAACTGAAAAATTCACCCTTACACAGCATAATATTCCTAATAAGCACAAAAAAATGTAATCCGTATTACATTAGTGAAAATTTGCACGTATTCTTAAGCACATAACATGACCTAAAGTGCATATATTTCCCCTCATAATGCCATAAGTTCTTCCTTCTCTTCGTGCTTCATGCTTTGACTATGGCAGCCTGACAAAGTTCCATCTCCATGTTCTCACCGCGTAGTCCGCTCACTGGTCTCCTCCCAAAACAATCATAAAGTCACCACTTCATGACAGCATGCAGTGCGTCATGTAAATGAAACCGCCATACTAGTAACCCAGCGGCTTGGATTTCACCCCATCGCCATGACGACTACCTGTGCGCGGGGAGAAGGAGAGGCCAGGCGGGCTCAGATGTACCCCGGGATCAGAGCGAGACGGGAGGGGTGAGGCTGTGGAAACGCGGGCCTAGGCACCGTGGAGGTAACTTGAGGTCTGGACATCAATGTTTTTTTAGTGTCTAATGTCCACTGAAGGACTAAGCCGGGTCTAAAGCAGGACTACATCAGGACTGGAGTGGAGCAACTTTAATCTTAACAGGAAAATTGACTTAAATCAAATCTGCACTAAGTTTGAACTAAGAATGTAGCAAGTCACACCTAGAGTTGAGTTGTATTTCATTCACACACAAACGCGCTTCATGACATCACAAGGTGGAACAGAGCATTTTGAGCTTTGGAGATGTATACAGACAAAAAATAAAGGATTACCATATTTTTTGGACTATATACTTAAAATCCTTTACTTTTCTCAAAAATCGACAGTGCGCCTTATAATCTGGTGCGCCTTATGTATTAATTCTGGTTGTCTTACTGACCTCAAATCGATTTTATGTGGTACACGGTGCTCAAAAATCTGTCAAAATGTTTTAGTACTACACAGAAAGAACACATATATTCCACTGAGTTGTGTCCTTTAGTCAGACAGAAACTGACCGCATCAGTCACAACCGCATTATTTTATTTAGTATTTTTTGGACTACACTGCACACTTAACATCGGTTAATTTTCTCAAAAATTGACAGTGCGCCTTATAATCCAGTGCGCATTATGTATTAATTCTGGTTGTGCTTGAACCAATTTTATGTGGTACATGGCACTCAAAAATCTTTCAAAATATTTTGCTATGAAACCGCACCTCTTGATGGATTGTCAGGGCATTACGATTACTGTAGTCAGGAGCCTCACGGAGTAAAGCCCAATTTACGGTCCTTAGTCTGACAGAAGCTGACTGCATCAGCACAAGGAGCGAGCAGTTTTTTCAAGGCTTATAGTTTATGCAAATGAGCCATGTGATTTTAAGTTTAGTTTCTGTAAAACGTAAACAAATGTGCACAAAGCTGCATTAAACACATTATTACTTAATTTGAGTCCTCCTCGTAGGAAATTAAAAAAACAAACTTAAATTATCCAGCCACATTCACATTCATCATACGAGTTACGCCACGATCTGCCAGTGGATCGTGGACGCATGGGTCTAGGATCAGTCTCAAGTGTCGTCCCATTTGTTTCGCTTAATGCGCCTTATTATCCGGTTAACCTTATGTATGAAAATAGACGAGAGAATTCAACATTATTGATGTTGTGTCTTATAATCCGGTGCACCGTATAGTAAAAAAATACGGTACTCAAACCACAACACAACTCCAGATATGTTTTTGAGGAGGTAACAACATTATAACATGTTTTAAAGCTTACAAGAGTCAATTTTGTGTAATATAAGATCTTTAAAAATGAATTACGTAGCTTTTCTGGTGTGGGCTACGTCACCATCTTGTCTCCATGGAGATGTTATTGCTTTGACTAAAAAGTTTCACAGTATAGCATTAAACATACCTATCTACACACATTCAATTCGAAGTGTTTTTATTGTTTAAATTTGAAAACCATTCTTACTAGGAGCTACGTCAGTTCTCACAGATCTGATCTTGCTGTAACTTGGCCTGATATCATCGCCTGCTTATGGATATAGATACTTTTAATGCTATACTGTGGAACATTCGAAGCAGTCACACCTCTACGGCAGACCCTGTACCAGCAATGATACATAAAACTCGACACCAGGTCTAAACCGGGTCTAAAATAGGTCCAGGAGTACACCATGACAGAAGAACGTTAATGAGGCAAGACATAACGAATATTCAACAAAATCCAGTCTAAACTTGGACTAAACCAGGATTATAGCGAGACCAAACCGGGTCCAAACTGGAACGAAACCAGAACTATGCTGGGTACTATTGGAACTCCAGGATTAACTTTTGTGGGATCAGCGAGTATTCCCCACTGCGCTGGTACTGTACATCTGAGAGGTAGTGTTTTCAAAGGCATGACTGAATGTGTTTGGCTTGGCCCCTCTGCGCTCTTTCAGATTTAGCACAGGGTTTATGGCCAAAGTATATATAAATTGTGTGAACAAAATGGTTCCCAACAATGAGTTATATTTATGGGAATATTATCGTAATGAATAAGGCACAGGTTTTCAACATAAATACACCTTGCTAAACATTGCGTACAGTTCGACCACAAATCACTGAGCTAAAGCAGGGGCGGTGCGGAGGGGTGAACGTTTAGGCTGATTCCAGAGGCCCTAAAACATTATTCTACTGCTAATACACATAATATATTTTAGTTGGAATAGGTTAGCTGTCCGGCCTTACAGCGAGAGGGTCCTGGGTTCCGTTACCAAACAGGTGGGACCAGCCTTGTAGTGGGGATTTTTTAAGTGGGGGTACGCGATTCGGGACGTCATCGATCTTAACACTACAGAACATAAATCATAGGCTACAACACATGAACCAGGACTGAACCAGGACTAAAACGGGATTAACCAGGACTAAACCAGGTCTAAACCAGGACTAATCTTGGACTTGAGAAAGAGAGAGAGAACCTCGAACCCACGGAGCAGGATGTCCACAAAAGTGATGGTCTACACGGGTGCACCTCCAGGCCAGTCCCAACACTCAGTCCTGGTGCAGTTCTGGTTTAGTCCTGTTTTATTCCTGTTTTAGTCCTGGTTCAGTCCTGCTTTAGTCCTGATTCAGTTCTGGTTTAGTCCTGTTTTAATCCTGTTTTAGTACTGATTCAGTCCTGGTTCAGTCCTGGTTTAGTCCTTGTTCAGTCCTGGTTCAGTCCTGGTTCAGTCCTGATTCAGTCCTGATTCAGTCCTGGTTTAGTCCTGGTTCAGTCCTGGTTTAATCCTGCTTTAGTCCTGATTCAGTTCTGGTTTAGTCCTGTTTTAATCCTGCTTTAGTCCTGATTCAGTTCTGGTTTAGTCCTGTTTTAATCCTGTTTTAGTACTGATTCAGTTCTGGTTCAGCCCTGGTTCAGTCCTGGTTCAGTCCTGGTTTAGTCCTGGTTCAGTCCTGGTTCAGTCCTGGTTCAGTCCTGGTTTAATCCTGTTTTAGTCCTGGTTCAGTCCTGGGATCAGTCCTGGTTCAGTCCTGGTTTAGTCTTGTTTTAATCCTATTTTAGTCCTGGTTCATTCCTGGTTTAATCCAGTTTTAGTCCTGATTCAGTCCTTGTTCAGTCCTGGTTTAGTCCTGGTCCACGTGCAGATATCACGAGCCTATGCAGTTTGTTTTCATCATTGCCAATAACTCCGGTGTGACATTTATAATTTGTAATTTATATTTGTAATTTATTGATATTTCACATCTGGAGAAGTGGGTGGATGGTCCATTGATGGTTGGCAAAAAGGAAAAAGGAAACAAAGTTAGTTAAGAGCAGTGGGTGTGTATGGGGATGTAGAGGAAATGGAAATTTTTGGAGCAATGATTCCTCAAAAGCAGGACAACGATTACCCAAACACAAGTCACTCTAAAAACTATTTCCGAGAGAATTAACTTGACTTAATTGAATGTAATTGATTTAATACCTCTTCTTCATTGCCACAGTATCTAACTTAGAACAAAAAACAGGAAAAGAAAAATTAAATTCAGTGGTGAGCTGCAAGAAAAACAAAACAAAAAACATTTGCCCAGTTCACAGAATACAATTTCTCTTTTGCTATGGATTCTACCTGGAAGGAATTACACAGATAAAAATAGATTAATAAAAGCATGTGGGTTTTTTTTTTTCATATTGGTTGTTTATAGCTTTGATAAACTTTATCTTTATCTTGTTCAGAGCAGGCTTGCATCTCCACAAGCCTGATTTATTTTTTTTTTTGGCCTGAAGGAGGGCCTTTTTTTCTTTGGCAATAATCTACAACATAGAAAATATTCGGAAGTATGGTTTTAACTTTCTATTTCCGTGGAATCTTCCAACTCCACAAATGTACATGCTCTGCCTTTAAGTTCTGTTTTTGCTCTCCACCAAGAATTTTTTTTTTCCTGAAAATCTGAAAAAGCCAAAAAATAAAATACAATGAAATCAATCTGAAATATATTGAAAGAATAATAATACGAATCAACCAAATTAAATAAGGGTCCGGTCAAGCGGTAACAGGGGAGGGAAACAGCGGCAGATTTTTGACATTCAAATGTCTCTTATTCAGAAACTAGAGGGACTATTGAAATAAGTAAAGTATCAGAATGTAGGAAAGAGTTACACTCCAACAGGGTCAAGTTAAACCTGTGATATTCTTTCAAGTTGTTGACAAAAAAAATTCTAAAAACTCATGTCAGTAACAGAGGGAATGAAATATGCCACACTTTTTGGGCAATAAATCCAAACAGTGAAAACTCTTGGTTCTCACTTACATATCCTTAACAAACTGGTTTGAATATTTGCTTCATATAGTTTTCTACCATATGGTACAAGATTAGGTTGAAAAACCTCTTACTTTTTGAGTAATTGTGAGTGATTTTTTATTAAGAAAGGTCATGGTAACGGAGGGAAAAGTAACAGAGGAAAATTGTGCAAACAAGTAGAAGGTGCAGGATTTTACATCATTTGTCAACTTTTTTCTTCTGAAAACTTTAATATTACTTCAAAATGAAAGGAAACTATTTCTTTAAAATATGTCAGTCCGTCCAAGCAAATTTTTATCATTTTAAATACATTTTTTTTTTTTTTATGTACCTTCATCAACAGTTCAAAGATGGAATAACACAAGATATGATGAAATACATCCATTTATTGACATGATTTGCAGATCTTTGAAATTTGGGAAATAATGTTTGTTCCATGTTTCATACATGGTCTGTTTAAAACATATGGAACTTTACAACTAAAAATGGTCCAGAAAAAAGGTCAACAGTTTCATAAACTAGAGTACATATGTATCTGTTCAATACATTTTTATATCAGATGCATTAACGTGAATTTTTGTTCTTGCTGTTTACTTCTGCTTGACCGGGCCCATAAATAAAAGTGGCTTCACATCATTTGTGTATTCATCATCCTTTTGTCTACCTTTTATTCCACAGTATTATAAAATCACAAGTATCTTCTCTACACTACACATTGTTTACATTGTTACTTCTATTGTCATTAACACAAAGATCCAAAGGTATATTTCAGACGACGCTCGCCCACGTCCTCCCACCCCGCTCCTGTCCTGGATAAACGCGCTCACTTCCACTTTCTATATCTGCTCATTTACTTCACCGACGTTAACTCCGACGGCTAGCTCTTGTCCGCGTTGTTTTCCCCCCTTTTCTCCCATAATTCAAAGTGAAATACTTCCAGCCATTTGACACAATTACACGCACTCTCCCCTCTCTCCCCTCCGCATCGCCTCCCACTGGAAGCTCCTCATTATCAGCAGCCCTTGCCTTTTAGATAACTTATAATGAGGCCGAAAATGTTGCGCATTTTGCTTTCTCCGCTACACCGTGGCTTCAAAGAGACCCACTTGAACATAATTAGGAGTTCCAACTGGCGCAGTCAAATGCCTTTTCTTGTTCCTTATGGGGTTAACAGCGCCCAAGATGTAGATTTCTTCCGAGACAGGCCCTAAGTCATTACGCCGAGTGGGTGACAGATATCAGTGATAGTGGTAGGAGTGTTGGCGTAATGGTTCATGGTACACACAGACACATTGCGTCGACTTCCTAGAATTTGATGAAGAAAGGGCTTGTGTAATTCTGTGGGAGATTAACAGTTTTTGAAAGAAATAGTCAAATTTATGAGGAATTTTGTACCTTTGCGTTGTTTGTTTGGGACTGGAGCTACAAATTTGCTTGCCTTCAATGTTCCAGGGTTGTCAAAAGAATTGAAAGTCAGATACTAATCGGCCCGTGTACCATTCGTTCTTTTGAGTTTCAATTAAGAATGAAAAACAATAAAATGGGAAAACAGGTTGTTATTTTATTATTCCATTGTAGTGTCAAACAAAAAACAGATTTTGACCTCTAAGTTTATTTCAATTTTTTTTGCCCATTTCAGTTTTGATTTTTTTGTTCTCTCTGGTTTATCTGCCCCAGAAGTTCTGCTGCCTAGTGCATATGTTTAAGTATTTGGATGCATCAGTCTGTATCAGTGGATGTTACAGGCCATGGCTGCCATTGAGATCCACGCTAAAGTTGTTTGGAGCAGCCAAGACACATGCGGAAATTTACACCACACTAAAGCAAAATAGAATTAAGATGTGCTCAGAAATGAGTATTTGAAGATTTTGTGAAAAACAAAACCTAAGACGCAAAGGATTGGTTACCAATAGAGAGTTGGAAAGAGCTGTATGCGCTCATTTTGTGGACAAACATGTTCTCTCCTTTTATAACGACGCATTTACTTTCACGCCTTAGAAAATAATTGTTGAACTGTATGACAAGAAACAGGAAGCAGCGAGGCAATAAACTCCTTTGTTCAGTTGCACTGAATTCACATGCGGCGCTAAGCAGCAGAACTTCCGGGGCAAATACACCAAAGAGAATAAAATATCAAAATTGAAAAAGGTGTTAGAGAATTTAAGTAATTTACATGTACATTAATGTACATCTCAATGTACATCACAAAAGCTATATTTACACGATAATCTTCCCGGCATACTATTGGCATACTATTATCTAAACTGTGGCATATTGCTGTATAACTGGTGCCTACTGATGCCTTCATAGTGTCTCCACTTGCTTTATAAACATCCTCCTTTGAAGCAGAGTCAAGGGGTTTGAACACTCAAAGATCATACTATGTTCACTTTTGAAATCACAGTATGTTGACTTTTCAAGTCCCCCTGGGCCCGTATTATTGATGGTAAATAAACTTCTCCTGCTTAAGACA
This sequence comes from Boleophthalmus pectinirostris, assembly GCF_026225935.1. Taxonomy (NCBI): domain Eukaryota; kingdom Metazoa; phylum Chordata; class Actinopteri; order Gobiiformes; family Gobiidae; genus Boleophthalmus; species Boleophthalmus pectinirostris. The sequence goes on along the minus strand of NW_026570994.1, from coordinate 8,179,057 downwards.
GTTTCCAGCCTTTTACTTCCAGCCTTTCTTGGACAAGCTGAAAACCTTTACAACAAGAGGTACGATGACTGTTTTTCAATTGGTGTTATTTGAAATAAACTTTAAATTAAATATTGGAAATAGGTTAAATCTGTTTTTGTTTTTTTGTTGTTGTTTTTTTTACGTTAAAATGGAATAATGAAATAATAAACTGTTTTCCTATTTTATTGTTTTTTGTTGTTTTGGTACACGGATCTTAATCGATGCTAAAACTACAATAAAAACAGCTGCAATTGAATAAATGCAAACTACTGAAGTTTAATGTCATACCGTGGAACATTTTAGGCAAGGCAATGTTAGCATGGAGATAGAGAGATGTTTTACCGTCCATTAGAAAAGCAACACAGTGGACCTTCAAGCCTTTTTTTCCAAACAACAATCACATTTTGGGCGTAATTAATGACACCACTTTCTTAAACTATTGTAGAATTATCATTTAACCTGAGTTCATTTCTATTGACAGAGAAGACATTGAACTTTGTATCAGGTTTTGTTTAACGTGGATAGGCCCAGTAACACAAACTGAGTCAACAAATCTGCAATCTGACAGTTAAACCGCAAATTCCAACACAAAATTTCAACCTCAAGTTTTAACTTTTAATCAGGATTCTAAAATATTACGACGTCACGTGATCGCAGCCCACCGAAGTGCGTTGTTTGCATGACGGCGTCACATAGCTAGTTTCTCATAACCTGTTTTCTTTGGTATGCGCTTGGACGGACAGATAATCCTCCGTGGAGCTCTGGCCCGGACTGTTCCCATTTGTACAGCAGCAGCACCTGGTGTGGGACTTCCGCTCGGGAATGTCCTGTCTGCTGTTGGATCCTGGACAGAGGAGCATTCTCAGTTGCGGAGAAGAGTGTGGGAAATATCTGTAAGGAGTGTATAGTGGTTAGGCATGCCCACTTCGGTCGCGGTACTCAGAGTTACGTAACGTGCCAGCGTATGCGTCCGAGTCGTTTCCCTTGTGGATCAATAAAGTTGGATCTGTGAACTGAAAGATGATCCAACTATTACTAATCGCATTAAAGAGATCATACGATACAATTTTCTGATCTGTGTTGTAATGTGAACGAAACAAAACACAACTCCAAGTATGTTTTTGAGGAGGTAACAACGTTCAAACATGGCTTAAAGCTCAAAAAGTCAATTTCGTGCCAATACAGGACCTTTAGATACCCAAGGAAAAGCAAACAAATTCAATAAATATGACTGATTTGAGTACAGTTGCTACGAAGACAACTGGAGTAAAAGTTGCGACCAATCCGCCACCGCCGATCGCGCAAATTGCATCGTACAAACAAAGACAGAATCACTAGTTGGAGCTGGAACTGAAGCTCTAATCTTCAGGTTCGTGGGTGACCGCTCTGCCGTCGAGTCACCGGCCCCTACAGAGCTGTGACAAAAGTCTAATCTGAAAAGAAAACACTTTTAGTTCAAATTATTATCACTACTTACTTTTACCACTATTGTCGGAATCACGTCAAACTATTTCAATAGCCTCGTACGTTCAAAAACAAAAACCCAGCTGAGTCATAGTGAGCCCCAAACCACACCATACCAACTTTATTAATGAAGCACTTGAAAACTTTACAGCTGGCCAAAAGCGCCGTACACAAACACAGGAAAGACAAGGACAATCACAGTACAAACACAATATAACTACTAAAAACACAGAAAACAATAAGATACTCCACAATAAGAAATGTACATGTCACTTGTTAAAAGAAAGTGAAAAAAGGTGCGTTTTTAGGAGTGAGTTAAAAACAGGTACAGTCTGATCTCTAAAGGCAACTGGTTCAACAGCAGCAACAGAAAACACACGGTCCCCACAAAGCTCAAGTTTAGTTTTGGGGACTTCGAGCTGGAGCTGTTCTGATGACCTGGGAGTGTAACTGAGACGTAAGGGTGGATCAAGTCAGCGAGGTAAGAGGAGGCTTTTAAAGAATTTTATAATCGACTCTAAAAGACACTAAGAGAAACTAAACTAGGTGAGTTGCTCTTGTGTTTCCAGGTTCCAGTTAAAAGTCGAGCCGCTGTGTTTTGGACCTGTTGCAAACGGCAAAGTGCATTTTCGCTGACACCAACATAAAATGCATTACAATCGTCTTATCTAGTCACAAACGCACACATGACAGTTTTGAAGTGTTCCGCTGACAAAACTATTTTCATTTTAGCCGGTTATCCTAGCTGGAAAAAACTAGACTTTACAACAGCACTAATTTGCTGATCAAAATTTCGAGGGCCATTTTGACACCTAAGTTTGAAATAACTGGCTTCACGAAATGATTTAGTAAACCCAGGTCCACAGGAAAAGAAGAATTTGAAGAGCTAGGGCCAAAAACCATAACTTCAACCATATCATAAAACATAAATGTAATAAAACAGATAAAGACAAAAAGGAAAAAATTTAAATAAAACTATCATAAAAATACATATTTATTTATTTATTTACGCATTTATTTTGGGCAAGTAAAGATTTATATTTATATACAATGGAACATAATAGAAATGAAAATAACAACAAAGAAATAACAACAACAAAACGATTATTATTACTATTTTGCCCGAAAAGGAGTGGGAAGAAGAAAATTTATTTAATCCCACCCCTACTCTTCATAATCTAACACAATGAGCTTCTTTTGCTTTTTTCAGACATTTTGAATCAAACTATATGAACTATTTACAAGTGCAGACAAAGAGTCACTGTTATAGGTTGGTAGTAGAACATAAGTGCACCAACAATGGTCAAGTTAAGGATACAGACAATGGTAAGAAACAACAAATACAAGTAATAGAATGTGCTAAAGTACTCTACCAGTGAGGTACTTTTACAAAAATAATATGCCAAAGAAATTGAAAAATTGGTAACACTTTATAATAACTACACCTTATTTAGCCTTAATAAAGCATGAACAAAGACTTAATTAATAATGAACAAAGACTTAATTAATAATGATTCAGGGTTAGTAACTACTTAATTACTACCTTAATTAGCACTTAACTTGCACTTAATTCGCCTGTGCTGTAAATAATAACTCAGTACTTCTTAATTACTCATGAACTAACCATTTGCATGTTTACAAATGCATATTTAAGTACACATTTCAGCATTTATTAATGATTAATAAGCTATGACAGAATGATTTACTAATAATGCAATGCAATGATCATTCAGGCAGCTGTTATCTGTTAGTTAAGTCTTTCTGAGAGCTTTTCTTAAGTGAATTTGTTAAGGTTGGTCAAATTCCAGAGAAACAATAATGCATTACTAATAAATCATTCTCTCATGGCTTACTAATCATTAATAAATGCTCAAATTTGTACTTAAATATGCATTTATAAACATGCAAATGGTTAGTTCATGAGTAATTAAGAAGTATTGAGTTACTATTTAAAGCACAGGTGAATTAAGTGCTAATTCAGGTAGTAATTAAGTAGTTACTAAGTCTGAATCATTATTAATTAAGTCTTTGTTCATGCTTTATTAAGGCTAAATAAGGTGTAGTTGTTATAAAGTGTTACCGAATTTTTTTTTTTTTAAATGCTTACAAAAGAAAAGAGATGGATTCCTGATTGCATTTCTACAAACAGTCTGGTCCTCTTGCATTAGGCTACCCCGACAGCGACCTCCGACCCCGCGACCCCTCCCGACCCCTCCGTCACTCTCCCCTTGCACATGAGCGACCGGTATTCTCACAGGTTGCCGGCTTGTTCCTGTTAATAAAACTACGTGAACTCTGCACTTACCTGCCTGAGAAGCGCGACAATAACAGGCGCGAGGTGTGTGTACGTATGTGTGTGTGTGTGTGTGTACGTGTGTGTGTGTGTGGGGGCGCGTGTGCATGTGAGCGCGCCCGTTTCCTTTCCCATAATCCTTTCCCCTCTCTCCGCTCGCAGCCAATAAAGCTGTCAGTGAACACGGAGGACACGTCACCTTTACCACCGTTCTCACACACATGGACGCGCCGGGTTCGCGGAGCGGCGGGGCGGGGTGGGGGGGGGCCGTGCTGGGTCTGCGCGCACGCTAACGCACACACACACACGGGACATATGCACTTTGTGAAATCAAACATGTAGGTGGTTTCCTGTTTCCTGTCCGTTTGATGGGGAATGGAGTGCAGCTGGATACAGGGACAGCAGAAGTCAAGAAGAAGAGCTTGTTTTGTTAAGATCTAATCACTTAGCAGATTTTCAACTCAGAAAGTCCACGCACTTTTTAGACCTTGCAAAACATCATGTGGATTTAGTACAATGCTGTTTTCTCACTATTCACTTTATATTATAGTTCCGTTTTAGCTTTTTGGATTCTTTTAAAGGCCCATATTACGCTATTTTCTGATCTAGGTTATAATGTTGTTTCCTCATCAAAAACAGACCTTGTGTTGTGTTTTTCTTTCATTTGCACATGTTTAACACACAAATCCTGCATATTTAGACTGAGTTCTTCTCTCAAAAGGAAAACACTCACTTTCACTGTATTTTTAAACTCCATGCACCTTCTTTAGTATCATTTAGATCAGCGGTCCCCAAGCTTTTTTTTGCACCACGGACCGGTTTAATGTCAGACAATATTTTCACGGACCGGCCTTTAAGGTGTGGTGGATAAATACGACTAAATAAAATGATACGACCAACACAAAAACTGTGGTATTTTGTAAAACTAATAATAAACATTTAGAAAGATGTCTGTTTTTTACTCACAGGGTTCCCACTCTTTTTTACTGACAAAATTTCAAAACTTTTCCATGACTTTTTCATGACCTAAAGTGAATTTTCCATGACTTTACGCCGCCTACATGTGTAGAATTGATCAGACTTTTAGGGCTAAATATGAAATGTTAACTCTTTCCACTCACCTTATTGCTTGGTATTATAGTTTTTTAACATTCAAAATACTGTCAGTGCATTTATTGTCGTCTCTTTTAAACAAAAGGCGCAGACGTTCAGATATAATCATAACAGCCTAATGAAAACTTAATAGAATGCTGTAGTTACGTGAAAGAGATACTAAAATTCCATGACTTTCCCAAAACTTTCATTGAGTTTACAAAATTACATGAATTTTCCGGGATTTCCATGACCGTGGGAACCCTGTACTCATTTTGCTGTCTTGTTGGTTTAATTTTAGCGTTAATGTATCACGTGACAGAGACCAGGATCTTGACATGCGACATGCAAGTGCGTCAAGAGTGAGTTATAGACGGATGTAGAGGAGAGTATTCGGCCATTTTTCAAAATAAAACATTGTTCAGACTGGGATAATAAATAAAATGGAAATAATGTAAGTTATTTATTCTTTCTGTGCGTCCCCGTACCAAACAACCCACAGACTCACTGATTTAAACAATTTCAGCCCTGGAATTGTCCATCTCTACTCAAGAAAAGGTAAAATGTAGCTGTCAACTTGAAAACTACCACTACATGACATCACAAGTTGGAACAGAGCATTTTGACCTTTGGAGATGTAGACAGACTAATAATAAATGATTTCTGAATCCGAATGAAACAAAACACGACTCCAGGTCTGTTTGATGAAATAACAACATTCTAACATGGCTTAAAGCTCACAATATTTTAACTTTAGCTGCACTAAATATTTAAGTAGATCCTATTATTTTGATGAATAAATGAGCACAAAAAAAGCCTGAGTTTGAGTTACTTAAAGATGCAGTAATCAACTTTTCGAGTGCGGTTTTAGCCACCTGTTTGAAGATGTCCTTGCTTTGCCTGGAATGTTCCCCAGTATGGCATTAAACGTGTCTTTCTAACTTTATTGGTATTTTTATTGCCCAAAATGACCTTGACAAACATGCATTCCTGTTGTCAGTGGGGTCAACTATCCATGAACCTGACCTGTAACTTGGTCCGGTGGTCTCCATGGAGATAGACAAGTTTACGGCCACACTGAAACATTCCGGGGATAGCAATGACCAGACACCAGAAATGTTACATAGTGTCTCTTCAAAGTTGACAAAGCTACTACAACTTTATTTTTATTTTTTCTTTACACACAAAAAATATAGTTTCTTAAGTTTTGGTCTCGAAATGTACTTCAAGATTGGGACAACGTCTTGGTGGAGGTCTTCTACTCGCAACTAGTATCTCTTCTCCTTCATAGCGTCATCCGTCTTGTTGCCGACAGTTGAGAACCAATTAGTTTCAGTCTAAATATGTTATTCTCGCGGACAGACCAGTGACTGTAGAGACGGATGCTCTTTTACACTATTTATTACAACAACTGGTCTATTATTTGATTGAAAACACGCCCCTAATGGCCACGGCGCGATGCGGATCTGTCCGATATTTATAGAACTGGCTTCGGAACGCCGTAAATCTCCCAGCTATCCGAGTGAGTTGTGTTAAGGTTAGATTCATGCTCCTCTGGATAGATACAGACAGACTACGGGCTGGACGGGTGCTTGCATGGGCGGGCGGGTGGTTGGTTGGGCGGTTGTTGGGTGGGGGGGGGGTCGGCCTCTCCAGCTCCCGCTCCACACGCGCTCATGAAAACCAGATGAGTTCTAATTTCAAGCGTTAAATTGCAAACAGGTTCGGGAGTCCTCTGAAGGTGTGTGTGGCTTTTCGTAGGTTAGTGTTGCAGAGTTTCTGTCCGTATCCATGCGTTTGAATGTCGGTGTAACGCAAAAAATACAAAAATAAAAGGCCACGTTAGGTAAAGCAGTTTAGATCCATATTAGACTTTTTTCTAATCTAACTTTGAAAGGTCCTGTATTACGTAAACTTGACTCATGTGAACTTTTAGTCAGGTTAAAATGTTGTAACCTCCTCAAAAACAACCCACGCCCAGAGTTACATTTACACATTTGAGTAATCCTGCATTATTAGACTGACTGTATTTCAACAGCTCAAAATTTTTATAAAAAAAAAAAAAGTTATTCATTTTTTATTTCGAGTTTGTGCCAAGAGAGAAACAATAATCGTATACATACTACGTATTCATCGTAAACAACAGAAAAGGACATTTCTCGAAAAGTTAAAACTTATTTTAAAAATTTAAAAACCACAATACTCTGTTCCACCTTGTGATGTCATGAAGCAGTAGTTTTGTAACAGCTAACAGTTATCTTTTACCGTGCCTTTAGTAGAGACCGGCTGAAACGATCCAAATGAATGAAGTACGAGAGAATCTTTTTAGCATTATTCAAACTCCACAAAGTCCATATTTGATGAATTTACTTTAACCAAGCAAATTAATACATTTGAACTAAAAATGTGCATTGACATATACTTTCTGGATTCTAACTGTGTAATCCAGTGTTTCCTAAACTTTTTTCTAGGGACCCATATTTTAAAAGTCACAAACCTTCGTGAACTAAGTCAATACACATTATTCGTAAATCACAAAATAAAGGTGGATTTTGTCCAATGAGGTTAATTTGGTATTCCGATAATTTTTGTTATTAGGTTCTTTTTACAGACCAAGAGTTTGTTTTCATACCTGACAGTTTCAACTAGTGGTCTTCCTCAGAGTGGTCACGTGATGTTGCTGTGACGTGTCCAGTCAGCTGATTTAAACAGGTTTTGGCGTTGTCTTCCTACCAGTGGAGGCAGGACGACAGCGCCATCTGCAGTCCGACTTCCTCAGGACAGTATCCCAGGTGTGTGAGAGTAAAAAGGCCCCCTTGTCCTGGTTTACAGTCCCTTGGGCATCTTTAACCTTGTATAAACTGAGACAAGGGGGGCTTTTTACTGTCTGGGATACTGTCCTGAGGAAGTCAGACCGCTAGTGAGCAGTCGAAATTGTCAGGTATGAAAACAAACTCTTAGTCTGAAAAAAAAAACGTAATAACATAAAGGTGGATTTGATCATTATTGAACATTAATGAGGATTAATGAGAATTTGGACGTTAAATGTAGCCCATTTTGTTTTCTTTTCAACATTCAATTGAACCAGCAATATTGGAACAAAATTGTCAATAAAAGAATTCCAAAAAAAAAATTAGAAATGATACAAAACATGCAGATCGTGACAAGATACATGGAGATTGTGACATGGCAAAAAAAATAAAATAAAATCTTCTGAGGGTCCTAGTCTTTGGGAAACAATGATCTAATCAACTTTTCTGCTGGGGTCTGTTACCATGGAGATGTTAGTGCTTTATCTAAGATGTTCCATAGTATTTCAAATGCATTTATTCAACTATAAGAGCTCTAAAATGTATGTACTCTTACTGCAAATGGGATCACCTCTCCACATTTCTGACCTTTAACTTGACCTGGTGACGTCTCTACTGCTTATGGAGATAGATGATATGTTTAATGCCGTACTGTGGAACATTTCAGGCAAAGCATTCAGAGAAGCAGTGAATTCTGGGCCTTTCACTAGAAAAGTTACACAATTCACCTTTAATACTGGTGCTAGTTGCTATAAATCAACATGAAAGGGTAAACCACCAGAACTAAACCAGCCCTAAAGCACGACTACTAGTATATCATCCCTAACTACAACAGATTTATTGCTATCATAAAAATATAACAAATATTTCTGGCGTGTAGTAATCCAATTTGACTCCCACATGCTATCTCCGATCTCCCCGCGTTCTGAGCGTTACTTCGGAGGAGCAGGAAGCGTGACGAGGCAGCTCTCCGTCGGCACATGTGCAGTAGGTAAACAGCTGAGCCAGCACACATAAACCCCACCTGTTGGTCATTAACCTCCCACTGAAGGTAGTAGCGCGCTCTGGAACGCTCCGCTCTCTCCCCGACCGAGTCCAAGCCGGAATTCCCAACCCGAGCCTGGGGACAGCTGCCGAGGCTTCACCTGGCACCTGTTGGCTCCGTGGGGACGTGCAGACATAGAAGCAACACTGAAGTCTCTCAGGAAGGTTGGACTAGAACTAAACTGAGATCCAATGGCATTTCCTGGAGTGTTCTGAAGCTTTATGCTATTTTAGAGAAGAATTCCTGCTATTTAAAATGACTGGTTAAAGAGTCCAAAAGTAAATAAAAGATAATGTGAATACAAAACCATTCTTTTTGTTTCCCTGACTGAGTAAATAGTAAGGGATTTTAAGGCACAATATCAGTAATGTTGAATTCTCACCAGATTATAAAGCACATGAAGCGAAACAAAACAGATAAATCAAACTTTATTCAACTCATTCACAATAACTCTCAACATTGTCCAGTTGTAACACATAAAATACAATACAGTACACCATTTTTTTCAACTCATTCTCTTTCAGAAATCCATCAAATTCTTCATCTTCACTGTCTGAGTTAAACATTTGGGTGATTTCGGAATCAAGCCCGGGATCTGAGTCAGTCTTGTTGCTGTTACTTCGCTGTTCAGTGATGAGTCCGGCCTTTGTGAAAGCTCGTACAACACTTGAGACTGATCCTTAGCCCAGGCGTCCACAAACCGTTGGCAGATCGTGGCGTAACCTCCGACAATCCATCAAGCGGCGCGACTTCGTAACTTACCAAAGTCACACATTTTGACAGATATTTGAGCGAAGTGTACTACAGTGTTCAAGGTCAATAAGCACAACCAGAATACATAAGGTGCAGCAGATTACAAGGCGCACTGTCGATTTTTGAGAAAATTAAAGGATTTTAAGTGCGTTTTTTAGTCCGAAAAATACGTTATATAGAAAAAAAAGCAACCTTTCAATTTTGGCAATATAAGGGTCCCCACTATGTTTGAAATGCCCATGACTTACCGTATCTTCTGAGCTATTAGACGCGCTCTTAAGCATCCAACCCCATAAAAAAAACGACTGCGTGCCCCACAATCCAGAGCACCCTATTCACGAATCCACTCGGGTGTCCCAGCACGACTTCAGTAAATTACAAAGCCACACGCGCAAACACGCACGGAGCAGACAGCGACCACGCAGCCACACTCATCACTCCACGTGGACAAGGAACGGAACGGAGGAACGAACCAAAAAAGCGAGTGCAACGTGCCACTTCTAGACACAACTGAACAACTGAGTCACTGCGAACACGCCGACAATCCAGCGGTCCCAGACAGCACCCTCCCTACACGCCACAACTGAACAAAGCCCAGAGTCACCGTGAATGCGACAAACAAAGTCCCACTGACCCATCCAACTGTTGTGTTTCGTTTAAAGTCCGGTGCGGTTTATTTGTGAAAAAAAAGTTTGAAAACAGACCATTCAGTGACAGTGCACCTTATAATCCAGATAATAATAATAGTGTGGAAAATATGGTACACTAAACCAGAACTAAACTAGGGTTGATGATCGCAAAACCAGGGTTAAACCAGGACTAAACCAGGGAAAAAAACAGGAGTAAACCAAGTCTGACTTTCATAAGATTAAATCAAGACTGTACACAATTTCTTCCCACGTATTTGAGCCAAATACATCTTGCCCCAGTAGATACATTGTGTAAGCAACACTTGAGGTCATAATATGTCCGCTGAGTTCTGTCTGCATCTAATTATTGTCCGTTAATCAGGAAATACACTGTTGGCATGCTAGTTGTTGTTAGCTTTACCCCGAAAACTGAATATTGTGAAAAGTGCTCATAAACTCATCACTGTGATTAATAATGTCAGACACAGGAAATGCATAATGTAAGAGAAGAATAACTTTGGACCACTGTAAAATGAACTAAATCTGCTTTTCAAGTTTTTAATGCAGAAAAAATCAGGTGCAAGATCTATAACTACAAAACTGGCACTATAATACGGCTAAATCACGACTAAACTAGGTCAATACTAGTACTACACCAGGTCTAAACTAGGTCTGACTCAGGGGCCAGAGTTGGGGGCCCGGGCCGGTCTCCTGGGAGCCATAACTCTGCTCCTGATCAAGTCCAGTGCACCTGCTGCTCATGAGCGATGTCCAGCTGTGGAGTGAACTGGAGACGCGAGAGAAGATTTACTGGCGACTTTTCCAATGTGCTGTGACTATATTAACACGTACAATAGTCTATGTAGGTACCATTACACACGGGACCACAGGCAATATTTAGTCATTTATAATTTAAGGACAGGAGACCACACACACAGACCGGTAAGTGGTCTAGTGTGACAATGGAAAGAGATCATGAAAAGGATTTGAAGCTAGAGTTTCAAATGTAACCGAAACTGCTGAAAAAAAAAAAAAAAAAAAAAAAAAACTTAGGACCTATGCAACTTTTCACCATCTGCTTGTTTCCACGATATGTTATAAATAAACCACGCATTCTTAGTACGAATGAAGCTGCCTCTCCATAGATCTAACCTGTTACTTGGATTTTGTGCAACATTTTACTTTATCGCATATTTCAAAACTATAATCTGAACAACGGGTATTTCCACAAATTCTGACTAAATCTACATTGTTAAAAATAAAATGTTGACTCAACTTAAAATATTAAAGCAATCTCCCGAGAAACTTTTTTTGAGTTCACTTAACTTTTGAGATATTTTCTGTGCCAAATTGTAAATGTGAATTAATGAACTTAATGTTAATGATTTCACCAAACACAATAAGGCTACGTTCAGACTGCAGGGCTTAACGCTCAATTCCGATATTTTTGAGAAATTCTATGTTTTGGTGAGGTTGTTCACATTTCCAATTAAATGCGACTTGTATGTGATCTCCAGTGTGAACATTAAACGGCCCGAAAGTGTCCCGCATGTGCACTGGAGACACGACGATGTCAACCGCAGCGAGCGTCTCTGTGTTTACGGAAGTTGTCCAAACATGGACGCGAACATCGAGCACCTGGAGATTTTAAAGTTCCTCTCGTACCGGAGCCAGAACATGAACAACTTACTTGTTTTAAGGAGGAGATTGAGAAGGAGAAGGACGAGGTTTTTGGCCGTGGGATTTTGTGGGACAGTCCGTTGAAAGGAACGTGTGGATGCGGAGACGTAGCCAAGAGTGGTGAGTGGTGATGTGCTTCACTTCAGTGACATTCAGTGAGTTCATTAACAATTTTCGCCAACTTCAGCGCAGAATAGTGACGTTTGTGGCTTGTTGATAACGTGTAGGTGGATGAATGCACTTTGGTCGTTCAGACTGAAGTCGCATGTCAAAAGATCAGATATGTATCGGTTGTCAGGAGCACATATCCAAGTGTCCTGGGTCACATTTGAAAAAATCGGATCTGTGTGGTTCAGACTGTCATTAAAAGATCAGATACAGGTACATAGGGGCCAAAAAAATGGGATTTGGGTCACTTCAGGCTGCAGTCTGAATGTAGCCTAAGATTCTTGCTGGACTTAAAATGTGATTTTGTGTGAAATAATATTCACATGTTTTGTAAAAAAGGAAGAATTAGTTGACTTAAGAAATTATTTACACACAATTACCCGCTTAATGAAGTTGAGTGAACTCAAAAAGCCTTTGCAGCCGGTTGCTTTACTAATTTAAGTGGAGTGAATTCAAATATTTTATGCCCAAATGAAGTAGTGGAGTACATACAATATTACAAGTACAACAGAAGTAGAACATCGAAGCTCATTTATTCATTTTGGGATGCCACATTTAAGAACAGTTACAGTTTAAACGTCATGAGTTCTAAGGTAATATCAGATACAGTCAGTGAGAAGGTGGAACGACACAAGGCCTAACAACAGTTTCCAAGCAAACTATTTAGACCCTGGACATGGACTTAATGCGTTTAGTGTGGACGGCTGCCTGTGAGACGTTGCTTGTGCTCAATCTGAGGGAATTTCCAACATTTTTTACACTTTTCACTCGCGATTAGCTCCGTTCCACTGTAAGACGATGCAGAGAGATGCCAGCTTCATAACTGAATACTTCCCTTTCAGCGTGCCCAAATAAGTGCCCAAATATGATGTTACCATGGTAATACAAGAAAGTCCCTGGTCTGAACAAGACAAACCAATTTATACCGCATATTAGTACTGTAACGTTTTAGGAAAAAAAAAAAAAAAACAATAAAATGAAGTGTCATTTCAGTCATGTCAAGTTGCATCTCCAAGATATTCCTGACACCCTGCCAATATACTGGAAATTGATTTATCATTCATTTTTCCTTTAGACTTTTGGAAGAAATTAAATATTAAGCCACAACAGATGCTAACCAGCTCTGTGGTAATGGTCATCCAAAACACATTTAAAATGCTCAGATACAGATTTGGAATTAGCCCTCAGCAAGCTATCAAACTTTTGATACCAGTTCTGTTCTGGGAAAAACATAACGGGAACATTACTTCCTGAATCTAAAACTGTTGAAAAATTTAATGATAAAAAGTCACGATGGAAAAGGGGTCGTTAATCAGTATTGTTTAAATAAACTAAATAAATAAATGTGTCACCTTTAACTTGAGTTTCAAATGTGTAACTCTAAGTGGACCAGTTTTAAGTTAAGTTAAATTAAGTCAAGTTAAGTTATTTGGAGATTGCATCTTCTCATATTTGTCTGGGTGATTTTGATTACTGTGTTTTTCGGACTATAAGTCACTCTGAAGTATAAGTTGCACCAGCCAAAAAATGCATAATGAAGAAGAAAAAAACATATATAAGTTGCACTTTTTGGGGGAAATTCATTTTATAAAATCAAAGACCAGGAACTGACATTTCATGTTGAAAGGCAAGTTCTAGTAATAACAATAGAAGAGAGAACAACAGACTGTTAACGTCACATATGAACAGTTCTTCAGATTAAACTATAGCATAAACAACAGAACAAGTTTACCAAACTCTCCATCTCACTCCAAATCACTAAATCCATTCAATTCTTCATCCTCGGTGTCACTTCTGAACAACTTCGCGACCTCTGGAGGTAAACGGAGCGCTGCTTCCTCTTCTGTGTAGCTGTCGTCAGACTCAGCATCAGTTCCAGTTAGAATTATTCCGGCCTTTCTGAATCCAGACAAGATGGTTTCGGTATCACTGAAGTCCAGACTTTGTCAATCGATTCAATGACTTCCAGGAAAGTTGCCTGGTGCACCCTCCCTGTTGCTGTGAAGCTGTGTTCTCCATCCTTGCTTTCCGCCAGTCCTTCACAAGTTTCTCACTCACTCCAAACTTTCTTTCTGCTGCTCGATTATTGTTTCTGGCTAAATATTTCACTACTTTTCTGCAGGAGGCATGTGCAGTAGAGCCAAGTGACAGTGGTACAGGAGTAACAGATACTGACACACAAGCCTAGAGCGCAATCTCGAGGCTGTCAGTGTGAACATTTTAATATATAATTAATAATTCGCACCGAAGTATAGGTTGCAGGACCACCGAAACCTTGAAAAAAGTACGACATCTAGTCCGGTAATACGGTACTTTCTTTGATTTCCCCTATCTAGGTACTCTTCTGCTAATTTACACATTCCTCAAGACTTGAAAAAGTGTTGATAATTATTCCTGACAGGAATAATTACCCTAAAGAATGGGTCAAATGCAGAAGGCACGTTTTAGTCATTTTAATCAAGTCTTGTGAACTTTGCTGTTTGTTTACAACTGTAGACTTGTAATGGAACCGAATGGCGTCTCTACAACTCTTGTCACGTACACTCAAATGGGCTTCATTAGTACTTAAATGTAATCCAACCCGACTCAGCACAAAGGATTATGGGTAAAAGGACACCAAGACATCACTAAGAAGTTGGTTTTATCCACTTAACTCTAAAGTGCGAAAGTCGTCCTGTCTACAGTGTGTTTACAAGCAGTGCTTTGCTGGTAATGGCGTTGGACCAGACTTCAGTGTGGTTTTCCCACTCTGGTTCGGAGCAAAGAAAACAAATATAGGTGGGTTGGTGCAGATTGGAGCAACCATGGGAAAGGTTGTCAAGAATGTGGGACAAAAGATTCAAATCTGGCTTCAATCGGTGAGAATTTAGGAGCGTTCCCAACTAATTTTGTAAAATGCAATGAAGAGGTTGCTAAATTACTTCAAAATAGTATATCTCAAGTTTCTGCAGGATATAACATCTAAAAACATTACTTCATGCACAAAAGCTGGTGTTTTCAAAGGATAGACCATGAAAATCTGAAGAAAAAAAAAAACTAAAGCATGTCTGAAGGAGTAGTGCAAGAAATGCATTTGTTCAAATCATTTCATTTAGACTTGTAGACTTACTCAAGGGTCATTCCACGCCAAATCTCCGAATGCCCCCACCCGACCATCGCAGATTTGACTGAAAAACTTCTAGAAGGTTCACACACTTCCCAATAGAAAAGTCCCAAATTTTAGCTCCCAACTCCTTATAGTTTTTGTCATCAAAAAAAGTGTTTTCTCTGATGGTACCAAATTTATTTTTTCCATTTTTAACACTTAATATCTTCAAGAGCGTTCATCACAGAGGGTCAGTTTTAAAATACAAAGTACTCAGCAAACCTCTGTCTTTGAAATTGCACTTTCCACAGTTATTCAAAGATGCCCTCATATTTGAAAAGCAGAATTTTCAAGCAAATTCAAGCCCCCAGAAATCTGTCATAAATCAAAAGTACATGTGTAAAAGTCCAGATTTTACAAGTCCAATTTGCCAAATTTTATCTCTTGAAAATTTGAAGGCCCAATCTTACATAGTTTTTTAGATACAGCAATCTGAAAGTGGCTCCTTGGACAACTCGCCTCAAAACAGGTCAGTGGGGAGTTGACAAAATATCTTTTAATGACAAAACTATAAGGAGAAAATTTGAGACTTTTCCTATTGTAAAACTGGAAAACTCCTACAATTTTTTCAGTCAAATCTAAGATGGTCGGGTGGGGGCATCTGGAGATTTAGCGTGGAATGACCCTTAGGGGAAGTGTAACCAAAACGTTTACTCAAGTAAGACTACAGTTATATTCAAAAGTATATCCCAAGTAGAGGCATGGTATCTGAAAAGTACTCTAAAAAGTATAATTGTACTCAAAATTACTCAAAATGCCAATCTACAACTCCATATATTCTAATGGTGCATTCAAAGCAGTAAACATTTTTTTGTAAAATTTGTAGGACAGCAGTTTCACAGTGGGTTAAGCAGTTGCCCACAATAGACAATAACTGGTTTGAACTTGCATGCCTACTGATGTTGACTCCTTGGGCAAGATACTTCATCATTTGTCTGGAACTCAAACACATTTTCTTTGATAAAATTGCTGGTTAAACTCTTGATCTTTCTGCGTACGCGCTCTACCTGTGTTGTTTAAGAAGGTTGTGGGTTAGACTCCTGATCTCTCGGCGTTGAACCATGCGTGTACGATGCATGTACTACCTGTGTTACTGTGGCAGAGTGGTTATCCTTTCCCCTAACCTCTAAGTTAGTGTTATTTGGAGTTGAAAGTACAAACTCCAACCCTGTCCGGTCCATAAATCCTCCGTTTGGCAGGTCCCTAAACACATCTCGGTGAAAGATGCCTGCCTGCTCCCTTCAGTTCTTAATACTCTCTAAAACCCAAACAACAACAGCGGCCACAGCACAGCCCATTTATGACCAAGTAAATAAACACGTGTCAAACTTCCGCCGGCGTATAGCTCAGACAGAGGGACTATTTCTCAGCCCCTCCGTGCGATAGAATGGAGAACAAAGGTCAAACCAATTTGTCTCAGTGAAACACATCGGGCACCGGGATCTAACTAAAAAGCAATGGTCGCCTAGTGATGATTTAAAGGTGCATTGTGTAACTTTTTTGTTGTAGGGTCAATCAAATGCTTTTCTCCATGGAGATGTTATTGCTTTGTCTGGAATGTTTCACAGTATGGCATTAAACCTTTTTATCTTCATGGAGACCAAACCAGACCAAGTTACAGAATCCGTGTA
The DNA here is from genome assembly GCF_026225935.1 of Boleophthalmus pectinirostris. Classification (NCBI taxonomy): domain Eukaryota; kingdom Metazoa; phylum Chordata; class Actinopteri; order Gobiiformes; family Gobiidae; genus Boleophthalmus; species Boleophthalmus pectinirostris. The sequence continues at coordinate 8,162,326 of NW_026570994.1, read as the reverse complement.
TCATTTGTTCATTCGTTTTTCAAAATAAAACCAAAAATAAGATATGAAAAAGCAACAGTTTTCTTCATTATTGGTCTCTAAAACCAAAATGAAAAAAACAAAAACGGATAACAGTCGTTTCCCGTTTCCCTGACTTAAGTCTAAAACTGCAATGGCAGACTTTTGCACCGCATATGGACTGAACCAGGACTGAACCAGGACTAAAACAGGACTAAAGCAGGTCTAAAGCAGGTCTAAACCAGGACTAAGTGTCGGGACGGACCCAGAGGTGTGCCCACGTACACTGTCAGGTGATCAGGATTGAGACCGGGACCAGACCGGAACAAGATCAGGACTGAGACCAGGATCAGACCAGGACCAGACCGGGACTTAGACCGGGACCAGACTGGGATTGGGACCAGGATTGAGACTGGGACCAGACAGGAACAAGACCAGAACTGAGACCAGGACCAGACCGGAACAAGATCAGTAATGAGACCAGGACTGAGACCAGGACCGGAGCAGGACGAGACCGGGACTGAGACCGGGACCAGACCGGGACCAGACCGGGACCAGACAGGGACTGAGACAGGGACTGAGACCGGCTTAGTCCTGGTTTAGTCCTGGTTCAGTCCATATGTGCTGCAAAACTCCGGCATCGATAAATTGCACATGATACTCTGCGATATATTGTTGTTTTTTTTAAAAAACCAAATACATTTTAGCAACAGTATTTCTTTGTTAAACCACTACCTTAATTAAACCACAAAGTCAATATGAAAAACATCTATTTTAATTAACCAAACTGTAGTGCGATCAAAAAAGTGACCCAAAAACAGCCGCCCAAGATAACCAAATATAGTATCATGGTATATCGATGTTCTAATATTTTTGCACACTCCAAATTTATATTGTGTGGCACTCACATATCAATCTGTCCTGAACTGTCAAAAGCGTTCAAAATTGTCATGCATCTCTGTCAGCTGAACTTCCATCCGACCCGAAGTGCAACAACAAGATCACAGGATTTCACAGAATCGCCAATATTTAAACAGAAAACCACAAATAAACAGTAGTTCAACAAGGTTCACTTGGTCTTCTGATAATTTATTTTATTAGATTTCTTTTTTCAGATCTTGGTCTGAAAAAAATAATCTAATAAAATACAGAAATAAACTGTGCTTAATTGTGAAAAAGCAGATTGAACCGATAACGCACGCCAACGTTTCGAGAGAACTCAGTGTATACCTTCTCGTTTTTGCGGTTGTCCATAAAAATCCTGATCATAAATGCAAAAAATCTGATCTCTGGACCATTTTTACCTTCATTGTATTCACTGTATAACATTGGTATGGAACGCAGCACGATTTAAAACCGCATATTAACAAAACAGAACTCCACGCTCATTGCTCGGATGACTTTTGACCTTTACCCGCTACACTTTACTGTCCTTTGAGGTTGGCTGTGCGTCGAAAGACCCTGCGCTCCTCCATCCACTCCCCCCCCGAGGGCACTGCGATTTCCAGACGGACGTGATGGACATGCAACCCAAAAAACTATCGCCCCGGGCCCCAAGTGGGTGTCAGGGCTCATAACACGGGTTGCGCGTTCACGGTATAACATCGGCGTTGGCATTGTTGTGAGCGAGGTGCCGTGCGTAGATGTGCTCGACTGTCAAAATGGGCCAAATAAACGACGACTTCTCGAGCTTCGTTTTTCGACAAGCAAATCTGACAAGACCGTAGTACGAGTTTACAGCTACAAGTGAATAGACAAAGATGTACAATGATATCATCTCATGGGTTTTGTTGGTTTCAGTAATATGACGGATCTACTGTGGTGAGAATATATGACTGACTAGGACTACAAATAAATCCATGGTTTGAGGTTTAGCAGTCGCCTACCAACTGGAGGGTATAACTTCTTAAAATCTCAACCGAATCCAAATGCTGTTGCTGTGTCCCCGGGCAAGACACTTAGAAAACAATTCTATTTTCAACTTTGAGATTGACGTCAGACAAATATACAAACCATTATATTAAAGAAATGGCCAATTAATAAATAAATAACCTCTTGAGCTTAAATGAAATAAATAATAAAAATAAAATAATTTTAAAAAATCGGTAGTCGGTTCAAATCTCAGTCCAAGCACTACTGTTGTGTCACTGGGCAAGACACTTCATAAAACTGCTAATTACAACTTTGACACCAACTTAAAAATAATAATCATAATAACAAATAAATAAATAAATAAAATATACGAAAAAAAAAAAAAAACATTCTTCAGCTTAAATCAAAGAGCCACTGTGTTGAAAAATATGCAAAAGGAAATTTAACTTAAATAATTTAAACTTTTAGTGTTGTTGCGTTTACATAATGAAATTAACAATTTTATTTTAAGAATTGCAGTGCATTGTATTGTTATCTTCATCTACAAAAGTTTCATAGTAGTTAGCAGTCACCCACCAACTGGAAGGTTGTCGGTTCAAATCTCGGTCCAAACACTGTTGTTGTGTCACTGGGTTAGACACCTTAAAAATACAAATAATATAATAAATAAAAGAAATTAAAATCACTATTAAGTTAAATGAATAACCAATGTGTGGTTAAAATAAAATTAAAAATAAAAATGATTGAGCTTTGCTTCATGTTTATACTCTCGACAGAAGTTGAGAAGTAGCACTCGCTAAAATCACTAAAGATCAATTCAGTGCTATATTATGATACTTCATTGCATAATTTTTGAATCGATTCAAATTGGATCCGAATTCAATTTTTTAAATAATATTTTTCACAAAAATTCACTATTCTCATGATTTAAGAAAAAAAAATATATATATTTCATACAATTGTGTTCTCGTGAAGATGTAGTTGACAGTTTTATAGAAGGAATTATTGATAAATTGCAATATATCATCCAATGTATGAATCGTGACATGCGAATCTTGATTTGTATCGTATCGTCCGACGTATGGTAAGGCACACCTCTACACTACATTGGTCGCATCAGCTGAATGCTTGGCTTCTAACTATATATATAAACTTAATAACTAAATTCAAATAAATATGCATGTTCATTTTCAGAAAAATAATTATAAGACACTGTATTGTTAGTTTAATCAACAATAGCTTCAAAATGAGTCACACATTTTCCGTTCAGATAGCTTCAATCAGAATAACCATTGTGGGGTCAATATCCCGTTTTAACCTCCTCAACCTCAAGAGTCTCTACAGAAGCGCTCAATTAGCTATCACGCACCAAAGCGATTACAGGAACTGAACTCTCGACTGTGTGAGGCCCGAGGGTTCTGACCGCGCTTATCTAACTTTGTTTCTCCATCGCATTCCTTCACCAGGTCCTCCTCGCTGTACTTGGATCCACGAGCACGGGCGGCGTTGATGAAGGGACTGTCGGCTCGTCGTGTTTACAACCGGGCCTGTCTGTGGGACCTATTGTACGCTAAATGAGGACAGCGCATCACCTGTTCCCAGAGCGGAGAGGGGGCTTTGTTTTGGTCGTCTACCCACCACCGCCGCACCTCTCAACTGGTCCCGTTGTTAACCCCAGTCATTAGTCCGCCGGGGCGAGGGGACGAGGAGGGCGGGGGGGGGGGTGCTGTTGGCGGGGGAGGTGGGACTAAAAACGTGAGGCCCTTCGCGGGACCTGAACCTTTTCAAATCGCGAAATGCCGCTTCCTTTGTTTTCGCAACCCCGTCAAGAGCGGTCACCTAATGAGACTTGATATCTAGCGGGCCCGGAGTGGAGCGCTTTGTTAATGCCTCTTTACGGAATTTTCTTAATGAGTTTAGATGGCCATTGTGCGGCGGGGAGCTCCTCTAAGACAAGAGAGGTTCCGAGAGAGAACGCCGGAAAAAAAGAAGCAATGGAACGTGGAGGGAGAGGGGAGGGGAGGAAGAGAGGGGGGAAGCTAAACAAGGTGTAGCCCGCGCCGCCAGCACCACGCCAGGGTCATTACCGAGGAACAAAGGCAGAGCAGACCCAGGGGCCCGGGGCCGATCTCAGGCTGCACAAAACACCTTGATCACACGTAGGCGCTGATGCAATTTCTTTTTAAAGTTGTTTTCTTGCAAAGGGGCCAAACGCAGGTCGGCTATTTTTTGGTTTTTGTTTTGACCTTACCTGCAAACTCCAGAGCCAAAGACTGTAAGCACTGAAATATAGTTCGTAAGTGAGTAGGTTCGCTGCAAAGACGGACAAAAAAACGACCAACATTAACTTCTGAAGCGATTACCTGTTTACGGTATAATGTGTGGAGTTTGCATGTTCTAACTGCGATTCCAGGTCTTCAGATTTCGACCATCCACTTCTGCCACACATTTGCAGTCGTCTATAGGCAAATCTTTCAGCTACTGTACGGTACGGTACTTCCAATCAAGACAGGAGCAGGACAAGTAGTAGTAGCAGGAGGGGCCGAATGCAGTCAATACTTCAAAAGTCTTTAAACCAGAATAAAACCAGCAGTAAAATCTCTACAGTGATGGGCAATACCTGTTTTTGTTTTGTTTCAATACCTAAGGCAAGTAATGACTTTTATATTCAAATGCAATGAAACTCTTGAATTTCACTTTGAAGAATAGAGGCTTTTTTTTTTTAAATTGCTTCAAATAAATGTATCTATAATTTAAATATGAAACAAAAGATAAACAACAAAAAGATAAATTATGTATTTCAAAAATTATTAAAATGTGATTAAAAAAATGACATTTTATTGAATTTTGACATTCACGTTGATACTTTTACATGAGAATTGACTAGATTAGATTGTAATTAGATTGAGCAATTTATGTTTTAATTGTAGGATTCTGTTCCAAGTTCACATTTTAATAAACAGACTGAACTGACAAACCTCAAAACCTCAAAATACAAGTAGGAGTGTGCACTGCCTTGAGTCTGGCGATACGATACATATGCATGTCACTATTCAAAATATCACAATATATCCTGATACTAAAACAATAGATGAGATATTGCAATTTATCAATAATTATTTATAATAATATATTTAACTACGCCTTCACAAGATCAAAATTGTATGAAATATAATGTATTAATTATTTTTAATCATGAGAACAGTGAATGACACTAATACATCATTGTGAAAAAATATTATTTTAAAAATCGATTTGGAAACATTTTGAATCGATTTGAGAATTGTGCAATGAAGTATCCTGATATTAGCCAGGCTGGCACCACCTAGTGTCTCTGCTCAATTTCATTTCTCTCCAGCAACTAGGTCAGGAATCAGAATACAATAAACGGTTTGCAAGACCCCCAGAAGTGCAAGTCCGGGCATCAGCCAATCAGCGAAGAGCCATACATTCTGTGTTGGCAACGATTCCCGAGATCGAGGATTTAAAGCCGGAATAAAGAGAATGTTTGGTGAATTTTATCAAGGGGAAAGACGTTATTGCCCTTCTTCCTACGGGAGTTGGGAAAAGCTTAATATACCAGTTACCCCCGTTCGCAGCACATTACATACGTCACGACCAAGTAGCAGCAATTGGTTAAATAAATAAAAGTACCCACCAACCGTTGAGCAAATGAATTCTAATGCTGCGAGGTCAGACGGTTTCCACAAAGTGAAACCAGCTGATGTCGTGATATATCACTGAATCGAGGACAGTTTAGAGGATGTTTCAAATCAAAAATCAAATCAACTTTATTGGTATAGCACATTTAAAACAGCCAAAGCCTTACCAAAGTACTGAACAGTGAAATAAAACACACAGATCTTAACCACAAGGTTCGACAGAGACACTTGTTTGCTGTTTGTAGAGGATATTACGGTATTTCAAAACTGCAACCTTTGCATTTTGCGTCCAGATTACGTTTCGATTACGATTAATCTTGCATCTCTACTTTTTACTACCTCAATCATTATCAATACATCGAGATTTCAGTATTGATCCACCCACCACTACAAACCGCCTTAAACCACGAACCACACGTGCGATAGATGCAATAAATAATATAGTTTTTTTATTATGTAGAGCCCAGTCTTCTGTACAGTGGATTTGCTCTACTGTACGGGGGGTGCGGAGATGCTAGATAACGCGAGGGGCATGTTTCTTTAATTCACTCTCCCCTGCGCTCTCAGGCCCTGGCCCCCATGTCCTCCTTTTCTCCAGCTTTTGTTCGTGTCTCAAGGCAGCCTGCGTCCCTTTCTTCTCGGGTTCGGCGTTGCGAGGAACAAGCTTGTTAGCCTGGCATGGATATTTTGACTGGAGATATACTTTGGCCACTTGCCTATGGAAACAGTGTCAGAGGCGCAACCTGGCTTAATTGTCACATAGCAGTCCTGGGAGAGGTCTTCGCCCAAGTCCAAGCCTAATAAATATCAAACGTTCTTCTCATCTTTTTCCCATCTTCCATCTTCCCCCCATCGCACCCTCCGCAGTCAGGGAAAACTTGTAAATTAATCTTAGTGTCAAAACAAGACTACTTTTTTTTTTTTTTTTTCCTCCTCGTCTCTTCTTGCCTCAGAATCTCTAGTTATTTTTCTGTTTTTGTCCCAGAAGTTTTCATCAAAGGGGAGCGCTGTCTGAAACCTAGCGTAAGACCATCCGTGCAATTTATAGATTTGATGTTTATAGAGGCTTGCAGTTGCTCGGGTTGATTTAATGAGAGTAAAGCTTGAGCAAAATACACAGTAGGAGAATGGAGAAAACATTGACAACAGGCAGGAGAGCAGCAGCGGTGGAGGAGAGAGAGGATGGGAGGAATTTGGGGAAGTCCGAGCAGGAGGAAGAGGAGATTTGACGAATGAGTGGTCCCATTCGGAAGCATTAGGGACTGATTCCTGATTAGGTATGGATATTATAGAATGTATTTCTGTCTATAATATAATAATGTATATGGTATTTTCTTACTTTTTTGTTCCTGGGAAGTAGAACATTTGGGTTTAGAGTTTCAACAATCACGTTTTTGGATTTTGTTTTTTTAGAATTGCTCAGAATGAATAGTACCGTATTTATTAGGGATGTAACGATATCCAACTCTGTCGATACGATATTATCACGATATGCATCTCACGGTACGATATTTATTGCGATATTTTGGAGTGACAAATATAATTCTAGATTGGACACTTTTTTGCTTTTAAAATACTGTGACAAAATTCTGGTGTGAATTATTTCCGTCGTAATCCCAAGAATTTAAGTAAAAAACATATTTCTTCATGTTGTCTGCACTGAAATGAATCATGGGATATGTAGTTCCCGATGTTTATTAGCTGTTCCTCCTAAAGAACAATGCATTTAAGCAAAGGAACTTATAATTTGATATATTGTGACAGCTCTCGATATTATTGTGAGACTTCTGACGATACGATATCACAATATTTCGGTTATTGTTACATCCCTATTATTTATGCATATTCTAAAGGTGCTCTATGTAACTTTTCTAGTGGAGAGTCTGCCTTCTTGTCACTGTAGAGATATTACTGCATTGCCTGGAATGTTCCATAGTATGGCATTAAACTTCTATATATCTTGGTGGATTATTTTTGGTTTTGTTAAAAAATAAATAATAAATAAACTTGAAAAACTTGCAATCATACCGTCAATGACAGCATCTTTACACAGATTTGTCTCAATGGAGATAGAAAAATTGAATGGCACACTGTGGGACATTGTTCTCTTTTGGGAAAGTTACATAGTGTATCTTTAAATTAAATTATTTAAAAAATGAAGGTAAGAACTAAGAAAAAAAGAGTCATGAGTCATGATTTTAAAAATTAATGAATTTAGTTGTCGCAATAATGGCATTAGTAGTAGTAGTAGTAGTAGTAGTAGTAGTAGTAGTAGTAGTATTGACAGTAGTGATGGAAGTAATAGTATTTATAGTAGTGGTGGTACCAATATAAGTGGTAGTAGCAGTAGTAGTATTGGTGGCATGAGTGGTAGTGTTAGTATTGATAGCAGTAGTACTAGTAGTAGTAGTAGTAGTAGTAGTAGTAGTAGTAGTAGTAGTAGTAGTAGTTGTTGTTGTTGTTGTTGTTGTTGTAGTAATGGTTCTAGCAGCAATGGTTGCACAAGAAGAAGTAATAGTAGTACTTGTAGTCATTGTAGCCATAGTGGTTATGGTTGTAGCAGTACTGGTAGCTGTAGTAGTAGTAGTAATAGTGGCAATAGTAGTAGCTATAGTAGTAGTTGTTGTAATAGTTGTAAGAATAGTGCATGCATTAAATTTTGTTTGTTTTAATTTATATTTTGTCTCATATATACAGTAAGTCATCTATGTAGTAGTCTATGTTTTGTTTTGTTTTATTTTATTTTGTACTGCAAAATGACTGAATAAACTAATACTACGAAATTGGTTGATCATCTACTAAAATTTCTTTAACTGGAATAGGTTAAAAATGACACAAAAATAAGTTGACACTGCATACAACTGGTTAATTTTGAGAAGTTGTTTGCTATAAAGCTAATGCTAATAGGATAATGCTAATGCTAACTGCTAATGTCATCTAAACATTTTCTTATCAGTGTTTTTATCACCACTGAGTAAGAAAGAAGAAGGACCACACTGGAAACACATTAGATATACAAGATAAAAAAAATAAAAAAAGTTCCTAAACTCGTTGTTCTGGTTTCCGCGGCGATTGGTAGCAAATGCAGTTGAGACATGAAGTCACATTGTTACTTGCGCCTGTGGACACGGACGCTCACAAACAACTGATTCTTCACATTAGGGGCCCGGAGTATATCATGTCTCTCCGTGGACGCTACGGTGTGTTATGGAGTCATTTTTCAGAGCAAAGAATGGATGTACAAATCACTATTGAAGACTTTTGATTGATTATAGATTTCTCGAGTAGCAGTGAAGTGGGTTCAGCATTGGTTAGTGAACCAAAGGGTAGCAGGTTCAACTCGGAATGCAAGGAAAATGTACACACACGGAACATATTTTTAACATTTATTTAGCTAAATAAACATGTAAAATCATAATTGTTTTGAAAATTAGACAAGCTTTCGGCCCTGTTTTTCATTATTCCTTATCTGCTGCCAGTGGCTGTGTTAGCAATTTGGGGGCCCTAGGCGAGCTTGAGTTTGGGGCCCTCACTATAATGCACTGTTTTCTTGGGGGGGGTTGTATTTTTTTTACTATTTATTGTGTTGTTTTTCCTCATTGTTCATGAGCCATGCACATTTTATTTGAATTAGGGTGGATTAGAAACATGTCTTATTAGTTTGGTCGCCTACTAGATAACCAGAGCTGAAAGTAGTTTTATTTTTTTGCTCGTACAATTACATTTTTGTTTACATTCATTACATATGATTATGATGATTTTCAAATCAGGGTCAAGCTGACTCATCCATTCTAACGTGAAAGGGGAAATGCTTTAACAGTTAAAATTGATTTGACAATCAGATACTATTTTGATGGTGTTTTCTTGTTTAAAAGTAAACTACTCTCATTTAATGACATATTGAGAGAAAATCAAATTGCTCTGAGGCCTTCAGCTATTAGTGGCACTGAGGTCAATTGTTTTGGGGCCCCTCCAGGTTTGGGGACCCTAGGCTGCTGCCTGCTGTTGCCTAATGGTAGCACCGCCTCTGTCTGCTGCCTGTGTTCAACCCATAGACCAGGCATGTCCAAACTATGGCTCATGGGCCAAATGCGGCCCTTAGACAAATTTTTCTTGACCCCCAGGGTTCCAGGTGAATTGGCCCAAATTACCTGCATCAATTAAAAATGAACTTTTTACTGCAAGTTTTTTGAAAATCTACCTTGATAAAGATGATATTTAATATTTAGTGTGTGGTTTTAAGGATCTTAGTGTGAGTAAAGACTGATGGCTCATTCTAACGTGTTAAACATACACATATTTCAATTATTCACTGTGCTCTGTATCAGTCGACGGCCCTCGATCGGCCCTCTGCCTCTTCTGTGTTTAGATATGTGGCCCTTGTTGAAAAAAGTTTGGACACCTCTGCCATAGACTGTATAAAAGAAGTGGACTAAGTGAGAAGTGAGTGTGATGTCACCCATAGTGTTTAGCGCCACTCAAATGAGGCTTGCGGTGCTAACGGTTACAAGAGCGAATCTGGAGTCAGGCGCTATGTTATGAATAGGATTATTTGACGGAACAAAATAGCGAAAAAAAAAAAAAAAATCTGAATCATGTGTTAATACAAACATTTTAAAACCAAAATGACAAGGCTCACTGCAACAGTTACAGAGAAAGGGGCAAGGAGATCCTAATGTAAGTCAATTGGAGCCAGACTCAGAAGGAGCCGGAAGACCCTCCTGGTGCATTTCTTATTTGACACACAGCGGCTAAGGCGTGGCTATGTCCACTCCCATATACGGTCTATGGTTCAATCAGTAGTAAGATTATACATTTCATGAAAACTGTTAAAATAGAGAAAACAATGCAACATTTCAACTACAGTTTTTAAATGATTACGTTATAATGAAATGAGTAGTCCAACCTGCAATATGTACTTCAAATCAGAGTAAAGATAATGGTTGAGTCAGGAAGGGCATCTGGCATAAACATCAGTTAACTATTTATAACTGATCTTGACGTTTAAAAGAGTATTATTGTCCAATTTTTGGATACATTTAAAAGTCCTTATATTACGCCAAATGAACACTTGTGAGCTTTCAGACCTGGAGTTTTGTTTTGTCCCTTTATCATTAGTCTGTCAATGTCTCCAAAGCTCAAAAATGCTCAATTCCACCTTATGATGTCATGCAGTGGCAGTTTTAAAGTTAAATGCTCCTTTTATACCTTTTGTTCAGTAGAGATGGGCAATTCCAGGGCTGAAATTATCCAAATGATTCTAGTGTATGGAGTTGTATGAAGTTTAAAGACGCAGTGGAGCACTTCCTGTATTACGACATTCTGTATGTTTGCGATCAGGAAACAACATTATAACTTAAATCAGAAAATAACAACATACGGGCCCTTTAAACACATTAGTATGAATATTTTGTTTAGCGTGTAACCACTAATTGCTAAATGTGAATATATGAAGTACAATATATAGCTGACAAAGTTGAAAATTCTCATTGACTTTCTACGGAGCGAGCCCGTGCACACTGCAGCAGCCAACACAGCGAGACGGCGTATAATATGTACTGGCGGGCTATAAAATGCTTTTCCATCACTGTCATGTTAGTGATGAATGATGTCGTATGGGTCTGATATAGAGACCTTTATTTCTAATGATTTATTATCCATATCCTTGTATCTGCACTAAATCTTTTTTTTCTGTGCTTTTTTTCCCCCGAAACAACTGGCAACCTCCGAAAAACAATTTCCCCACAGCGCTGATATCCTTTGGGAGCATTTTTGTACTTCAGCGGATTATTTATTAAGCGGACGGAGCGGTCTTGGATATCAGAAATCTGGGCGCGTTATTGGCTATTGGCAGTTCTAAATCAGGCCTAAACGCGGCGTCATGTGGTTTGATTGTGTACGTTGTCAAAACAGAGCGTGCCTTCCAGAAAAAATACTTGTGTTTACGCTGCATTAAGTGATCCGAAGTCTGATTTTAAAAGCACAATTTACCTTCTATGCGTCTATTTTTTTTTAGAAAGCAACGCTGCGGGGCTTTTGTCTCTCCGCTAAGACTGATGGAGTCCGACAGTCACGGCCGCCTCCCATAAAAAAACTGTACTTTGGGCTTTTATCTTCGCCGTTTTAATAGGAACACTTTGTGACAGCTTAGGTTTCCCCGCACGATTTTAGGTGATGCGCAACCCAGGCGGACAACCCCAATTACGGCGGAAAGGGGTGACACGGAGAAGGTGATAAGCGGGGAGAAGGAAAAAAAAATCTGCATAGTCTTGCGCGGCGCTCCTGTCTGCAGCCGCGTTAACTCACTTAGCCGGGCAACATTAGCCGCTAGAACGCTTTATGTACTTGTACCAATTGGATTATATGTATCTGCGATTCAGGAAGCGGGGGAGAAAAGAGCCACTCGCGTGCAAAAGTCGCGCCGTTAATTCCCGAGTCTCGTCATTTGCGACCGGACAGCTGATACGTTTGTCAGGAAGAAACATCTCCGAGGAAAGCTCTTTTGTAGTTACTCCGCCGAATGACACCGGTGCAAGTTGTACCGGAAGAAAGTACTTTGACCGATGTAATACGGTAAAAGGAACGGACACACAAACGCTACTGTGGACATCATTTCGTTCAGCAAATAGGTGTTGTCATATGTTTTAATTTGTCACATCATAAGCGAGAAACGAGCGTGTAATCATGACGAACATTTGAGTCAGTGGAGTCACATTTTCTTTGTGTTTCGGTCGTTTTTAAGCAGATTTTCTGGATTTTACCTCAACAAATGACAACTTATGCTTCTCTTTACTGTTGGCGGGGATCAAATTGGTCCAAAATAGGGACGATTGGGACATTTCTTGTATAAAAGTGGGACTAATCAACAGTTTGGGATAAATTTGCTGGGACAGGGGACACAGGGTTCAAAACTGGGACTGTCCCGGGTAAATAAGGACGTCTGGTCACCCGAGCTTAGGCCCTTGTTGATTGTAGGTTTGTCAGCTCACAGTTATGGAATTACTTCTGTCCAACCAACTTCACCAATATTGTCAAACTACAGAAACCAAGTACGATATTGAGTAAATTCTTAAATATAATTATGTTAAAGAACCGTACATAAGAGTCTGATTTTAATGCGCAACATTTCAGGAGGAGGGCCCGCTACTTACTTGTCTCCTTGGAGATGTTGCTTTGAATAGAATGTTCCCTGCTATGACCTTAAACATATCCAACATATCCATCTAGCACTTATTTATTACAGGTTTTCTGTTGTTCAAAAATATTCTCCACAGACCTGAATTGTAATATGAAAGACAGCTCTAATCTATACTATTACTATCTATTTATATATATATATATATTTATATTTATGCAATTAAGAAATGTACATTCTTTTACAATGGAACATATAACATTAGTGAAATCATAACAGAAATAATAACACAAAATTTGCCTAAGAAGGAGTGGGAAGAAAAAAACTTGTTTAATCCCACCCACTCTTCTAATCTAACACAATGATCTTTCTTTCACATTTTTCAGATATTCTGCATTAAACTGTATGAACTACTTACAAGTGGTGAAGAGGAGCCACTGTTATAGCTTGAAAACATAACTATTATCATATTGCAATAATACATCAGGATACCCACAATGGTAACAGACAGCAGATACAAGTCATGTAATGGACGGCACAAACCAGCAATGGTGCGGAAACAACAAGCATAAAGCAGCACTACAGAAGGAAGTATTGTTCTAATGTTATGACCGACTCTCCATATACTGTGACCAGACCATGTGTTTATATAACAACTTGAATTTATGGATATTTTGGCGTTGCTTGAGACGTGTATCCAGACATCCACATATAGCCCCACAGAAACTTTTATAGTTGTTCAAACACTGGGGAATTTGAAATTTCCATATCCTCTTAAATTATGACTTCTCTCTCTCATTTTGAACAGGCTTTGTAAATTACTTGGTAGTAATTTGCTGAATGCTTTAAATAAAATTACTAGTGTATATACTATAGAACAGGAGTGTCAAATCATTTTGGTCCGGGGGCCGTATCCAACCTACTTTGATCCCAAAGGGGCTGGATCAGAAAACTCATGGCATATAAACCCCAAAAATAACAATAAGTTCAAATATTTGTGCAGAGAAACACAAATCTATTACACAAATCTTTTTTAATTGATGAACTCTTTCTTTTACAAAATATTCTAATAGTATGAACAATGCCATTATGAAAAATGCCATTTCAACACAATGTTTTAACATAAACTTTTATGCAAATAGTAATAAGTCAATTTTTCTTGGAAAATCCTGCACTCGGCTCCACTTTTCTCATGTTGGACATTTTGTTGATGAGGGGGTCACGGTCAACAGTCAAAACGATCGTCCTTTAAGAGCGTTTGGAAAGAGACAAGTCTTCATTTGTGCTGCTCTGGTGGGAGGGGCCACGTACAGAGGCGCTGGAGACGCTGCTGTGATAAACACCACAGAAATAGAAAATATAATTAAAATATTTTAGTAGAAAATCAGCAGATCACCAGATTAAAGATCTTGGAGGGCCGGATCTGGCCCCTGGGCCGTATGTTTGACACCCCTGAAATATTAGTGTTTCATCTAGAATCTTCTATTCTAGATGAAACACTAATATTTCTATATTTTGAAATAATTAGAAAATGTTACACAATGCACTTTTAAATATAATAAAGCTGACCTATCTGCGCCCCCAAATATGAAGTTACATGCTCAAATCAAATCTAGCATTTACTCATAACAACTGTAATGCTGATTTATTCTTATTTACAAAAACACTGGACATGATGGTCACGTTGTTTATGTCAATTTGGTGTTTTGGTTCTTAAGACGGTCATTAAATCAAAAAGCAGAATGCGCCTCTAATCTGATTGGTCACTACTTAAACCCCAGCACTTGCAGCCAATCATAAACCAGTGCTAGTGCAGCCTCTTCAGCTCAGTGAGTGAAATCTGGACTTTTCTGAGGTATGACCTGTCCACAAACTTTGAGAGAAAACTTGTATGTGTCGTCTATCTCCACATTAAGATGGTAACCCAGGTTCTAGTAGAAGCACCATCTTTAAAACTGTAAGAGCAAAGACTACATACAGTTCTTTTAACAATGTTTTCGTGAAATAAGTGGTCTACACAAATATTTGACAAATGAAAATCCGTCTGTCCGTCTTCACCGCCCCAACCTCCCCTCCTCAAACTCTACCTCTCAATCGCTTCCATTCCTTCTCATCAATCAATTTAGGTGACAGTGACAAACGCAGTCACGAGGCGCGGCGATCCGCTCTCTACATTAATATTCGCGGCATTGTCAGGGTTGCCGACACGTGTATTTCTGTGTCATGCGCTGGGGGTTGTCACGGAGATGACAGAGGTGGGAAGCGCGGGGAGAAGGGGTCAGCAGCGGAGGGCCAGGGAGCTTCATTTGTGTCAGCGTCGTGATGGAGGCGAGAGGCGTAAATGTGAGCGTTAGCGTGAAGTAGAGCCGCGGGTCAGTGTGCGCCGTGGCATGAAGATGAAGTGGAAGGATCCAATCTCCTCTGGTCCTTCACTGCTCCTCTGAACGGAGACGAGAAGAAAAGCTCTGCAGGTGGACGGTTTCTAGAGCCAATGAGAATGTTTGTCACAACTGGATATCATGAAATTAAAGATGCATTGTTTAACTTTTCTGGTTAAAGGTCAATCCGTGCATCATTCATTCATTCGTTTTTCAATATAAAACCAAAAATAAGAAAATGAAAAAACAACAATTTTCTTCATTATTTGTCTCCAAAACCAAAATGAAAAAACGGATAACAATTCGTTTTTTTCAGTTTTCGATTTCGTGTTCAAATGAATAATAGAAAAAATGGATAACGGCCGTTTCCGTGACTTTTGCGCTGCATATGGACTGAACCAGGACTAAACCAGGTCCGGGACCAGACTAGAACTACATATCCCTTGATTCATTTCACTGCAAACAACAGGGAGGGATATGTTTTTTTACTTGAATTCTTGGGATTATGATGGAAATAATTCACACCAAAATCTTGTCAGTATTAGTATTTGAAAGGTAGAAAGGTGTTCTATCTTCAATTACATCAGCCTCTCCAAAATATCGCAATAAATATCGTACCGTGAGAAGCATATCGTGATAATATAGTACTGAGAGATTTGGATATCGTTAAATCCCTAGTTTCTATACATTCTGTGAAAATTTGAGGTTATTTCAACAAGAATTGCCTGCCAAATGATGTCAAATTTTTCGGGACACCCTGTATTTTGAGTGCAGTTACCTGGTCAGATCATAGAGTCATCCATTATCTATCTATTCTAGAGTCCTGCACTGGTCCATTTTTGGAGACCCGCACCCGCCCACATCCGCACAGTACAGTAACGCACCCGCCTGTTAACCCGTGATTTGATCAAAGTTAAACCCGCACCCACCCAGATCCATTAACCCGCCCGTGCCTGTGACAAATCACAATTCAAAGCATTCTAACTGAAGCGTCCATCAGAATACGGCTTGAAAAGTTACGACTTCAAGAATTACAATCACGAAATGAAAAGAAACGGTTACACTTTCTTCAGTACGAATACGAATTCACAGACGCGACTTGGCTGTCGTCACATCACAGACATTATTTAACTGAACAGAAGAAACACTGACTGAGAATCAGAACTTTTGCGCCGCACACACCACAGACTGAACCAGGACTAAACCAGGACTAACCCAAGACTGATTCCAGGACTAAGCCAGGACTAAACCAGGACAGAACTTGGACAAAAACAGGACTAAACTAGGACTAAAACAGGACTAAACTAGGACTAAAACAGGACTAAACCAGGACCGAACTTGGACAAAAACAGGACTAAACTAGGACTAAAACAGGACTAAACTAGGACTAAAACAGGACTAAACCAGGACCGAACTTGGACTAAAACAGGACAGAACTTGGATTAAAACAGGACTAAACTAGGACTAAACCAGGACTAAACCAGGACAGAACTTGGACTTAAACAGGACTAAAACAGGACTAAACCAGGACTAAACTAGGACTAAAACAGGACTAAACCAGGACAGAACTTGGACTAAAACAGGAGAGAACTAGGACTATAAAACAGGACTAAACCAGGACAGAACTTGGACTAAAACAGGACTAAACCAGGACTAAACCAGGACAGAACTTGGACTAAAACAGGACTAAACCAGGACTAAACTAGGACAGAACTTAGGACTAAAACAGGACTAAACCAGGACAGAACTTGGACTAAAACAGGACTAAACTAGGACTAAAACAGGACTAAATCAGGACAGAACTTGGACTAAACCAGGACTAAACTGGGACTCAATGTCGAGAGGCCGCGAGCGAAAGGACCGCAGAACTATACTGATCACTTTGTAATACACATTTTTTACTGATACCAAACTGCAAGTCACAAATCAAACCAAGACAACAGCTTCTGTCCACAAGTACATCGATCAATGCCACTGCAACCAGTCAACACTTCGACATGCTTAAAACAATCCGATATGCAATAAAGAAAAATATACTGCTGAGTCTGACGCTAAAATACCAGTTATTTGAGTCTAATCAAACATGTGCCTTCAGCAAAATGTAAACATGAATGAAGTCCATTTTTGTGAACAGAAGCCAGTCAGCAGACCTATAGCTATACAGTACGGGTGTGTATGTTTCCGAGAGAAGCGCTCTTTGTTCGGCCCTTCCGCAGAGCCGGCGTGACCCCGGGGGCCAGTGGAGCCGTTCCATCTCCAGACAGCGAGGCTCCTCTCGGCTCCAACACCGTCTTGTGACAATGACGTGCGGCCATATTGGATGTAAGAGCATTAAATCTCACATTAAGCGTTCACAAGTGGCTTTCATCTTCCACCCGGTCACTGTAGCACCTGAGGGCTTCTCACAGCAACCTCCCGACATCCCATAATGAACAAGGAACGCTCTCACCGCTGGAGAAGTGAAGTTCATATCAATCGCAGTCGTATGTGTAAAAATAAAAACAGCGTTCCACAAATAGCTGACTATTAATAGTTGTGTTCTGGACTCCAGTAACATGGCTGCAGGACTACCACCACCAGGCAGGGGTGTTCAATAGATCAGCGGGAGTTTTTGACAGAAAATTTGCCAAACTGATATTTTTAAACTGGTAAGGAAGTCCATGATAGATTTTTTAACCAGATAAATATAGAAATGTGTGTCGAAGCAACTGTCGGAAACATGCAAAATCAAGCATGTTCGAAAACCATCCTAAAAATAAAGTGGTACTGGAATACTGGGTACTATACTCTATTCTATAACTCAAAATTACCAACAAATGGAATTCTACTTTGGGTAACAGCATACTGGAACACCATACATTTACCATAACCTATATTATTCAATGGAATTAAAGGGTCTCACCTCACAGCAAGAGGGTACCTGGTCACCCTGTCTAGATTCTAGGGTTCTTAGGGCCTGTTTACACGAGAACGCTTGCAGGTAAAAAAGACAAAATATTTTATTGCCTTTCGTTTAGACCAGACATGTCAGACTCAGGCCCAGGGGCCAAATTTGGACCGCGATATAGTTATATTTGGCCATGAGAGAATATCAAATGTGTATTAATGCTGGCGCGCTGACTACAGTTGGGGTATAAAGACAATATTTATTTTAAATTTTGTTATTATTTTATATGATGCTGGTTCTGGATTCAATGTTTAAGCAAAACTATTATTAAACATTTATTTTAATGAGAAAAGGTTTAACATCACATATCGCAAAAGAAGAGAAAACATGCAGATGTTGTTGAAATTTTTCAATAAATATTTAGTTTGGCCCATGACTTAGCCCCAGTTTTTTATTTTGCCCCTCTGTGAATTTGAGTTTGACATCCCTAATTTAGACGGTGACGGCGTTTTTGGGGCTTAAAAACACAAAAATCTGAAACCACCCTCCAGAGTGGAAAAGTTGAATACGCTCCGCTGCAGTGTTTCCGTCTGCACTGCCCAAGACGCAAAACTCTGGTCAGATTTGCTCACATCGCGTACGCATTTATATCACATACACATAACTAGTGTCACCAAATAGACGCCTGGCATTCATACCCAATCGAATTCCTCACACTTTTCCATCACCGTATGCATGCAGATTTCCTCCCGAACATGTTCATTTAAATAAAAAGTGAAGACGCAACGCCACTTTTGCATCTTCTGTTCAGACCGTCATCATATAAATGTAGCCAAGGGGTCTCACCTCGCAGCAAGAAGGTACCTGGTCTCCCCGTCTAGGTTCCCGGGTTCTAAAAGCCTAACCATTAAAGGTGCACTGTGTAACTTTTCTGTTCATGGTGATATTTTTGCTTTGTCTGAAATGCACAGTATGGCGTTAAAGATACTATTTCCACGGAGACAAACGGGTAACACCACCGGGCCATGTTAGGTTAGATCTGTGGAGAGCCAGCATTGCTCTTGAGATTACACATTTTTCAAAGGGCATTTGAAATAAAACATAGATCTTGGAGTTTAATGCGAAATTGTGAAACATTCCCGGTAAAGCAATGGCATTTCTTTGAAGACAAGCATGTCAAAAGTCAAAAAGTATCAAAAATCAGGTGCAAATCGATATTAAAACTGGTCTCAAAAGGAATACTATGATTAAATGTTGGAAATTTGTGGGGTTTTATTACCATCATGGTGTTGGAAATGTTTGTACATCTACATTGTGCACCTTTCTCCTTACTTCATATCTTGAAAACAAAATACCTAAGAATCATCTAGGCATTTACAAACATCTACTTAAGCATTAATTCTGGATCGTTTCGCCCTTGACCAGATCTGTCCTCCTTCATGTTTTTCCTCCTCTGCTTATGTAGGAGTGTTCAGTTCCGTGCTACACCTGACTGCTCCGTAAACAGCTCACGTTAATCATTGGACATTACCTGTTTTTGCTGACCGGGTCCGCGTCAGGCATCAGTGTCTGTGAGGTTCCAGGTGGGCCCCACGCTTTATTAAAACAGGCCAGAGAAGAGTGGAATGGTCACGGAGGAGTTAATGATCAGAGATGGACAGGTGAAGTGGTTAAAGAGTACCTGTTTGACCCAGTTCGTGGTCCAGAGGTCGATCTATCGATGTACAGGTGGTCAACGTAAGCAAAACAGAGTAAAATTTTTTCACTCTCACGTCACTCTTTTGGATGGAGGTTGGATGGTTCAGAATGTTCCAGAGAATGGCATCAACTTATCTGATTGGTATTTATTCCATTTTTTTTTCAGTTTATATTCTTCAAAAATACCTTGAAAAACATGCATTCTAACTGTTAGCAGGGTCACCTCTTCACAGATCTGACTGGGAACTTGGCATCCTTGACTCCATGGGGATAGACACATTTATTAAGGGCCTGTTTACATGAGAACTCTTGTGGGTAAAAACGACAAAATATTTTATTGGAAGTGCCTATCATTTAGATCAGGCATGTCCAAACTATGGCCTGTGGGTCAAATGCGGCCCTCAGACAAATGTTTCTTGGCCCTCAGGCTAGCAGGTGAACTGGCCCAAATTACCTTGCATCAATTAAAAAATTATTTTACTGCAAGTTTTTGAAAATCTACCTTAATAAAGCAAATATTTAATATTTAGTGTGTGGTTTTAAGGATCTTAGCATGAATAAAAGGTCATTCAAATGTGTTAAACATGTGCATATTTCAATTATTCACTGTACTGAGCTCCAGTCTACGGCCCTCGATCAGCTCTCTGCTTTGTCTGTGTTTAGATTTGTGGCCCTTGATGAAAAAAGTTTGGGCACCCCTGGTTTACACGGTGATGATGTTTTTTGGGGCTTCAAAACGCAAAACTCTGAAATCACCCTGAAACCTGGAAAAGTTCAGTACACTCCACCGTAGCAGAAAATTCGGGTCACATCTACTAACGTCACGTACATGTTTACATCACATACATACAGTGCACAGAAACCTGGCATGTATACCCAATCAGATTCCACACACTTTTGCGTCACTGTATGCACGCAGATTTCCTCCCTAAATGCACGTCTAAATGCGGAATAAAAAGTGAAGATGCGACGCCACTTTTGCGTCTTCTGTTCAGACCGTCATCATATAAACGTAGCCTCAGATATAGAGGAACATTCCAAGCAACGCAATAACATCTCCATGGAGACGAGCTTATGGAAAACTTCACCTTTACAAAGTGTTGATTCTATGATTAGTTAGGAGAAATTTAGTTAGAGTTTTTGCTATGAACTTGAATGAAACCATTATTCTGAAGGTCTCTTTGCTCACTTTGGTTAGGCCTAGAATAACTTCGACAAGTCTATCATTCAGCCCCAAGGCAGCTATGGCCACTCCAATTATGACAACACAAAGAGATTTTCCACCTACAATCCCGGGACAGGTGGATGTTAAAATTGCCTTGACAGAAATGTAAACCAATATACACAGATTTCTTACTTTCACAATAAAATCATACATTACACGGCCTCAAAATGTCTGCTGTTTTGCGACTTCAAACATACATTGTGTTATGAAAACCCCTGTGATGTCTGTATACGTCTTCTGTTGGGGCCCCGTCTCCTGCCGGTCCTTTGAGAAAAATCCATATTGTACATTTACTTCCCTTGTGCAGTCAGATCATTCTCAAATACGTGATAATCTAACGTGTTTTACCACTGTCAGGAACATAAAAAAGACATCCAGAGATACTCCTTCACTGTTCCGACACCTTTGCTTAATCCACTTACAATATTTGAGCTGCTCCGCAAACAAATTGATAGCATCTATTGTGATGTTGGCAAATAGCGCGGCCAATCTGCTCATGAATGTTTATCTCCTCTAACACTCACCCACCTGCTAAGAGGTGCCACGCTTTAATGAAATTGTTTGGACTGGCGGCGCCCGTTGCTAAGGAACTGTGCGTCTCCTGGTCCTCCTCTGCCGGCGTGTCCCTGTCATCCCGTAATGAGTGCAGATGAGCCCACCTCGAGGTGCTCCAGCCAGCCAAGGGTGCACCACACTGCAAAAACTCTACTCTGGGCTAGTTAGGATTGTCGGAATTAACAGGTTATCTTCACTGGAGTAGGTTTTACTTGTCAGGTAAAATGATCTGTCAGTGAAACAAGATTTTAATTCTTCAAGTTGTTTTCCTTATTTTTTTTTTTTTTTTGATGGAAATTGTAGAAATAATTGCTGCAGTTTTACTACAATACAGGTGAAATATGTAACTTTTTAGAGATGGCATATGACTTGCATGATTCCACAGAAAAAGTTAAAGCCATACTGTGAAATATTCTCCATGGAGATAGTTTTATGCCGTTGGAAGATCCATAGAAACAAGCGGGAGGAAGCGATCTTCCAGGAGTCAGGTTTGTGGAGATGCAAGCTCGCTCACAGTAAGAAGGCATGTTTTTCTACTCAAGAAAATTATCCATGATTTGATATTTATGTATTTATTTTGGGCAAGTAAGACATTTACTTTCTTTTACAATGGAACATATAATATTAATGAAATCATAGCAGAAACAACAACAACAACAGATAAATAAATAATAAATAAAATTGGCCCAAAAAGGAGTGGGAAGAAGAAAATTTATTTAATCTCACCCCACTCTTCTAATCTAACAAAACGAGCTTTCTTTAGAATTTTTCTGACATTTTACATTAAACTACATGAACAGACAAAGAGTCACTGTTATAGTATAATGAAAAAATATGCTTTTATTTCAGACTATTTTTTGGCAAAAACATTGAAAACTTGCTTTAATTGCAAGAAAAAAAGCTACTTTTACTCATACAGTTTGTAACTCTCTAGGGGTTCTACATCTCCTGTGTAATTCTAAGTTAAGATAAGATTGCTTAAAATAAGTTTTATGCTATTCACTGGAAGATTATAGCTAAAGAAATAACATTTCCATGGAAGAGTCCCTCCACCTAACCAAATAAGAGCCAAGTTTGTGGAGATGCAAGGCGGCACAGAGTGAGCATGTGTGTTTTATAAGGTTTTTCAGTGTAATAAGTGGAACCAAAATGTAAAATACCTGCTTTTATTTTAGTCTAGTTTTTAACAAAAAGTTACATAGTGTCTTGTTCCATTGGTAGTTCATTTTACTGGTCAAATCAAATATTCTCAAATCAAAATAAAATATACTCATTTCAGCTTAACCTCAGTTTTACTTTTTGCAGTGCAGACAGGCAAAAGAGGAGACTGGCAAAGCTCCGCGGGGCCAGTGGCAGCAGTGGAGTGTGTCTTTGTTGCCTTGTTGCCTTGGCTGAGTCCTCTGCTGGTGTGGTCCTTTGAAAAACCCCTTGTGCTCCCCGTTCTTCAGAGCCCGTAACACGATTGGCGACGGGCGCGTGTTTACATCTGAAGGTGCTCTGAGTGGAATTACACGCCCGTGCGCTCTCCGGCTCTGGAACGCTGTCAAGGTGCGGGCTCCGACCTGTTTGATCGCCACGGCAACTCTCCAGCCATTAGCCACCCTCGTAGTCACTTCTGATGGAGCGGCGATGGTGGTGTTTTTGAAGTGCGTGGAGGTTTTCTTCATCCGTTCCGCGCGAAAGGAGCATAGGTGAGTTGAAAGAGCTGGCTTCAGGTGTCTCATGAATACAATATGAAATCTGGTAAAGAGTTTTGAACATCAGTGCGGAGTTCTTCAAACATCTGGGAGGGACTCGAGTGGATTTTATGGCTCAAACGGAGCAGTGTTGAATGTGCAAGTAGTTCCGTGTGTCGACCGGTAAGCATGCAAATGGAAGAAAGGGAGTCCAAAAATTCAGCTAGGAACAATTTTAGTACAAAGATTCATTTCTTACATGAAAAGCTCTGTCAAAATTTTAAAAATGCACTTTCTAAATCTGCAATAAAAGTGTTAAAACTGACATTTGCAACAATAAAATCCAATTCATTGATTTTAAATGTCTCACCTGATTTTTATTTTTTCTTTAAGGTAAAAGATACAAAGTTTATTTGTGCACAAATGTTGTTAATATCTTACACAAACTGGAATCCCAATTCAGAGTTAAAGATGGGGATTTTTACCATCTTAACATGTAAATATACAACAACTCACCTTTATGTAGCAGATAATACTCCCTACTACTGTACTATAACTATATATAGCTGAGATTTTATATTTTATTACTTGACACTTGTCTCATGCTATCGTTTGCTACTTATTTAGAATGTATTATTACCATTTATACTTTTATTCGAGCTACTGTGTCCACTAGGGATGCAATAACCGAAATATCATATCGTATCGTCAAAAGTCTCACAATAATATCGTGGGCTGTCACAATATATCGATTTCCTTTGCTTAAATGCATGGTTTTATAGTATCAACAGCTTATAAACATTGGAAACTACATATCCCATGATTCATTTCAGTGCTGACAACATGAAGAAATATGTTTTTTACTTGAATTCTTGGCATTATGACAGAAATAATTCACACTAAAATCTTGTCAAGGTATTTTAAAAGCAAAAACGTGTCCTATCTACAATTACATTAGCCTCTTCAAAATATCGCAATAAATATCGTACCGTGAGAAGAATATAATATTGTACCGAGAGATTTGGATATTGCTACATCGCTGGTATCCACATAATTTCAATTGGTGGATCAATAAAGTTTGTCTAAGCCTAAATTTGAGAGAGTTTGCAGTGGTTTTATAAGCTCTTTTCACAACTCTCAGACACCACAGCTGAACAACAACTAGAATGCTAATACGCACTTCTTGTATCGGACAATAATATACTTTCTAAGAAAATGAAGACAACATCCAGCAGACTTTCCTTACTTTTCCACAAACAGCAGAAACGATATGACGAAAAAGTACAGTTCATTGAGAGTAAAAGAAAGATATCAGACACTCACTTGGTTGGAATCTAAAGCCTTTTAAATATTATCCTCCTGAAACCTGGCACATTCATTTGTGTCCTTTATAGTGGACATTGAGTTAACCAGTGGATCTTTTAAATTTTTTGAGTTTAAAAAAAAAAAAAAAAATTTAATTTATGCCAAACGTGTCGCTAATTGCTTTCATAGTCCATGAACGATATGCACGGACACCGCATTTTCAAAAATTCATTTTGCAAAAATAAGGCAGACCACCACCACAAATTTTGGATATGTTAAAAACAGACATCTAGTCTTTCTAAAATGGTCCATTTTATGTTGGTGGGTGCTGTCATTTTTTGGTATAACATGGTATAACATGGTTAACATGGTTTGAAGAGTAGAATTTTCAAGCAAATTCAAGCCCCCAGAAATCTACAATAAACCTAAAGCACATGTGTAAAAGTTCATATTCTACAAGAACATTTGCCAAATTTTAACCCTTGAAAATTTGAAGGAGTTACTGGGAACATTGGAAATTGTGTGAACCTCCTAGAATTTTTCCAGTCAGATCTGAGTTGGTCGAGCGGGGGCATTCGGAGATTTGGCGTGGAATGACCCATTTGATTACTAAACTGGTAGTGAAAGAGCGAGGCCGGGGGGTTCCTACGTGGCGTCTCTGAACTGTTCTGAATGAGCGCACCTTCTGAATTCACCGTGGCCTGCCTCGGCGCGCATGTTTCTGTTAAATACGACTTGTTAACAAAGCCCACGACGCAGCCTGGGGTCATTTTACTAACATACCATTTCGTAATATATAAGAGTTGATTTCACAGATTTGCTCAGATGAAGAGAACGTCATTTGCGATATTGCACGGGAGTCCTTCTTCGCCTCGCTCTCTCCTCCCCCTCCCTCCCCTTTCCTCCCTCCGTCGCCGTGGTAATGAGCTCCTCTGCGCTCCTTCGACGACCCCCTCCCCTCCCTTTGCCCGTCTTTAGCCCCACTCCGAGACTGTAGGTGAGCATCTGGACAATGGCATACGGCTAGTGCGCCCTCTCCACAGGCCCGGTTCAATCAGCTGTAGGCAGGAGGGCCCCGCTTCTATAGACCAGCGGGGCGATCCATAGGGGAGCGCAGCCTGGACAACCTTACCGCCTTAAAAAAAAAAAAAAAAAAGCCTCCATTTAAGGTAGCGCTATCGGCCCGGTCGCCACATGTTTAGATCAATCGGATCCCTCTTAATGGAAAATAATTGAAGTCTTCCTGAGCGTAGAACAATGAGAGGCAACCTGTGACGGATGTTTTTAATCCAGAGTAGCGCGCGGACCGTAGACCTAAATTGACAAGTCTAAGGCTAGGAGGCATCCTCGTGATAACCGCTAATGTGGCCGTACAGAGAAAAGAAAGCCCGCCTATACAAGAGTCTATGGAAGAGGCGAAACATGCTAACACATCAAAGAGTCACGGCGAGATGGTCCTTCTTCCACGCATTAACGCCCGTATCAATTGAATAGCGTCGGAAGTGCTTTGAAAGGCACGGAGTGAGTTTCATGCATGTGGCCGCGTACAGTCAGCACATCTCGAGATCCATCGCTAATGTAAACGTAGGCCCGTGTTAACAGGGAAAATAAATGTCATCATCGGGGCCCCGTCTCAGCGATCAGATAAAGATTCTATGGTCGTCCGCGGCAACTCGAATCAATCGGGACAATTAAAGCCCGCGGGCCATTCTCGGCGCGCTCATCTCCCTTTGGTGTGGCTCAATGCTCCTGCTCCATTGTGCACGCTGAGGACACTCAATAGAGCCGTGGAAGTGGACTCTTAAGAGGACTCTTTTGTGATCGGGGTAAATATAGCTGAAGGTAAATGAGCACATCAAGGTGTAAATGAATAGAAGCGAGACAGATGAGTTTATGGTATATTTCTAGCCAGGCTGGTGCTACCTAGTGCCTCAGCTCAATTTAATTTCTCTCCAGCGACTAGATCAGAAATTGGAATACACTAAATGGTTTACAAGAACCCCGGAAGTGCAAGTCGAGGCACCAACCAATCAGCAAAGAGTCATACATTTTGATTCCCGAGATCGAGAATTTAAAGCCAGAACAAAGAGAATGTTTGGTGAATTTTATCAAGGGGAAAGACATTATTGCCCTTCTTCCTACAGGATTTGGGAAAAGCTTAATGAACATACAGACCAAATAGCAGCGATAAGTTAAATTAAAAAAGCACCCGTCTACCGTCGAGTGAACGAATCCTAATGCCGCGAGGTCAGACGGCTTCCACGAAGTAAAATCAGCTAGAATATTTCAAGGAAAGCAGCAAAATATCCATGGACACAAGTTGGTGGCCGGCCCTCCTACAAAATAAAATAGGTACTTACTGGCTTTATTCACACTTATGTCACAAAACAGGAAGACATTTGGAAACATGAGATGACAACTTCCAACAGGCTTTGTTCGCAGTAGTAAGTTTGACAAAAAAGAAAGAAACATGAGAAAATGGCCCAGTTTTCTTCATCTCCATGATGTTGCAGCATTCCATTAAGTTCAGTGAATCAACAATTACAACCATACCTCAGTTTTCATGTACATGTGATTAGAAGAGACGAGGGCACCAAATTGAAGAGTATTCCAAACAGCACATACGTATGCAGTCTTCATTTTACCGCTGATCACATTTATTTCAGCGGTTCACAGACAGTTGGCGAGTTCAGTGTTGAGAACTACACCGGAAGTCATCGCATGTTTCCAAACGTCTTCCTGGTTTGTGACGTAAGCATGAATAGAGTCTATATAGGCCTTTTCTACCTTCAAGGCACTCAATGCTCTTTATGTCAAGGGACCGTTCACCCATTCACACACACCCATACACCAGTGTACGCAGAAACTAGGGCGAGGTGAGTTAAGTGTCTTGCCTAAGGTCAGAATAACAGTGTGTGATTGTGTGTGCGGTCAAGATCTACTGTTCCACAGGTAGAATCATTTGGATAATTTGCAGCCGTGAAGTTTCCATTCTCTAGTAAAATAGACTAAAATAGACTGTATGACATCACAAGGTGGAACGGAGCATTTTGAGCTTTGGGAATGTGGACAGACTTATAATAAAGGATTACTCAGACATGTGTGAATGAAACAAAACACAACTCAATGTTCTCTTTTGATGAGGTGCAGCATTCCAACATGGTTTAAAGCTCACAAGAGTCAATTTTGCGTAATATGGGACCTTTAACTCAACTGCTCTCCCTTCGGTCTGCCTCACCGCTCCTGCTCCATTGTGCACTCTGAGGACGCTCAATAGAACCGAGGAAGTGGACTCTTAAGAGGGCTCCTTTGTGATTGGGGTAAATATAGCTGAAGGTAAATGAACACATTAAGGCAGGTTCTCAACCTGAGGGCAGCGCGCTCCTATTCAGCGTAAAGTGGTCCAGTACAAACACTATAGGAGCACCTGCTTTGTGTTCTGAGCAGTGATGTGCCCTGATGGAACCTGTGCGTGTGCTTTTTGTGTCATGTCAGAAAGAATAGATTCAAGAGCATGTTTCAAGGAGCTCCTTTCTTTGGGTTTATTCAATTCCTGTGGTAATTTATTGCTTGTAGCTAGACGAATCTTGTAAGTAACTCATTCAAAAGTTGTTTAAATCTAATAAAAAAATCTGTTTACATTGAAGATACTTTTCATGAGTGTTTTATTGTAAATATATTGTCTCACCGCAATGGTCTGTTCTGTGTCAGGGCTCAGGACTGCACATTCTTGGTTAAAGGAGCTGTATTCTTGATTTTGTAATGTCTAAGGCTAAGTTTATACGACGGTCTGAACAGAAGATGCAAAAGTGGCATCACATCTTCACTTAATTCTGCGTTTAGACGAAATTTGCATTAATACGGTGACGCAAAAGTGTGTGGAATTCGACTGGGTATGCACGCCATCCAACATGTTTGTTTCTGTGTACTGTATGTATTTGACGTAAACACATACACGACATGAGTAGATCTGACCGGAGTTTTGCATCTTGAAGGAGGTTTCAGATTTTTGTGTTTTTAAGCCCCAAAAACGTCATCACCGTCTAAACCAGGGGTGCCCAAACTTTTTTCATCAAGGGCCACAAATCTAAACACAGACGAAGCAGAGGGCTGATCGAGGGCCGTAGACTGGTGCTCAGTACAGTGAATAATTCAAATATGCACATGTTTAACACATTTGAATTACCTTTTATTGGTAAATGGTCACATTTTTCTATAGCGCTTTTCCACCTTCAAGGCACTCAAAGCGCTTTACAACAAGGAACCACTCACCCATTCACACACACATTCACACACCAGTGTTCGCAGACACTGTGGGCAAGGTGGGTTAAGTGTCTTGCCCAAGGACACAACGGCAGCATTCATCTGTGGGAGCTGGAATCACACCAGCCAACCTGTGGGTCAGTGGATCTGACCGCTCAACCTGTGATGTTTATGTTGAGAGCTGGAATCGAACCGCCAACCAACTGAGCTACTGTCGCCCTATTGTTCACGCTAAGATCCTTAAAACCACACACTAAATATTAAATATTCGCTTTATCAAGGTAGATTTTCAAAAAACTTGCAGTAAAAAGTTAATTTTTCATTGATGCAAGGTAATTTGGGCCAATTCACCTGGAAGCCTGAGTCTGGTCTAAACGAAAGGCACTTCCAATAAAATATTTTGCCATTTTTACGCGCAAACAGACCCTAAAATAATTTGAAAAACAGCACTGGTCCGTTTTAAATAGTTTGAAGTGTTCCAAAGATATTCCTCAGTTACCTTATGCATTCCAAACCTCGTAATTATTCACCATGATGAGTTTATAAGCTCTTTTCACAACCCTTCACAGACCACAGTGGAGTTTTGGCGTCATTATGGTTTCAGTTACAGACATATTAATTCACTTTTTCCCCTCCTTACCAAATTAACATTTAATACAGACATAAGAAATACAGCACTTTCAAATTGAGACAAATTATAGAATAAATCAAGCTGAATTTGCATGAGTTCCACTACAAATGAACCACACAAAAGAAAGAAAGAGTTATTACATAGAATTCGAAATGTCTAGTGAAGTTACGTTTCTCGTGTTGCCGGACGGTGAAAGGTCACGGAGGTTCCTTCAGATCAGAGGTTGATGTAAGATCAGGCCTATTGCACCGTCTCCACATTTCCTCTGGTTACCTCATCCTGACAGAAAGGTACCAGAGGAGGAGAGGAAACAAGGAACGAGGAGACTAGCAGTGAAAAAGGTAGGAGAGAAAGAGATGAGGAGGGATAAGATTTAAAAAAAGAGTTGGGAAGAAAGACAAGTGAAGTAAAGAGTCAAGAAGTTATAAAAATTGTTTCCAAAGTTGAGTTATTTCAGCCTTGTATCATCCACTGTACACAATGGAATAAAACTAGGCAGACGGAGACTCTGTGTTCCAGGTATGTGTCTGCGTGTGCCCGTCCCCCGTGGGAAAATATGTGGCTCTAATATTCATTTTCATCAATTATGTCATTTGTGTGATTAGAGAGTCAGCAGGTACGAGAGGGCCGCACACAGGCTGCTGATCAGAGAAGATTACATCAGGAAGTCCCCACAGCCAGGAGTCAAGAACACGAGAAAACTCTGCGGATGTCCATGTGTTCAACTACACGCTACAGTCTGCCGGGTTTAAGAGGCAATGTGGAACTTTTTTTTTGATGGAGAGTCCGTCATCGCCGCACAAACGCAGCAGGGGAGGTTGTGAACATAACAAGCGATTGAGTTAGAAATCAAATGTACATGTATTCAAAGCGTCAGAGCATTGGTTATTGAGGTACTGAGGAGCTTTTGATCGGTAAGAGGACTGCAGCTGGATTAAGAACACCAGTAGCCACGAGAACAGTATTGAACAAGAGGCTGTTTTCTGATGAAATTTAATCCATTTGACTGTCCAGTGCAATGCAGCATTTTATAGAATTTTAGACGAAATCCAAGCACCCCAGTCACATAAAAGTGGGATGAGGAAAAGTATAGTTAAAAGTTCTTTACTTAAATGGTCAAAGACAACATGTTTCAAAAGTGGCGTTGTGTCTTTACTTTTTATTCTGCATTTAGACGAGCATTTTCGGGGGGAAATCTGTGTGCATACGGCGACGAGTGTGGAATTCGATTGGGTACGTATGCCAGGGGGCTAGGTGGTGATGTTGGTGACGTAAATGCGTACGAGATGTGAAGATTTCCGACCAGAGTTTTGCGTCTTGGGCGGTGTAGACGGAAACGCTACGACGGAGCATATTCAACTTTTTCACTCTGGAGGGTGGTTTCAGATTTTTGCGTTTTTTAAGCCCCAATAACGCTGTCACCGTCTAAACGACAGGCACTTCCAATAAGATATTTTGCTGTTTTTACCCGCAAACGTTCTCATGTAAACAGGTCCTCAGTTAAAAAAAATTTAAAGCATGTGTCTGG
The DNA here is from genome assembly GCF_026225935.1 of Boleophthalmus pectinirostris. Taxonomy (NCBI): domain Eukaryota; kingdom Metazoa; phylum Chordata; class Actinopteri; order Gobiiformes; family Gobiidae; genus Boleophthalmus; species Boleophthalmus pectinirostris. The sequence continues at coordinate 8,131,514 of NW_026570994.1, read as the reverse complement.
CCTTTAAAATACACACCAACTAATGATAAGAACATGTTAATAGGCTCTAGAAAGAAGAAAACTGGGCCTGGGAAGTTGTAATTGCATCTTTCCCAACATCTTCCTGGTTTGTGACGTAAGCAGGTGCAAGACATGCAACATAGGCACAAAAAAAAAAAAAGATAATATTAATACCACTGAAAAAATGTTAACTATACAAATCATGAAAAAAGAACTTATAATATTTATTTAAAAAAAACAAGACAGATCAAAGTCTTCATTCAGACCAGGATGTTCACATGATCTTAATTTATGAATCCAGGAAGCTTCTCTTTGATTCAATTTTTAAGTCTATCCCCACCTCTTGCCTCGTGGTTTCAAAGCAGCGGGTCATTGCTCTTATGATTTTCACAAAAATGTCGAACCATCGGGTAGTCCTGGTTCCTTACTCTGATCGCATATTTGTGCTCGGCTAAACATTCTCTCACGCGCCTTTTAGAGGCGCGGCCAACATGGAAAAAACCTTCTGGACACGTACAAGAAAGACGATATACAACATAGGTAGGTAGGATTACAATTCTTGAAATGATTTTGTGTGAATTTTCTATTATTGTGTACATCCATTTGCACAATGAGCACAGTTCAACCAATCAAATGTGCCCGTAGGTTTTTGCAGCCATGTGCTTTTATAATCTGGAGGAAGGTAAGAGTTCATCAACCTGTCTCAAAGATTAGGATCATATCTAAAAGAAAAGAAAGGTGGTTCAGGGAAGACTTTGCTCACTTAAGAGTATAGACTAGGGGTGTAACAATAACCTAAATATCGTGATATCGTATCGTCAGAGTTGTCACAATAATATCGTGGACCATCACAATTGATTGAAATACAAGTCTCTTTGCTTAAATTAAGAGTTATAGTGCAGCAATAGCTAAAATTGTCAGAGGGAACTACATAGACCATGATCCTTTGCTCCATTTCAGTGCAGACTACATGAAGAAATAACAGTTCTAACACTTTTAAGTCTTAGTCTCCACAAAATATCACAATAAATATCGTACCGTGAGATGTATATCGGGAAAATATCGTACTGTCAGCTTCTCCTGGAGGTGGTCTGAAAAGAGTCTTAAAAGAGAGTCCAGAAGGGTTGAAGGTGTTCACAGACATGTCTCTTTATTCAGCTCACACAGGTACACGTCTCAGATTCAAGTTGATTCACACAGCATCTCTCCACGTCACCTCTCTCTTAGTCCAGCAGAGGAGGCAGCTTTACACTCGACCATCTCCTCAAACTATAACAGATTTTTGCAGGAAATTCACCGTAATGTTGACCCAGACAGTGTTATCGTAGATTGGCGTATGTTAAAGAGTTCAGACACTCCCCCTTTATGTCTCGTATACATCGCAAAGTCCATCGTAACATGTCCCCGCCTCATTGACACGTTAAAGTTCAGACACTGACTTCTCTTTATGACACATGTAAAAAGACATTACACTCCTTTTCTATTGCATGATTGAATTAACATGAATGAAACATCAAAAACACACAGGATAATTCTCACAGTACCGAGAGATTTGGATATTGTTACATCCCTGTTCATGAGCCTCCCCGCCGTATCGTGAGCTTTCCCACGATATCGCAAGAAATATCGTACCGTGACGATATTGTATCATGAGACTTGGATATCGTTACACCTCTAGTATAGACAGTGTTGGGGAGTAACAGATTACATGTACCAGAGTTAAGTAATCAGAGTACAATTTATGAGTGGCTGTATTCAGTTACAGTTACTGTTTCAGTGAGTGGTAATTGGAGTACAGTTTACTTTGTTGAAATAAATGGATTACACAGCGGCATTTTCCTGTTTTCACATTATTTTTATTTATTTATTTTTTTTTTCGGTACTTCCACTCATTGCTGGAAACTAAACAAGGACTAAAACTAGATCTAAACCAGGACCAAACCAGGACTAAAACTAGATCTAAACCAGGTCTAAATTTAAACAGGACTAAAACCAGGTCTAAACCAGGACTAAACCAGGACTAAACCAGACTAAACCAGATCTAAACCAGGACTAAACCAGGTCTAAACCAAACTAAAACTAGACTAAACAGACTAAACCAGGACTAAACCAGGACTAAACCAGGTCTAAACCAAAAACTAGATCTAAACCAGGTCTAAACTAGATCTAAACCAGACTAAACCAGGACTAAAACTAGATCTAAACCAGACTAAACCAGGACTAAAACAGATCTAAACCAGACTAAAAACTAGACTAAAACCAGGTCTAAACCAGGTCTAACCAGACTAAACTAGATCTAAACCAGACTCTAAAAGTCTAAACCAGGACTAAACCAGGACTAAAACTAGATCTAAACCAGGTCTAAATTAGATCTAAACCAGGACTAAAACCAGGTCTAAACAGATCTAAACTAGATCTAAACCAGGTCTAAACCAGGACTAAAACTAGATCTAAACCAGGACTAAAACTAGATCTAAACCAGGACTAAAATCAGATCTAAACCAGGACTAAACCTTGATCTAAACCAGGACTAAACCAGGACTAAACCTTGTCTAAACTAGATCTAAACCAGGTCTAATCCAGGACTAAAACAGGATTTAACAGGACTAAATCATGCTGCGCGGACGTGTCTCCTCCTCTTCTATCAATAATATTTTGAATACGGTTCAGTATCCTGGTCTTTGCTTCTCTACAGCAAAACGTAATCTAAAATATTCAGATTACATTACCCACTTTAAGTCATTTAATGGATTACGTTACAAACTACATTTTGGGGTATGTAATCTGTAATCTGTAGGGGAATACATTTTAAAAGTCACCTTCCCCACACTGAGTATAGACCGATTGTCCTTAACGATATTTTTGATTTGTTCAGCATCTGTTCTGTAAGTGGTGGCAAACACGGGGCGAGATAGCTCTTTGGACCTTGCCGTATTGTTCTTAGTGAGTACTGTTTTATATCATTTGCAATAAAATTTGAGGAGCTCTCTTGGTAGTTTAGTCTGAGAAAGCATTAGAAAGTGGTTAAAAGCTCACAGTAGCACATTTTACACAATTGTCTCCTTTAAGAAATCACTTTAGCCCTAAGCTGCAGCCTGTGCAGTGCGACAGCTGGCACTCTCCTCAGCGCACTTAGACTCTTTAGGTTTGAACTCACCTTGCCTCGGGCTAACACACACTCTCATGTATTATGGACCGGTGTCAGATATCTCCACCTGTCTGCACTCAACGGCTGCAGACAAACAAACCTACCTGCCCCTCTCCTTTCCTCTCCTCTCACTCTCACCGTTCGCGTAAATATTTCAACCGCCGATATGTTTCGAGAGCCCCACTTCGGAGCAGATATCCCTCCTCTTCGGCACTATTTCGGTACCTGTTCAAACATGCCTCGCGGTGAATAATTTACGGCAGAGAAGAAGTTATCCGAGATGGTTGTACGGATTGGACACGACATGCTTTTACCTCAGCGCGAGCAGCCGAGTGCACCTTCAAGAGACAGAACAGGGACAAGAAAACAAGGCAAACAAGTGAGCGCGACCTGGGTTACGCCGAGATTGATGTTGCGGTTGGTGAATTATGGATGGAGAGCTAAAGTGGATCTCTGGAAGGGCTCCGTACGTGTTGCGTTGGCAGCTGTGGAGGAGCGGAGGGGGGAGCGGTACCTTTGATTCGCAATGAGAGAGAGGGAGAGGTCCCAGAGAGGAAAGTTTCAGGTGGAGATGGAAGTTTCTCTTGTAAATATCTCATAACATGGTGAGTTCGTGTTCGTCATACGTTTTAACATTTCAAAAGGCACGGCATTAAGCGCTGATGTTCAGGCTGCAGTGATTTCATTGAGTTTTTATAGTTGAAGATGTAGCCTGTGCTCTTATTCGTGTAAAAAAAGAGTTACCTTAAGGACACATGAATATTCTTCTCATTCTCAGTATATGAACATGCCTCATTGAAAGCTCAGAACCTCCAGAATTCCCTCACTGAGCTGCAAAGGCTGCACTAGCACTGACTCATGACTGGCTGCAGTTGCTGGGGTTTAGTTAGAGACCATTCAGATCAGAGAGAGGTATTTCAAGCTTATATCAACTGGATTTCAAATTCAAAACTGGCAACCCAAATGAGAGACTCATGTGAGACTCATTCTGCTTTCTGATTGGATAATCACCTTGAATTAAAACACCGTATAACAACATCATGGCCATCATGTCTAATGTAAGAATGAATCAACAATACAACTGATGTCTAGAAAAGCAATTAACGTTAAATATTATATCAAATATTAAATCAAATATTTGATTTGAATGTGTCTACTTTGTATCTATGTCTTGTCTATGTTACTGGAATAATAAATAATCAGAAAAAAAATCAAAAATCTGAATATATCCAAAGAAAAATGAATGTTCATACATTTAAGACTGCTATCAAAAAAACATTTGTCACTTGTAGATTCTCATGTTACTCACATTTAGCCTGATTGATCTGCTGGTTTCACTTTGTGGAAACCGTCTGACCTCGCAGCATTAAGAGTCATTCACTCGGAGCTAGCGGGTACTTTTTTTATTTAACCAATCACTGCTATTTGGTCGAGACATATGGATTGCACCGGAACGCTCAGTGGTGTCCAAGTTATTGGTGGCTTCACAGCTCTTCGCTGATTGGCAGGTGCACGGTCTACAACTTCTGGGGTTCTAGTGTATTTTGATTCCTAATCTAGTCGCTGGAGAGAAATCAATTTGAGAGGAGGCAGTGGATGGGGCCAGCCTGGCTTACTCACATATATATTTCAAGTCAAATATATTTCACTAAAGTATAGACCTGCACGATGTTGAGAAAAAATCTGATTGCAAAAATGTCTGACTTGCTGTTTGTCTGCATAGCGATTGAGATTAGATTTGTTATATATATTTTCAAAGTAGGATTCTCAAAGTGCACAGTGAAAACAACTTTCAAAACTGAGAGAAGACTGAAATATATCGACTAATGAACTAATACAAAGATCCCGTGCATTTCAGAACAGATTTTCTAGAAAAAAGATAACTGCAGCCTTTGCGATTTCGTTCTGATTGCGATAAATCTCGAAATCCTACGCACGTAAAAATACGGCGTGTGAAAAACTACTCTGAGAAGAACATTTTTCTCTACATATTCCAACTAAATCAACTTGAGTAATTGACTACCCACCTCTACTCATTCCATACATTTGAGAATAGCACAGACACACATATCCACATCGCGCTGGTGTCTTCCGCAGACTGCTGGAAGCTCTCATTACCGAATGAGAAGTGATTCTTTAATGACTGCAGTGCAAGCCTCTTCAATTTAGTCTAATCACAGGGCGAGAGTGTCAGACGAGCCATGATCAGAGGAGGAGAGGCCATCGCTCCAAAATTAATCATAAAAATAGACCTAGATCTTCACTTATCAAGAACACTGCGCCCTAATGAAACCCAAAAGCGCGCGGACTTTTTCAAAAGAGAATAATTCCTTCACGGCGGTACTCAAGTGAACTCGGCGTGACGTGAAAGGGGCGTTCGCGATTGTTCATTAAGAAAATAAATGAATTTGAATTAGAGTGTACAAAGGATGCAGATTATGTAGGTGGTAAGAAGAACAAATTGGAGATATGAAACTGGAGCATAGAGGGACACTTGAAGGCCATGCGAAACTGCTAAAATATGAATGACAGTGGTATAAAAATAGCTTGTGTACGATCTATATTTTCTACTTTTTTATTGTATTTTTCACGTTTGCTTGTGTGATGGCACGATCTATTATAAAAAATATAAAATTTGGTGTGCTTGACAGTTAAAAACACAATGTCAAATGGGGATATTGTAAACACTGAAATAGTCCAAGTCTTTCTTAAAAATTGAGACTAAATCCAAACACTGTTACTGCTTCTAGAATACAGATTTTTGTTTTAAAATTTGGCTTTCATTTTCAGTGCACATTTTACCACTGGAGAGAAGACTCTGCTTAACTCGTACAAAAATCACACCAATTTCAGAACTCGTTAAACATAAGCTAGAGCAGTGTTTCCCAACCGGGGGTATGGGTAATGGAGTCCGATTTTTAAAATGTTAAATTGTAGGATTTGAATAGAAATGTTCTTTGTAAATTTTACATTTCACATTGCAATTTAACGAATTTTACAAGAACATTTTAGAATTTTGGACATCAATACCATTAAAACAAGAAAACATAATGGTAGTACTTCTTTCATTTTTTTGCTACTTATTTTGAATTTATTATTACCATCTATATTTTATGGTAGATGGTTAATTTGTCATTAATTAGTATTTATTCAGCTCTTATTAATGTCTAATTCCCCATAAGCTGCAATTAGTTAGACATTTACAAACACTTTCCTATTAATACACTCCTTATTACTGCTTATTAGTATGATAATTAAGCAATTTTTGTCCATGAATTGTTTTGTACAACAACGTATTCATACATGAACTATTAATGCATGTCACAAAACATGAATTAAGTGTGAAAAAGAAACCACTTTAGAATAGTGACCATATTCATTTTAATTTGTGTCAAACTAGTCATTTATTAATTATGATCAAAACATCACTTTTGAATGGGGAACATATTTAGAGCTTAATGACTTAATTCATGGCAAGTTGGACTCTATTAACATCTGATAGAGAGTGTTTTATTACACAAGAGTAAGAAAAAATTATTAAGTGCAAATAAGTAAAAACACATTTCTTGTGCTACTAGTCCTTAACAACAAAAGCTTATTAGAATTATTGCAATTCATGGACAAAAATGGCTTATTATCATACTAATAAGCAGTAATAAGGAGTGTATTAATAGGAAAGTGTTTGTAAATGTCTCACTAATAGCAGAATAAGCTTAAGATAGTTAGATGTTAATAAGTGTGTTCTAAAATAAAGTGTTACCATTGTATTATATTGTAATGTGTGAGCTACTGTGTCCACATAGACAAACTTTATTGATCCACAAGGGAAACTAAGTCCAAAATACTGCTATTTATTTAAACAGAAAGGTTTAAAGGTTTCTCGATCATTTTAAGAACTACTGAACAAAAGGATAAGAATGTTTGACGATGATATTTTGTTTACAGATGACATGTTACTAAATACATTGTTCAACTGTAACTATTCAAATTATAATTCCGTTGCGATTAAATGAGTAGTCCTTGTTTCTTGTGAATGTGAGTGCTGGTGTGGACTCCCTGTGCCCAGCCCGCTCCATAGAAAAGAGCCAGGACATGTGTTGGTGTTGAGCCTCACAAAAGCAATAAGACGCTCCCTTCATCCCTCTCCCTGCACACTCCGCACGCACCGCGGGCCTTTCTGCATCACAAGAATTCCTGGCAAATGAATGCACTACCTCTTGGGCTAATTAAATTAGAGGGGATCAAAACTACAGAGCGGCTTTTGTGCCGGACACAATGTTGTGCTTCATGCGCTCTCTGCTCTGGGGGGAATTTCTGCCATTTAGCTAGCTCCTGCCCGCAGCTCTACACTGGACGCCGCTAACACACTCAACTTTCTCTAATTTGCTTGAATGAGAAAGAATTATTAACTGATAATAAGCCGTGCGAAGAGAGGAGGGAGTGTGCAGGGCTGCAGGCACCATGAGCGAAAAGGGTGAACTCCGGCACCTGAATCCGCTGTACCCCCGTTTCTTTTTTCCCCGTTTTGTATTAATTCAGCCTAAAACGAGGCATTCAGGAGTAAAATTACAGCGCAAATGACAAGTCTGATTATAGTTGTAATTCTTCTTCTGTGGAAAACGTGTGCGGCTTTGTTTCGGCGCTAAACGGATCAGGCCGCTAACAAGCCCCTGCTAACCACGTAGCATCGAGCATGACCTGAGACGCATGGAGGTTCACGCTAAGGTTATTCCACTGCGCTAGCTAGAGGACACAGACGCAGACGCAGACAGACTATTACCCAACCGCAAACCCACTCCACCAGGGCTAGTCTCGTCAACTGTTTAGCGACTATTAATGCCCGCTGTGCTGAATATGATTATGAACATGTAATATAATATAGTGACCATGTGATTTTCAAGGACCTCAACATGTTATGGTTTTTTCTTTTTGTTCTTGACAAAGATGGACGGGATTGAGTAGATCAAAGGGACAATGCATTTTGGTTTCAAGTAGGGATGGGCCTTCGATAAAATGTTCTTTATCGATTTTTATATTCAAATTATCATCATTATTATGACTATTACTAATCTGCATAAATAAACTCAACTTTACGACATATAAACCATCACCACAAAGCCCATTTGACATTATAATGTGTTTAATGCAGCTTTGACACATTTATTTATGTTTTACAGAAACAAAACTTAAAACCACATGGCTCATTTGCATAAACTATAGGCGCTGAAAAAATAAGCTTCTGTCGGACTAAAGGACACGAATCAGTGGAATATGAGTGTTCTTTTTGTGACAGAGGGATGATGATGATGATGATGATGATGATGATGATGATGATGATGATGATGATGATGATGATGATGAGTCTGTTGTGCGTATATCGAGTTGGAGATGGTTCATGTTTTCAGAGATCAGACGTGTGCAGATTTAGTGCAGCTCTTTATTTAACATTTCACTTCATTTCACTCACTTTTTTATGTTGGTCACTTTATTTATTTTGGCTGCTGTTGTGATGACAAGACTGAAAAGTGTTTGTCTTTTGGACAGATGCACACTGAGCTTTATGTTGCAGTAACCGGGATACTGTGTTTACATGCACCATGACGAAACCGGGATACTCAAAAAAACGGATCATACTCGGGACACTGATGTGCTGTAAACACACTCATCGAGTGGTACAGTGATCTCCAAGGAGGAGCCCAGAGCCCAAATGTGGAACTGTGAAGCACAACTCCAAAATTTGTGCTGTCAGACGCACCCTTGTCTACTTTCGCTACGCACAGCAACCTACATTCTGTTTGCCAATTAAAAATTTACTTGAAATTCTTAATGATCAGTTAGCAATTAGTTGACTAATTATCCCCATCACTAGTTTTGAGGAGAAATAGTGGATGTATGAGTAGAAGGATGCTGAGGTCTTGAGGAAAATCAAAATGGAGATGTTTGAATGGACTGAAAGAACAGAAGAAGGAGAATAGAAAAAGAAGTAGTTGCTGTGGTGACATTTGACCCAGCCTTCAAAGTGGGCCTTCAATCTTGGGCTGGTCTTGGCCAGGACTACTTTAGCTGGAGGATTTGACCTGTTGTGCTTGTTTAGGGTTCATGGGAACGAACAGAGAGCTCAGAAGAAACCCATCCAGACACAAGGAGAACCATGCAAACTCTTCCTGGGAGCTGAACCCTAAACCTTCTTGTTGTGAGGTGTGAGTGGTAGCCCCTCAACTGGCATACTGATAATTCGATGGAGCAGAAGATTCATTGCAGTTACCAAAGGATATGAGAACAGTTAAGACTTTGCTGTAATGCTTAATGTTTTATAGGCCTCTTTAGTTAATTAAATTTGAAAATGTTAAATTAGTATAAAAAACAAAGTAAACACTGTGTGAATGAAACAATCAGAAGCTACTCCACTCCAAAGTGAGCTTGTTCAGTTGTTGGCAGCCTGTTCCACGATCCATAGATGGTCACACATTAGAGCCATTACCACAGAAAGAATCACTTTGAAGGGAAGAGCGTGGATAAAAAGAGGCACCAGATCTACGTTAGGAGCAGCAGACGCCGATGTTCACGCCTTTGACTTCTGACCCACACAGTGCCACAGTAGGTTAGGCCTGCACCCTCCAACCACGATGGCAGGTTCAAGTCTTACTGCATACATTGAGTAGAAAATTCATTCAACTTTAACTAGAGTATCTTCTAGCATAATTCTGGTGCAGGGTATGCCATCTGCTTTTCCACACCAAGATGTTACTGCTGTGCATGCAATGTTACACTGTATGGCATTAAGCTTATCTATCTCATCACAAACCAGGAAGACATTTGGAAACATGCAACGGCAGCTTCCAGCGGGCTTTGTTCGAAGTAGTAAGTAGTAAGTAGTAAATTTAGGAAAAATAAGAAAATGGCCCAGTTTTCTTCATCTGTCATTCTTCACTCTTCATGTCATTGCAGTGTTCCGTTATGTTTGGCTAATCAACAATTACAACCATACCTCAGTTTTCATCATTTCCCCACTGGCGCACAACTCCGAGTGCACTGGGTACATGCGATTAGAAGAGATGAGGCGCCAAATTCAAGATGATTCCAATCAGCACATACATATGCAGTCTTCATTTTACCAATGATCACATTTACTTTAGTGGGTTCGGTCACAGTCCGTCGGCGAGCCCAGTGTCGGTAACTACACCGGAAGTTGTCATCGCATGTTTCCAAACATCATCCTGAAATACCTTGAAAAACTTGTAATCTTAGGCTAAATTTACACTGAAAGGAATCACCATATTGAAAAAAATCTGCGTCCAGACACATCGTTTCTGTGTCTGCAAGCCTTCCCTATCCACACAGCTTTGGGCATATTTGTTTACGTTTTACAGAAACGAAACTTAAAACCGCATGGCTAATTTGCATAAAGTAAGTGCAAAAAACAGCTCGCTATTGTGTGTTGATGTGGTTCAGCTTCTGTCGGACTAAAGGACACAACTTAGTGGATTATGTGTGTTCTTTCTGTGACAGAGGGGTGTTCTGCTGATGGTGAGTCTGTTCTGTGCTTCTATTGTGTTGGAGATGGTTCATGTTAAACTTTTCAGAGATTATACGTCTGCAGGTCGTACGCATAGATCGTATATATGAATGGACATATATTCTAGCCTCTTAGCATTTTGGCGGTGAATTACTTCACGGTGCATAGACCTACATCAGCGTTTTCAGGCGTGCACACAGTGCCGAATCAGATCCATACTCAAATGAATTCGTGGGAACTGGTGGCACCAGATCGTTCTGTCTCTGGAGCCGTCTTCAATCGGATTAGTGTGGACGAACACTGTATACGCAATGAAAACGACTCGAATATGTACTAGTGTAGACGGGACCTTAATGTAAGCTGACTCACCTCTCCACTGATGATAATGACACCTGTTTGTCTCTATGGAGATAGATTTGTTGAATGCCATCCTGGGGAACATTGCAGGCAAAGGTATAACATCTTATAGAGACATGTAGGTGGCAGACTGCATCTTTAAATTAACTTATACCTACAGCTCATAATTCTGCCTTAGACACATGCGACTGGTTCACCATGGCTAACCCAGACCCAAAAAAATTTAAATAAAATTCTGTTAAAAAATATATATAATTAAAAAAAAAACATTTGTTCATGGGTGTTTAATTCCCTGTCATTGTTTTAAGCTTACGGGGTTAAGAAAAATCAAAGCAGAGAGCTCTACCCCCGTATATACGCTTTGTGTGTTCCTGGCTGGCTCGCCACACCTGTGCCGTGTGCCAAAGCAGTGCCAGGGGATTACACTAATGCTGCCTTCAAAGCCCTCAGAGCCCGCTTACCTTGTCACGAAGGTTTAGGTCTCCCCTCCCCTTCCTCCTCCTCCTCTTCCTCAACATCTGCACACATGTTCTACCCACCCATCCCCCCTTCCCCTGCCCCACGAACAAAGCGGGTTCCAATAAAATCCGGCACCTGAAATCCAACAGGCTGCCACAGTGTATGACAAGAATGTAACTATGTCATTGGATTCTCTATGCTAATCACTCCATTTTCAGCAGAAACGGGCATAAACAAGAACACAAAGGTTAAATGATCCTTGTCAAATGTGTATTTCTTGGCTGAGATCAAAGAGTCCCGTCTGGGGTTGGGGTGAAAGTGGAGATAATACTAAAATCATTACCAAATACAAATTCATATTTTTGTTCTGTTAACATGTTTGTGTGTACAAGTTTGTTGTTAGGTCTCAACTTGGGCGTTCACAGCTCCTGAATGCACCTCACAGTTAATAGGTCCTCTTTTCAGTTCCCTTAAGTGGTGCAAGGATAGTTAGCTCAGTTGGTAGAGTGTTGGTATAGGTTGGCAGTTCGAACCCCACTCTCCAACATAAACATCATTTTTTGATTCCAGCTCACACAGATGAATGCTGGTGTTGTGTCTTTGGACAAGACACTTATCCCACCTTGAGAATGGGTGAGTAGTTCCTTGTAAAGCGCTTTGAGTGCCTTGGAGATGGAAAAGCACTATATAAAAAACCATGTACCAAGGGGTTTCCGTGTTCTGACATTGTCCAAAATAACTAAAGCTACGTTCAGACTGCAGGACTTAATGCTCAATTTGGATTTTTTTTTGTGAAATCTGATTTTTTCACGAGGTCGTTCACATTTCCAATTAAATGTGACTTGTATGTGATCTCCAGTGTGAACTTTAAACACCCCAAAAGTGTCCTGCATGTGCATCAGAGGATAAGAACCTGGTGATTTTAAAGTTGCTGTCGTAAGAGCCAGAATATGTACAGCTTTTATTGTATATTTATATTGGGCAAATACAGATTTACATTCTTATACAATGGAACATATAACATAAGTGAATCCATAACAGAAATAAAAAATAACCACAAGAAACATTTTGCCCAAAAGGGAGTGGGTGGAAGAAAACTTATTTAATCCCACCACAACTCTGCTAATCTAACACAATGAGCTGTCTTTTGTATTTGCACTGACTTTTCCTTTTTTTTCTTTTGTTTTAAGGAGGAGATTGAGAAGGAGAAGGACGAGGTTTTTGGTCACGGCATTTTGTGGGGCAGTGGCAGCAACGCCCATAGAAAGGAACGTGTGGGTGCGGACTCACAGCCAAGAGTGGTGGGATTGATATGTGCGTCGCTGCTTCGCACACACGGAGTTCAGAACGAATTATCGTATGATGAGATGAACGTTTGTGTGCATTTGTGACATGTAGGTGGGATGAATGAAGTCGCATGTCAAAAGATCGGATATGTATCGGTTTAGGAGCACATATCCAAGTAGAATGGGTTGCATTTGAAAAAATCTGATCTGTGTCATTAAAAGATCAGATACAGGTCGCATAGGGGTGAAAAAATCGGATTTGGGTCACTTCAGGCTGCAGTCTGAACGCATCCTAATACGCCGATTACAGCATTTGAGTAGATTTTGGGATAACGTGCTTTTTTGAGTAGATGTTTAGATCTGTATTTGTACTTGTATTTGAGTGCAAGTAATTGTAATTACAAACATTTAAAGTCATATGAGTCTCCGTGTTGCATCTGCTCCTCTTTGTGCCCACAAACACACATTGTATCACTCACCTGCTTTGATTGGCCAGAGCTCAAAGAATTTGCAGATTGCTGTTTAAAACTACTTCATTTAGGTTTAAACTGTAATCCATCAAGTTTTGCACAAGACTAAGCTAAAACACTACTAAACTGCATTCGATAGTAATGACTTTGAGTAGTATTTTTTATGAATACTTCATACTTTTAGTTTACACATTTACTCAAAAGTGCAAATTTGGCAGCCACGCAATTGTTCGCAGTTAAAAAAAATTTCCCATCACTGCCAAATGTCTGTACTAGGACAAAAACAGTGTACAAAAACAACTATATTACATTTAATTGTGCTATATTCATGTATATATATATTCAATGAGAGCAGCGCCGTCCTGTCACTGCTGTCAAATAAAAATTCCATATGGAGTAAAAATGCTGGATTCAAAGTATTTTATGAGCTATAATGTCAAAAATGATCGAGGCTGAGGAAGTTTACGAGGTGGCTTCAACACGTGTGACAGATCTACAAAGGAATCATGAGGAATGTGTAAGAAATGGGTTATTCCTGCGCACTTAGAACGCCACAGTTATGGTTTTATAACAGAGACTGATGATCTTAACTTGATCTGGGCGACGTGTGATTAACAAAGGGTGACCATCTTGAAACGTTACGAAAGGTGGGTAAGTGGCGTGATTTGGTTTTGAGTCAAAGTCAAGAAGTCTTGTGTCATTTAGGGTCAAAAATTATTAATTTTATGTTTTTATCTCTGAAAAACAAGCAGATTTTTGATACAAATGTCTTAACCGAGGAATGAATCATGAGAATTTGATACATAAGCTGGTTTGCCATGTACGTGAATCCAATTTGACTCATCAGGTTTATACTAATAAATAATTTGTTAGGAATTTGAAACCAGATGTGGGTCGTACTTTTGTAGCTTTATGATGAGAATATTAAGGAATTTGAACATTTGTGTTTCCTGCAGCTCTCCCTTCACATATGATTTACTTTTTCTCATTGTTGTGGTCTATCCTTTTACCAGAATGTTTCGTCAAGCCTCTTAGTAGCCTGATTCATCAGCCAGTTTCACTTTGTGGAAACCGCCTCACCTTGCAGCATTAGGATTCGTTTGCTTGACAGTAGGCGGGTACTTTTTTTTTTATTTAACCAATCGCTGCTATTTGGTTGTGACGTATGTAATGTGCCAAATCTTGTAGGAAGAAGGACAATAACGTCTTTCCCCTTGATAAAATTCACCAAACATTCTCTTTGTTCGGGAATCGTTGCCAATACAGAAAGTCTGTCTTCGTCTACATCCATCTCGACCGCTTTGTTTACTGTTGTGCTGTAACACAAAAGGGACCCAGACAGGTGTTGGTGTGCGGTCTACAACATCCGGGATTCTTGCAAACTGTCTAGTACAAACCGTCTAGTGGCCGCGAAAGCGTGAACCCCTCCTCCCATACGCTGCGTGGACCGTCCAACCACCCCCCCGTACACACTGTGCGGATCGGCCCCTCTCCTGTACGTCACTCAGGCTGCACCACTAAACCAGAACTAAACCAGGTCTAAAGCATGATCTAAAACAGGTCTAAAACAGGATTTAGCCAGGACTTAACCATGCAGCTGGACCGCGCCTCCTCCCATACGCCCCCACAACCCCTTCCGGTCCACAAAATATTGCCTGATATAAAACCGGTCCGTAGCGCAAAAAAGGTTGGGGACCAGTGGTCTAGTGTATTCCAATTCTTGACCTAGTCGCTGGAGAGAAATTAAACTGAGCGGCGGCACTAGGTGGCACCAGCCTGGTTAACCTCTTACAGTTAATTTGAAAAAATCAGACACTTCTAGGTGGTTATCCTTGTAATGTGCCTTACTTGAGTAGTAGTTTTCCTAAATATTTTTTACTCTTACTTAAATGTACAGTCTGCAACTTTCTTGGAGGGGGCACATCACCTGCATGCTTCTATGGAAATAGAAAGTTAAAACCATACTTCAGAACATTCTCCACGGAGATAGATAGGTTTTATGCCATACTGTGGAAGATTATTAGTCAGGCTGTTCCCACCTAGTGCCTCCCCTCAATTTCATTTCTCTCCAGCTACTAAGTCAGGAGTTGGAATACACAAGACGGTTTGCAAATTTTGGTGAATTTTTGGTGAATTTTATCAAGGGGAAAGACATTACTGCCCTTCTTCCTGCAGGATTTGGGAAAAGCTTAATATACCACTTAGTATTACATACGTCATGACCAAACAGCAGCGATTGATTAAATTTTAAAAAGTACCTGCCTACCATCGAGCGAACAAATCCTAATGCTGCGAGGTCATGAATGAGGCTAGAAGATTATAGCCAAAGGAACAACATTTCCATGGTAACAGGCAAGAGGAGACCAAATAAGAGTCAGGTTTGTGGAGATGCAAGCCCACAATGACAGATTTTTTCAGAGCAATAAAAAAAATTAAATAAACATGCTTTTATTTTAGTCAACATATTTTTGGGGGCTAAGTGTTGGACCTGTTCTTTCTTCTTCCAAGTAACAGTAATCTACCCATCTGAACTCGGCACTAACCAGCTTGACATGCACGCTATCAAATACCTTGAACATGCCTCACGCACCAAACCACCTCCTCCTCTTCCTCCTGACCCAGAGCCCCGCGGTCAGGGGAACTGTACTGACCAGTGCTCCTGGAGGCAGCTGTGCAAATTGCGCCCTTGCTCTTTAATCCGGGGAGAATTAGGGCCTTCCTGTTGTACGAGGAACCCCCTCCCGCCCCCTCCCCCCTCCGCCGCCCCCGTTCCTGTTTAGATTTGGGAGCCTGATAAACCTCGGCGGCTCACAGGTCTGTTTTGCGAGTGGGAAAAGCGCACGGGGGGAGGCGGGGGGGAGCGGGGGGTCAGCATCGCGTTTTCTCATGGCCAAAGTCAACGCTCGGATAATAGGCGCCTCGTAATGGGGCTCAGCGGGCATTATCGGGCCTCAAATGTTTTTACCGCGCGTTTCCTGTGCTCGGAGCCCATCCAGAGACTCCCCCCCTCCCATACCCCCAACCCCTCTCCTGTGTGAGCTGTGTTCAGGTGTTCACAAGAGGGATCTCCAGTACAATATTATGCAACCTTTTTATCGTAGCAAAGTGGGGTTCAATAGCAATTTCGCTGGTATTAACGGTCCTATATTATGCAAAATTGACTCGCGTGAGCTTTAAGTCATGTTATAATGTTGTTACCTCATCAAAAACATACTTGGAGTTGTGTTTTGTTTCATTCATGTTTGACTAACCCTGGATTTTTAGTCTATCTTCATCCCCAGTGGTCAAAATGCTGTTCCATGTGGGGATCTCGTGCTACATTTTACTTAATGTATCGCCACATGACATGCCAAGATGGAAGAGAGAGCGTTTTTTGTTCTAAAAATATGCAAGGTTTGTGTGTTAAATGTGTGTAAATGAAACAAAACACAACTCCAGGTATATTTGTGATGAGGAAACATTATAACATAGATCAGAACATAGTGTAATATTGACCCTTTAAATTAGTTCCTCTCAAAGTACTAATAGTCTTCTTACGTCTACACAAATGACCTTGGTGTTGGAAATGATTAAAACTGATTCTGAAAAAAAAACAAAAAACGATGAGCTCATGGTCCATGGTTTACCCACTCAAAGCCCTGTAGTTCCAGAGGCAACAGAGGCTAGTAATCACTGTATCATTATTCTAATAGAATACCAATACTCCAATATATTTTAATTATAGTATGAGATTTTCAGAAGCCTTCATGGCATTTTCATTTACATTGCTCTGACTCCAAATAATAACCTTTTGACACAATTCTACCGAGAGTTGTTGTATAATCCTTTTACTGGTAAATATATTTTAACTATATATATTATTATATATAGTTATGTGTTTTGGGGGTTAAAATTATATTTTGTACGCATTATATGTAATTAGTTTTGATATATGCAAATATTTGTTAAGTACAGAAGCAACCTCATCATTTTAACTATGTCATGAACATGGGTGGGTTAATATAAGTTTTTCTTCTTCCCACTCCTTTTCGAGAAATGTGCTTTTCTGTTGTTTACAATGTATATGTAGTATACAAGATTATTGTTTCTCTCTTGGGACAGACTCGAAATAAAAACGAATCAGTCAATCAAAACTTTTAATTATTCACTGATATTGACATTTTATTTTAAAGTGCAACTAAACTACTAAACTGTGTACAATATATGGTGTTTTATCCATTATCCACTGTTAATAGTAATTTTTTTTTTGTAATTTTAGGGCCTGTTTACACGAGAACGCTTGCGAGTAAAAATGACAAAATATTTTATCGGAAGTACCTTTCATTTAGACGGTGACGTCGTTTTTGGGACTTAAATATGCAAAAATCTGAAACCACCCCCAGAGTGGAAAAGTTGAATACACTCCGCCGTAGTGTTTTCGTCTACACTGTCCAAGACGCAAAACTCTGGTCAGATCTGCTCACGACGCATACACGTTTACATCACATCCATACATGCACAGAAACAAACATGTTGGATCATTTCCATTCATTGGACGTTTAAGTTGCTCTGTCAGCTCTAATAAACTTACAGGAGACACCCCAACAAATGTACAAAATATGCAGAGATACAATTAGTGAACAGAGAAAGATCTGCGATTACCTTTGTCATATTCTGGATGCACCAGTTCATCGCAGGCGAGCTAGACGGCACGCATACCCAGTCGAATTCCACACACTTTTGCGTCACCGTGTGCACGCAGATTTCCTCCCAAAAACGCTTGTCTAAACGTGAAATTTAAAGTGA
Organism: Boleophthalmus pectinirostris; assembly: GCF_026225935.1. Classification (NCBI taxonomy): domain Eukaryota; kingdom Metazoa; phylum Chordata; class Actinopteri; order Gobiiformes; family Gobiidae; genus Boleophthalmus; species Boleophthalmus pectinirostris. Next base: position 8,113,493 of record NW_026570994.1, on the reverse strand, counting down.
AAACGCGACGCCACTTTCGCGTCTTTTGTTCAGACCATCATCATAAAAACGTAGCCTTCATGCAAACTGGGTACATTTTCAACCTCCTGGTCAAAAACGTCAAAAACTGCTATTTCAAGTACTACACTACATCACACAGAACTGCCCAGATTAAAGCCATGTGTCTGTAATCAGGAATGCCAGGCTTTAATCAGGGCAGGGAGGTGTTTAGGTGTTTAGTCCCACTTTAAATTCACATCGTTTTTATCTTAATTTTAGCTATAATCTACCCGTCTCTTATTGCGAAGTCCAAATGTTTGTGGTTTTGCTGATAGTAAAATATACAATTGAGTTTTTTTTGTACACTGCAAGTTGGCCCAAAGAAATGCGACAGCTCCAGGCTAAAACTGCACTTTGAGAGTCAACACAAAGTCCATAATATAATCTATGAGAAAACAGCACGCAGCTCTGGCATCTAATCACAAACACTTCTTTAGTTATTTCACTTTTTTATTTAATTTTGGCGCCACCATGCATCTCTTTGTACCCAATTCCCCGTTTTTATTCTTCACTAAAAATCCTACTAAAAAATTCAGGAGCCATATTTTCAGTTTTATTGTTCACAACGTAAACAGGCGCAATTATTTGATTCTCAGTTATGAAAACGTGTATGTTATGAGAAAACAAGCGACCTCCCCTTTAATTGGCACCATTAGTCTGGGCGCTGCCAAGGTACTTACCTCCATGGCACCTCCAACCACATCGAATTGCGTATTCATATCCGCGAATGGAGAAGAGGCTTTCATGTTGTCTTATTGGCCCTTAATTGGAATGCATGGTGTGTACCTGGTTCCACAGACATGCCGTAAACTCATTTATTCTGCTCTAATGAAACTATATTGCGCTCAGTAATAGGTCATAATGCAGAAAAATACTCCCAATTAATTCAACTTCATACAGTTTATGAAGATAGTTTTTAATGTGTGTAATCTAGTGCTGTCTAGAGAGGGGAGGACTCCATGAATGTGCGGCTACGGGGGGGAAGTGCTGCAGTGGGTGGGGTTTAACCTTGCAGCTAGAAGGTCTCAGGTTTGATTCATGTTATGTAAAGATCTAAATGTGTCTGGGTGCTCTTCTTTATCAGCTTTTGTCACATTTACTAATGAAAAGTTAATGGTTAGATTCCAGTTTCGACCTGTGCACAGTGTAGTCTAACTGTGGCTGTGTATATTATTACTTAAAGGGGCAGTTCGGAATTTTGGACATAGGGCCTCATTTCCTAGTGAGCCAGAGTGTTGGAGACGTGTGGAGACACTTTTTTAAATATTCCATCCAGTCCTTGTATTTGCAGAGGTCGCTGGTGCTCGGCTAGTGCATGTCAATGGCCATAGTTAGCCTGCCACTAAAAACACTTACCCACGTCTTACTCACTCCACAAAACACCCAACGCAAATCTATTCTTACGCCAGGCTGTCTATGTAAATGTCTGTGTCGATAGAATAATTTTAGAAGTGAAACCAACCTTGCATTTAAAGGATTTATGTCTGAGCAGCAGCAGCGAGTTGTGGCCATACCGGCTTGTAAAAGCCTGATCCCGTCAGATCTTAGAAGCTAAGCAAAGCCAGGCCTGGTTGGTACTTGGATGGGAGACTGCTGGGAAAATCAGGTGCCACAGTGGGGCGCCAGTGGCAATAACTGTCATTGTGTCCTTAGGCAAGACACTTCACCCACATTGCCTACTACGAAAGTGGTGTGTGTGAGGTGTGAGTGATGGTGGTGGTCGGAGGGACCGATGGCGCCGATTGGCATGGCAGCCGCGCTTCTGTCAGTCTGCCCCAGGGCAGCTGTGGCTACAATAGTATCTTACCATCACCAGGTCTAGAGTGAATAAATAATGCTGAATAATGCTCTGTAAAGTGTAAAGCGTTAGTGACAAAAATGTCTGTGAAAAGCACTATATAAATAAAGACTTACTTACTTTCTGATTGAAAGTGTGGCAGCAGTGGACTGATATATGAGAAATTAGTCCCTCAACATGCGACGATTCATGCGATGCAAGGTTAGTTTACTTCAAACATTATTCTATCAACACAGACATTCACATTCATTCATAATAGATTTGTTTCAGGTGCTTTGTGGAGTGGGTAAGACTGTTTTTAGTGACAGGCTCTAGCCGAGCACCAGAGACCTCTGCAAATACAAGGACTGGATGGAATATTTTAAAAAGTGTCTCCACACGTCTCCAACACTCTGACTCACTGGGAAATGAGGCCCTATGTCCAAAATTCCGGACTGTCCCTTTAAACGTGCACTAAGTAATTTTTCTGGAGGTGTGGACATTTTGGAGGAGATGTTATTGCTTTACTTGGAATGTTCCACAGCATGGCATTACAACTGTCATTTACAACTGAAATATGAAAATGCATCTTACTACACTAAAAATAAGAAAAAAAAAACTATGTTTGCATTTAAAATAAGAAACAAAATCAAATGTTGCTTATTCCACTGGTATATTGTTTTACTTGTCAATCTGAACCTACTCAAAAAAAAAGCAAAACATTTTTAATTTAATTCATTTTAACTGACCTAGATATTGCGTTTTGTGTTGTATCTTGGATTTACTTAATTACTTAGACCAGGAGTCTCCAACCTGTAGCTCAGGAGCTACCAGTAGCTCTCTACCCCCGTCCAAGTATCTCACCGAGGGATATTTGAATTACACTTATTAGGCAGAATAACTAAGATTGAATTGATTAAAAGGCGATTGTAAATGTGTCATTTCGATGACTAACGTTGTGTAATGTTTTTGTAATGCTTTTCTCCATGGAGATGTTATTGCTTTGTTTGTAACGTTTCACAGTATGGTATCAAACATTTCTTTCTTCATGGAGACTAAAGACAGACTAAATTACAGGTCAGATCTGTAGAGAGGCAACGCCATTTACAGTCAGAATGTGTGTTTTTCTCTGTGTTTTTAGAGCTATGGAGTTACTTTTAACACAATAAATGTAAAGTGTAGCTGTTTAATGTGAACATTCAGGACATATCAGTTGAAACACGCAGGTGACGGACCCCAAATAAAAAGTTACATAGTGCACCTTTAAACCTACATGCTTTTCCTGTTCTTTACAAATACATGTAATCTGAGCCTGTCTTATCTCATAGTCTGGATATATCAGGCTAGTTTACCATCACTGTGAATGAATAATGGATGAAATTGTCGATTAAGACGTTCCGTGTTTTCTGAATAAACAAATCTCCATCACCATTGAGACTGAGTTCAAATATTGCACAAGATCTGGATAAGTGTCCCAATTAAAAAAATATTAAAACATCTGAATTTTCCAGCGTTCTTTCTTCTGCGTCTGCAACAACAATCTTATTTTGAAAACTTCTTCCTCCTCCAACTCTGGCTCTTGTCATCTCGCAGATAAATCCTGGTTTGGAACTACATCTCTGTCTCCCATATCTTTTAGGTGACATTCCACAATCACTTACCCATTTCTAAACCGAGACCGAGACGGGACAAAACCCAGAGACGGTATTTGGCAACGAAACTTTTGAGCAACTCCACACGCAGGATTAATGCTGAGGGCAGGGCTTGCGGTTTGGAATTCTTTTCTTGACAACATTTGAAGTGTCAGAGGCAAAGCTGTGGGAGCCATCTATCAAACTTTATTGAACTCTTTGAAGCGCAAACAACATGGCGACTCTTATTCCTGACGATTCTTCAATGGCCCATTCCTTTTAGCCGCAGCGAAAGCATCAAACCAAACCCTAATGAGAAGGTCCGTCTCCGAATCGCTATGTAAAACTGACTCTTAAACTACGGAACATGACTGGAGACATTGTTGTTGTAGCTATACTTGGTCAGGGAGGTCATCGCGGGTCACGGCTGCTTCGGAGACTGCAGGAAAATTGAGTTTGTCTTGGCAACAGTGCGAAATGCCAGGCCCAAAATAGTCTCACATAACTTCGGGACAGCACATGGAAACTTTGAATTTGTGTCCCGACCCTGGTATCGTTCCAAATTCCAGCATTTTTACATGTTTTGTTTGGCGTCTTATATAATAGAATCCTTTTTGCCCTTCATCTGTTCTCAAATGTTTTTGGGAGTACCTGCTAAAAGTTGTGGGTCACAGCTGTGCAACGCCTAGGTGCCCATCCCTAGTACTTAATAAGAGTGCATTGTGTAACCTTTCCTGAGGAGTCTCCATGTACATGTACTTCACTGTTCAGCCTGGAATATTTCACAGTACAGCATTAATCTAATCTTATCTATCACCATGGGAATTCTGAACAATAAAATCACCTCTAATGAGATAAAGGCTAAACAGACTTTTAATGCCATACTGTGGAACATACCAAGCAAAGTGATAATATCCCCCTAAAGAAAAGAAAAAACAAAACTGTGGGGTACCCTTCACAAGAAAAGTTACACAGTGCACCTTTAAGTCTTTTAAAATCATTTTATCAAGACTAACAACAGGCTCTATTTAGTGGCGGAGTTAGAAATTTAGGGGCCCTAGGTGAAGTTGAATTTAGGCCCTCACTATAATAACCTCTTTTTTGTTTTTTTTGTTTTAATATATATTTATTGTCTGTTTTTTCCCCATTGTTCACGAGACACGCACATCTTTATTTGAATTATGGTGGACTAGAAACTCCTTCTTCTTAGTTCGGTCGCTGAAAGTAGTTTTATTTTTTTGCTAGTACAATTACATTTTTGTTTACATCCATTACATATGATTATGATGATGTTCAAATCAGGGTCAACCTGACTAGTCCATTCTAAATTGACGGGGGAGAAAGCTTTAAAAGTTAAAATTGATTTGACAATCAGATAATATTTTGATGGTGTTTTCTTGTTTAAAAGTAAAATACTCTCATTTAATGTCATATTGACAGAAAATCAAATTGCTCTAAGGCCTCGACCATTAGTAGCACTGAGGGCAATTGGTTGGGGGCCCCTCCAGGTTCGGCGACCTCCTACTGTTGCCTAATGGTAGCGCCGTCTCTGGCTCTATTCACGCTTACGTCTCAAACCAGGAAGACATTTGGAAACATGTGATGACAACTTCCGGTGGGCTCTGTTCACTGTAGTAATTCTGACAAAATCTAAGAAAAATTTTGAAAATGGCCCAGTTTTCTTCATCTCCATGTCACTGTAGAGTTGCTTTATGTTCGGCTAATCAACAGTTACAACCATAAATCAGTTTTCATCATTTCCCCACTGACGCACAACTCCGAACACACTGGGAACAAATGATCAGAAGAGACGATGATTCCAAACAACACATACATATCCAGTCTTCATTTTACCGCTGATCACATTTACTTCAATGGGTTTTATCAGAATCGGTCGGCGAGCCCAGTATCGGGAACTACACCCGAAGTTGTCATTGCATGTTTCCGAACGTCTTCCTGGTTTTTGACGTAAGACCTTGGATTCCACAACATAGAATTTTGTGAAATCAATGGAGATTTTAAGATGCTTTTAAATACTAGCCTCATTCATTCATGTTTTCTAACCCTACAGAATGATAGATGTATTTACCCTTAGTGACCCGGCTGTTTATCCGGTTGTTCCACCTACGTTTGGTTGACTTTTTTATGTTGCTGGCTTTTTTTATGTTGTTTTGGCTATTACATCACTATTACAGTTTCATATTACTGCCACAAACACGGTGTATTTCCATGGTAACGCCCTCCTCTTCTTGGACTATTCAATTCATGGGTTTCAGTTTCCTGTTGTATCATTCTGAGGACCAAAAGAGTATCAAAAGATGTAATATTATTTTTTCGTTGAATTGGTTTCATCATTCTAAACCCCATGGATAGGTTGTGGTCATGTTCAAGAATTTAATGATGTCATAATTTCAGATGGAGGTACTGGTTTTTTACTCTATTATGGGCGGATTTACTGTTTTTGTACTAAATACTCAACGTTGAGTCATGAATCATTATAAAAATTGGCCCCACAAACTTGACATATTAATCTTCTGGTTTAAAGTTGTTTCAGATGATATCGATTACATGTTTAGGGTTGAGTGATGGCGCCACGTTCTGAAGCTATTGTGTAAAATAAAAAATCACTTGTTTATTTGTGCTGGCGAAGAAGATGTTGAAATTTATGCCAGTTTTGGTTTCATGTGGATAGGTCCGGTAATTACAGAGATATTAAACCGCGTCAACAAATCTGCAATCTGACAGTTAAACAGCTAATTCTACCATGTATCTGTCCTTCACCTCAATGAGGGATTCTAAAATGTTGTGATGTTGTGACATAACCTGATACTTTGCAGCTGACGTTATCAACAATCACTGTGGTTGTGATGCTAACTGTAGGCACTGTTCTGTCTGAGGGTTTGTTAGACTTTAATCTGACCAGAAAGAGCTGACTAAGTTGGAACTATAACAGGTGAGATGGCTTTTACTTGTAAACATATTAAAATAGGGTGACCAGATGTCGTTATTAACCCGGGACAGTTCCAATTTTGAGCCCTGTGTCCCCCGTCCCAGCAGATTTATCCAAAACTATTGATTAGTCCCAGTTTTACACAAGAAATGTCCAAGGTTTCCCTATTTTGATCAATTTGCTGCTCTCCAACTTTAATATACTGTCATTTGTTTTTGCTAAAATGCAGACATATACAAAAATACACCAAAAATTATCTTGAAAATGACCATGATGAAAAAAAAATGCACCAACAGAAGTCCCTCAGATTATGGCCCAAACTGGTAGCCAGGCTGGTGCCACCTAGTTCCTCCACTCAATTTCATTTCTCTCCAGCGATTAGGTCAGGAATCGGAATACACTAGATGGTTTGCAAGAACCCCGGAAGTTGTAGACTGTGCACTGGCCAATCAGCAATGGAATCATTGTGAAGCCATGACTGGGACCCTTTTTGTAAACAAGTAACAGTAAACAAAGCGGTTGAGATGGATGTAGATGAAGATCGAGGATTTAAATCCGGAACAAAGAGAATGTTTAGTGAATTTCATCAAGGGGAAAGACGTTATTGCCCTTCTTCCTACAGGATTTGGGGAAAGCTTAATATACCAGTTAGCCCTGTTAGTGGCCCATTACATACATCACAACCAAATAACAGTGATTGGTTAAATAAAAAAAAGTACCCGCCTACTGTCGAGCAAATGAATTCTAATGCTGCGAGGTCAGACGGTTTCCACGAAGTGAAATGGGCTGATGAATCAGGCTGCCAAACTGAGTCGAGAATGGACAATGTTATGTAGGGATGTAACAATAAATTTGAAATATCGTAATATCGTGTTGCCAAAAGTCTCACAATAATATCGTGGACCTTCACAATATATCATTTTGCTTAAATTCATTGTTATGGTGCAGCAACAGCTAAAAAAAAATGACACAGACCATGATCCTTTGCTCTGCTTCAGTCCAATCCACATGCTGAAATAACTGTTTTGAAGCACTTTTAAATCTTAATTATTTGGATTGCGATGACAGAAAAGTAGCATACTCACATTTCTTTTGTTTTGTTTTTGCCTCCACAAAATATCGCAATAAACATCGTAACATGAGATGGATATCGTGAAAATATCGTATCGAGAGGGCTGGATATCGTTACATTCCTAATGTTACGCAATTTTATTTATACCAACCATTCCAACCTGGTTAAATTTAGTCACCCTTTTAAATAACTTTATAGTCACATTAGCCAACAGATTTTCAGTTAGTCACTCAACATTTTTTTTTGGCCAAACTGGAGCATGAAATCACAAATTAATCTCAGGCTCCTGAAAATATTGTTGTTGTTTAAATCTACTTTGCTGCCTACTAATGATGTCACTGCGAAGTATCTATTGTTCGTTTTGCCCATTAACAAAGACATTTTAGCACCCAACCCAAACCAGAACACGCAATCCCCACCCCACGCTTTCTCAGAATCGAACCTGCGACCTCGCCGTTAGCAGTCACAGCTTAAAATATTATACCGCTGAAACAAACGCGACTCTAAACTCGTCTTGTGTTTCCGCAGAATTCCCAGAGCGGAGCAATTACTCTTCGGGGGCCATTCCCACGGGGGCCGCATCCAAAAGAGAGAAAAGTGTCTCCTCATCCTGATGTTCCCTTGGACTGGTTTCAAACAGGAAGTAGATCTGACAGTTTGTTTAGACATCATATGCACTTAATCATCACTACAAAGAGCGCAGAGAGGAGCCTGTGTGAGAGGAGGGAGAGACGAGAGGCTTCAAGTGATCCTCCGCTCAACGTGATGCATGAAGTTATACAACGGGGCTACTGGCTTTAAAGGAGATATCTGAAGGGTTTTCTCCGCTTTTAACGACGCTGTGATACGATGGCGTACCTGGAGTTGTATTTACTTTCATTCAGGAATTGAGGAAAGTGTACCAGAAAAAAATGAATACAAAACACTATGTGAAAACAGTTGACCATTCAATAAGTACAAAATCTTACTCTAACATCAGAAATAAAATGAACAGTATTATTAAAATGTTGAGACGTCCATACATGCATTTATTTTTTCAAATTTATTTACACATATTTTAAAGCTCCACCACATGGCTACTGGCTTTAAAGGAGATACCGTGAAGTATTTTGAGCTATTAACTGTAGAAGTTTCCGATACATAGGCCACGATACGATACATATCTCGATACAGTGCACTTTCAACTCGATACGATGTATTTCAAACTGATTAAGTACGGTTCAAAGAAAAAAACGGCTAAATCGTGGCTGTGATACTAAAAGTCTTTGTTAAATCACTTCTTGTGCAAAGTTAATATGAAACACAAACATTTTAATCATCAAAACTGTGAAAATGTCAAATGTGTCACATAAATGAGTTTCCTTTGTCTAAACAAGCAACAAAACTGTAGCAGTTTAACAAAATAATTAAGTTAAGTACACCAAAAAATACTCAATACATCGATACAGCAGTCCACAAAATCGATACCGTATCATTGCATTAAAAGATACGATATATCGATATTTCAATAGTTTTGCACATCTCTAATTAATTGTCATATATCATTTTGCCTCATGGGAAAAGTACTTCGAAGGGAGTTGTATTGTATTTCCTTCAGGCCTTGATGAATTTGCAAAATATTTTAGAAAAAAAAAGGAATCACAATAGTAACAGAAAATAAATTAATGTTCTAGATTATAGATTCATGTGAAAACAGATGACCATTTGAGTCATCCATAAATTATTAATTCATTTAATGCTTATTCATATTTTAAAGCCCCAATGCGTAACTTTTTAACTATGAAAACAGACAAGCATATGTTTTCATTATGGATCTTTTTACTGCACTAAAAACCCTGAAAAACATGCAGCTGTACTGTGAGGAGGCTTGCATCTCCACAAACCTGACTCAAATGTGGCCTGGACGACGGCCTCCACCTGCCTGTCGCCACGGAAATGTTATTCTTTCGTATAAAATGTTCCACCGCATGATATAAAACGTATTTATCTCTATAGACGATGTTCGACGTATGTTTTGAACTTGAACTATTTCCTTGAACCTTGATTTCGATACTAAGGAATTGACTCAGTACTCGATACTTCGATTAGTAGAAGAATGTCATGTTCATGCACAAAATAGTCGATACTTGCTGAAATGAGTATCTAGTTCTGATATTAATTTTAGTATTGATCCCTGTCTGATTTTTGAGTCTTTTGACAACCCTACGGTGAATCGTCGGCACCAGAAAGTTACACGGTGTTGCTTTTAAGAACTAACTTGAACTCGTTTCAAGACTTTAATTAGTTTCTTTACGACGCACTTTTTCATATTTAGCATAAAAAACACGGACAAAGTTGAGATGCACTTTTCATCGCATAAACATGACTATTCATACGTGTCTTTACCATAGTTTGAAACAACAGATTCCTCCGTTCCGTCGGCACTTGGAGCGACTCTGTAAAACGCTACCAATGAACCAATGTGGAGTTTTATAGCTGGCAGCGATTGTGTACAAGTGGAAGCAGATGACGAGGGGATTCCCTGCAGCTCCCAGCCCTCTCTCCCTCTCTTTCTCTCTCTCTCTCTTTGGTATATCAGATCCTTTTGTTCACATTAAACTACAAAGTCTCCAAGCTAATCCCGAAGAGCACTTTCTACTCAAGACTGAAACTCAAGATCGGAACTGCTCGTCTCTAGATCCGGGCCAAGCTTCTGCACAGTTGGAGATGTTGCTGATGAGTGCATTTTAGAAAACTCGAAACGTTTGCCGAAAGTTTTAAAGAACATTTGAGAGAATCCGTAGTGGTCTTTTTCGTAAACAACTGTAAGAAATATCGTCAAATTTAAGTAGATGATTTTGTTGTGTCCCGTGTCCTGGTTTGATCCCGGTTCGTACTAACGTGGGAATTAGTTTGGTTTAAGTCTAGGTTTAGTTAGTTTGCTCATTTTGACGTGGCGTGTGTGTGTGAATGCAGAAAATCTTCACTGTCCGGCCAAAACCACACGCTCTGACAAAACTTTAAAACGACGTGTGGGTCTGGAACCGTAGACCGTCTCGCTGATTTCAGATAGGTTTGATTGACAAGCGGATTAACTAATCAGAGAAGCGCGTGGTCCATTCGGGTCAAATTAAACACGGCGGTTCACGTGTACAAAGGGAAAAAAATAACATAAAGGAGTGAGAAACAGTACGTATTTCTGCAGAATCAACAATCGAAGCTCCAAAGTCTTATTTATCTCTGGTAAAAGAAGTTATACAGTTAGTTCTAAATGCTACGAGAACTTTTGAAAGGATATGTCTTCCACATTTGAGAGACACGTGATACAAATTAGTCGGTGTGGTTGGATCGTCCCGAGTTAAGACAGACGTTTTTTGAGGTTCCAAACTCTTTTAGCCTGATTCATCAGCCGGTTTCACTTCGTGGAAACCGTCTGACCTCGCAGCGTTAGGATTCGTTCGCTCGATGGTAGGCAGGTACTTTTTTTATTTAACCAATCGCTTCTATTTGGTCGTGACGTATGCAATGCGCCAAATCCTGTAGGAAGAAGGTCAATAACGTCTTTGCCCTTGATAAAATTCACCAAATATGCTCTTTGTTCCAGCTTAAAACCGTCGATCTCGGGAATCGTTGCCAACACAGAATGTACGGCTCTTCTGCTGATTGGCTGGTGTCCGAACTCGCAATTCTTCTTCTTCTTGCAAACCGTCTAGTGTATTCTTATTCCTGACCTAGTCGCTGGAGAGAAATTAAACTGAGCAGAGGCACTAGGTTAAGGCTAAGGCTCTTCTAGATTCAGACAGAATGTAGAACAGACAGAAACTTTAGTCTTTAGTCTGGTTAATTGATGAATTACAGCTGTATTATTATTATATTTCATTGTTGCTGCCAAAAAATGAATTTCCTTTGGGATAAACAAAAGTAACTATCTATTTATCTATCTATCTAGTCTAGTTTTCCCATGCATTGTCGCAAGTTGTGAATGGAATTTGCAAAAAAATATTATCTAAATAAATGGGAAAGTATTCAAAGTGATATTGAAATTGAAGGATACCGTCTATAATAGGGCTGGGAATCAGAGGGCCCGTCATGATTCAATACAATTCACAAAACATGACCAAATTTAGTATCACGATATATCGATACTTCTATATTTTTGCACAAAATATGGCAAGATTTTTTCCACAAATCTATCTTTGCAACTTCTTTAGTGACAATTCTCCATGTTTAACTCTAAAAACACGTCACTTCAGGTGTACTGTGGCCCCTATACACGCCATTACCGTCCCCCGAGATCAGGGCCCCCCGAAATCTGCCTCAGAATTCAGCGCCCTCGATGTGGTACTCCTTTGATTAACCACTCTTTGAAACTGTAATTCCGTGATTATGTGCGGTCGGAGCGGAATATTTTCGCTGGTACACGGGGGGAAAACGCAAAACAACATTGAAACACAGAGAGGGAGAGAGAGATAGAATGGGGAGAGGAGGTGGAGCCAGTCTTTCTGTACAGACACTGCGACGCCAGATGGCTTCTTCTAATAAATATTCAACCTTAACTCAGTTCCCATGTAACTTCTCTCTTCTTTTTTTTTTTTTTTTCATTCGCTTTCTCTTGTCCCGTTGCCAGCACACCCACACATTTCTGGGCTAGCGAAATGATTACAGTAAAGCAAACAAAAAGGAGAGAGTGTTGAGGAGGGAGGGGGGGGGAGGAAATGGCCCAGCGCGCAGATATGGAAGGGGCCGCTGAAAGATTCTGTGCTTATTTTAGAGCGGAGTCTCGGGGCCCGGAGCCGCTGTGGTCAGAGGTGAGAGGAGCGGTATCTGTCTCCTTACAAAACCCACGGATCCTGATGAAGATGGAGGGATGATTAAAATGCTACAAGACACTAAGTAGTTACCAAAGAGTGAACGATGACATGTGTGTTCAGGGGTCTTCTAGGTCCACTGGTACCTGGAAGTTTTAAAGGGATAAACCCGGTGAAATGTTCTTAGGGCCCAATAGAGATATATTTAATGTCGTAGTACTCAAGACCGGTCTTGGTCTTGAGACCAGCCACGAGACAGGTTTTGGGGTTTTTTTTGCGGTCTTGGTCTCGTCTCAGACTCAACCGCGTTTGGACTCGGTCTTGTCTCTGTCTAGAAGGCACTTGGATTCTGTCTTGAAGGCAGTTGGACTCGGTCTTGTCTCCGTCTGACACTCGACAAGTGATAAAATGAAGATAAATTTATAAAAATATTGATATGTATGTGCCAAAAATACTGTAAAATACTACAAATAAATGTTGAAAATTACAAAGATGGACTTGATTTGGTCTTGATGAGCCGTGGTCTCGGTCTTGTCTCAGTCTCGACCTTTAAAAGTCTCGGTCTTGTCTCGGTCTTGACCCTAGGAGGTCTTGGTCTAGGGGTCTGGGGATCCTGTGGTCTCGGACAGGTCTTGGTCTTGACTTCAACACTAGATATATTGTAAAAGAAGCACTTTATAGGGTCAGAATGAGACAGCTGTGTACTGTCTGCCTCATAGTTTTATAGTCCGTGAACAAGGAAGTAAGTGCGCTGTTCGCTAGTTCACGCTAGTCCATTCTGGCCTCTAAAACCTGTGAAAGGCTCTTGTAAACTCATTGAAGTGAATAATTATAATAGTTGGAATGCAAAAGGTAAGTGAGGAATAATGGTGCGTTCATTTATCTTTCTGACTCGATGGTCCAAGAACGTTGCCTAGTGACGCGCACTGACACTGACAGAATCCAAGATGGCTGTGCCTAGTGTCACTCTTAAGTATGTTTTCATTGTGTTTGGATTCTTTAGTGGTTTAAATGATCATTTCAGTCACTCGTATTACTGCAGTACCTTACTGCATCCATGTCACTGCCTATTTTTAGTAGTCATGTCGCCCATGTTTTAGCCCATTTCCTGCCAAAATGATCTACTATCACGCGACACCAACTAACTCCACTAATATCCTGAATTATACTATTTATACTGACTTCTTCCTCGAGGTTGTGTAGTTGAAGCACAGACTTATTTTGGAGCTCCTGGTACTCAGCCAATGCTAAAGCAACAACAGCTTTCCAGTTAGCATCCATGTTTTTCTCCAAGTCAGACAAACGAAACATAACAAAATGGTTGAAGTGTGGATGTGACGTCATATCCAAGACCCGAGTGGGAGACGGATGGATAACCTAACGCAGCAAATGCTAAATTAAAATGAACTAGCGCTGTTTTCACTTTTTAAGGCCTGTTTACGTGCATTCGTTTTAAATTTGTTTTGCCTCAATAAAGACATGTCGTGCATGGACCAGGAAATAAGGCTGATGCGCGATTAGTATGCTAGTTGTTCTTCATATTACCAGGACAGCAAAATTCTGACATCTGAAAGTTATGAAAAGTGCTTATAAACTCATTGTGGTGAATAATTAGTCGTGTTGTAGTCAAGAGCACACTAATCGAAACCAAGACCTGTCCGAGACCACAGGGTCCCGAGACCAGGACAAGACCAAGACCTCGGAGGGTCGAGACCGAGACAAGACCAAGACTTTTAAAGACCGAGACAAGACTGGTCTTTTTTTTGCATTTTACAGTTATTTTGGCACATGTATATATCAATGTTTTTATACAAACTATCTCCATTTTATCACTTGTGGAGTGTCAGACCTCGAGATCGAGACAAGACCAAGTCCAAGTCCAAGTCATAAGGCTGGTCCTGTCTGGAGTACTACAAGGATACCCAAAATGCGTTAAGGTAAGTGAGGAATAACTTTGGGCGACTGCAAACCGCAAATGAACTAATTCTGTTTTTCACTTAAAAAAAAAAAAAAAAAAAAGAAGAAGATTGGGGGTTTGTTACTCGCTTGTTTCTATGGATATGTCATTGCTCTGCTTAGAATGTTCCACAATATGACATTAAAGACATCTACCTTACATTTATTCATTTACAGATGGTTTTATAGCGCAAAAAGACACAATGCACCTTTAAGGCAATGTCACGGTCACAGTGAATAATCAGAATACTCAAGATGCATAAGGTATGTGAGGAATTACTCTGGACCATTCCAAACTGTTGCAAAAGAACTAGTTGTGTTTTTCACTTTTCCTTTTAAGACAGTATAAATCAGGTGCAGCTACTTCTTCCATATATATTCAGTCTCCTCTTCTGTACAAGCTCAAACCATCTGTCCACAAACGTCTCACATGAGTTGACAAAATGATGGACTCGTTCCTAATCCGATCCATTTATGTCGTGGACAGAGAATCAACATCTGCTCCTGTTGCTTCCTGCATCCCTGCACCTGTTAAAAGTTCCCATGTTTTCAAAATTTCTGAATCAAATTTTCGTTTATCAAATTACAATGGTTTCGAGATCACAGTCGCAGAGGGCCGGCGGTAAAGCGCTCGCTCTCAAACCCAAAATGTTGTGGTTTCGTTCCAGCTCTCGAGAGTATATACTGAGCAAGACACTCCAACCGCCACTTTGAGGCTTAGAGAACAATGCATTCTTAGATTTAACTATAATTATACCATAAATAGCCTTAAAAAAGTATTAACTAAGACTTAAATTTTGCATATTGTTATTACCTCCGCCAAGGAGGTTATGTTTTTGCCGGCGTTTGTTTGTGTGTTTGTTTGTTTGTCTGTTAGCAACATAACTCAAAAAGTTATGGACTGATTTTGAATTTTCAGGATTTGTTGGAAATGTGAAAAGGAAGAACTGATTTCATTTTGGGGCTGATCTGGAAGAAATCCTGGATTCTGGATCACTTTGAAATTTTAGTTAACATTGTGGTAAATGGGGCCAAACATTTTGTTTCTCAATATCTCGGTTAATTATTGACCAAACCCCATGAAATTTGACTCAGGGATGGACAATGGGATCCTCTTTCATATTCCAAAGGCTGATCCGGATCTGATCCAGAAGACTGATTTTATCGCAATTTATATAAAAAATGGGGGTAGTCCTTGGCGGAGGTCTGCGCTCTCTGAGTGCTTTTCTAGTTATTATTATAATAATTGGAATATAAATTTTTTCTTCTTTCTTCTTGATAGGCAAATTGCATTTCAGTGCTGTGACGGTCACACACTGCCAGCTCAGTGTTTGGCCTACATCATCAGAGCTATAATACTCCCTACAACTGGAGAATGTTTTGAAGTATGGTTATAACTTTCTATTTTCAAACTGTAGAATGATGCAATGAACCAAATGCATTTTTATAACAGTAAAGATTTAACTATAATTATACCATAAATAGCCTTGACAAATTTAAGGTTTAACTTGCCACAGTTTTGGGGGTGCGAAGTGACATTTTTGCATATTGTTTCCATTATTATGATCATTGGAATATACATTTTTTTCTCTTTCCTCTTGATGGACAGATTTCATTTCTGTGCTGTGACGACCCCCACACTGCCAGCTCAGTGCTTGGTCTGCGTTGTCAGAGCTATAATACTCCCTACAACTGGAGAATGTTCCTAAGTATGGTTTTAACTTTCTATTTTCATACTGTAGAACGATGCAACGAACCAAATGCATTCTTATAACAGTAAAGATTTAACTATAATTATATCATAAATAGCCTTAATAAAATCTTAACTAAGACTTAATTCATAATGAAGAAATGTAAGGTTTAATTTCCCAGAGTTTTGGGTCATGAAGGGAAAGTTTTCATCTTGTTTTTGCATTTTGTTGCAGCATTTCTGTGCTGTGGCGGTCCCACACTACCAGCTCAGTTTGTGGTCTATGTTATCCAAGCTATAATACTCCCTACAACTGGAGAATGTTCTGAAGTATGGTTTTAACTTAGTAGTACACAGCAACGAACCAAATGCATTCTTCTAACAGTAAAGATTTAACTATAATTATACCATAAATAGCCTTAAAAAAGTATTAACTAAGACTTAATTCATAATGAACAAATTCAAGATGCTATTTTCCAGTTTTGAATTGTGAAGGAACATTTTTGCATATTGTTGCCATTATTATAATCATTGGGATATCCATTTTTTCTTCTTTCTTATTAATAAACAAACTGCATTTCTGTGCTGTGACGGCCCCACACGTCATCAGAGCTATAATACTCCCTACAACTGGAGAAAGTTCCAAAGTATGGTTTTAACTTTCTATTTTCATACTATAGAACGATGCAACGAAACAAAGCATTCTTATAACAGTAAAACATTTAACTATAATTATACCATAAATAGATAATAGTTAATAAAGTGTTAACTAAGAATTTTTTGCAAATTGTTGCCATTATTATGGGATATACATTTTGTTTTCTCTTTCTGATTGATGGATAAATTGCATTTCTGTGCTGTGACGGCTCCACACTGCCAGCTCATTGCTTGGCCTGTGTCATCAGAGCTATAATACTCCCTACAACTGGAGATTGTTTCGGTTTTGAGGTGCAAAGGGACATTTTTGCATATTGTTGCCATTATTATAATCATTGAAATACAGTTTTTCTTGCATTTCTGTGCTACTTGACCTATGTCATCAGAGCTATAATACTCCCTACAACTGGAGAATGTTAAGAAGTATGCTTTAAGATTTCTATTTCCTTTGAATCAAGCAGGTGATGTCACACACTGTACCTTTTAGATACAATAACAAAGATTAGAATCAAAACAAATACTTCCCCAGTTTGTTTGAGATGAGGGGGCAACTTCGTAAATCGTTAAAAGTTTATTTCGTCTATGGTACCACTTTACAATCACCGCACCTTAATGCCCCCCTTCCTCCTCCTTCCTATATCCACCCCTCTCTCAACCTCGCCGATGGAAGGAAAGGAAAAAAAAAAAAAAAGCGCGTCTGACATTAATCGGATCATTTTCACATCAGGAAAAACGTGCCAAAATATTTCAGCGTGAAGGAGACGAGGTTGTATTTGTCAAACTCCGTAATGTGGGGATATTGCAGGACGAATATTGGGATAAAGGATGGAGGTGTGGGGAGTTTAATAAGCGCGATGGGTTATGTTGGAGCCGAGGCAGGTGATGGAGGACTGAGTGATCCAACGCACACGACAAGGACCAGATGGGACCAGGATGCCGCGCTAAGTTCACAAGTCTGACTTTTCTATCTGAATATTCACCTGAGATGTGTAACAAAAGCAATTTTATTTAAAAGCTGATTTTTACTGTTTAAAAACATGAAAACAAAACTAGTTGATTTTAAACAGTTTGCAGTGGTCCAAAGATATTCCTCACTTATCTTATGCATCCAGAGAATTCTAATTATTCACCGCAGTGAGTTTATAAGCGTTTTTCAAAAAATTTTCAGAGATCAGAGCAAAGTTTTACAGTAAAGGTAGAGCTAACAACAACTAGCATGCTAACATATACTTCCTGACCATCAAGACATTACGACTACATTCAGACTGCAGCCTAAAGTGACCCAAATCTGACTTTTTCGCCCCTATGCGACCTTTATCTCATCTTTTAACGACAGTCTGAACGACACAGATTTGATTTTTTCAAATGCAACCCAGGTCACTTGGATATGTGCTCCTAAAACCGATACATATCCGATCTTTTGACATGCGACTTCAGTCTGAACGGTCAGGTCGCATTCATCCCACCTACACGTCAGGCTCGGAGTCTAATCAACGGAGGGAAAGCGAGTTTAGTGAGTTTATTCATATTTGGGGAGATCGCTGTGTTCAGGCCAAATTGAAGGTCTTATCAGAACCAGGCAGTTTTTTAAATGATAGCCTAAGAACTCTCCGAGTGCGGCTACAGGCGGTCCTGGCTCCAATGTCAACAAAAAATAAGGAGACTGCGAGCAAAATACAAAGAGACTAAAGAGTCAAACAAACGAAGCGGCCGTGGACGTGTAACCTGACCATTTTACGAAGAACTGGACCGTATTTTGCGAGACAAGCCCAGCGTTTAGGCGACTTCCTTAAACACTGAGCACGCTCGCTGCGAGTGACATCGTCGTGTCCTACAGTGCGCATGTGGGACACTTCAGGGGGGTTTAAAGTTCAGACTGGAGGTCACATACAAGTTGCATTTAATTGGAAATGTGAACAACCTCGCAAAATATTCAGATTTCACACAAAAAAAAAAATCTGAACGCAGCCTATGATACTGCTGTCTGTTTCAGTCTAGTTCAGTTCAGTGCAGTCGAATCTGGCTATGTTTCTGTGGAAGATTTTAGCCAAAGGAACAACATTTCCATGGAAACAAGCAGAAGGCCGTCGTCCAGGCCAAATAAGAGTCAGGTTTGTGGAGATGCAAGCCCACTCAAAGTAAGGGAGCTCTTTTTTTTTTAGTGCAATAAGCAGATCAAAAAATAAACAAATGGAAAGTTATTCTGCGAAACATTGCAGGCAAAATAATAGCATCTCCATGGAGACAAGCAGGTGTTGAACCCTACACCAAAAAATGTACTACAGTGCACCTTTAACTCTCCCTTTTAACTCCAGTAAATTCAGTCTCCTCTCATCAAAATGACAAAAAGTAAAAAGTAAATGTTGAGTTCTCACGAAAACACTGCACTCCCTCTGACCATTTAACCTGTTTTAGACCTTTCCTGTGTACAACTTATTAAAACGCTCACTCAAAATTCAGATCCCAAGGTTGTTCAAACATGCCACGCTGTTGAGAAAGTGATCACGATTGGTTCAAAGTGAAAAAAAAGCAGATCATGAGACCGGCCCTTTAACGCGCTGTTAGCTAATGACCTTGTAATCACTTGAAACGCGGAGCTCTCGAGGTGTCACGGCCCACTCCTCACTCCTCATCCTCACGCTGTACTTCATCTCCACATCTCATTGTCACATGGAGAGGGGAGAGGCCGGGACCAGAATGCACAACTACTTCAACTGCGAATTTATATATCTATACTTACTCATTCTTTTTTCATTTGCAGAGACATGTGGAGGTTGAGAAGTTTTAATACCTACAAATATGTCTATGTATCAGGTATATTACTCCCTTATTTTTCGGACTATAAGGTGCATTTAAAATCGACAGCACAACTTATAATCCGGTGCTCTTTATGTATTAATTCTGGTTGTGCTTACTGACCTCGAACCGATTTTATATGGTACACAGTGCTTAAAACTTTGTCAAAATGTTTTAGTAGAGTTTGGTAAGCTATAAAGTCACACTGACTGATGGATTGTCGGGGCATTATGGGTATTGTAGTCAGGAGCCTCACAGAGTTAGTCCTACAGAAGCTGACCGCATCAGCACACAAGGAGTGAGCTGTTTTTTTTCAGCGCTTATAGTTTATGCAAATTAGGCAAGGCAAGGCAAGTTTATTTGTATTGCACAATTCGTACACAAAGTAATTCAAGGTGCTTTACAGAATAAGAAAAACCTTAAACTCACAATAAAAACAAATCAAAACATAAATAATCATCATAAAATTAGGTATGTGGTTTTAAGTTTCGTTTATGTAAAAGGTAAACAAATGTGCGCAAAGCTGCATTAAACACATTATTACGCAATGTATATTTGAGTCCTTCTCATAGGAAAAAGGGGAAAAAATTAAATGATCCACCCACATTCACATTCATAATCCACATTCACCAAGACAGGGAGGCAACGGCGAGCGAATTACGCCACGATCTGCCAATGAATCTAAGGGATCAGTCTCAAGTGTCGTCTGTTTGTTTCACTTAATGCACCTTATAATCCAATGTACCTTATGTATGAAAATAGACAAAAAAATTCAACATTATTGATATTGCACCTTATAATCCGATGCGCCTTATCGTCCAAAAAATACGTTATTATTATTATTATTATTATTATTATTATTATTATTATTATTACTTTTATTTATAGTATTTTTTATTTATCTTATCTTTTTTTTATTTTTTATTATTACTTTTTTTTATTAACCAAAAAACTGTATTTCAATTCTACTACTTACAGGTAGTGGTGGTAGGAGTAGAAGTCTTGTATTTGGTTTATCTTAGACGTAATCATCTGGCATGTGTTAAACCAGATGCCCTACCTCGAGAAACAGAGGAGAGGTGATGAAGTGAAGTGTCTTGCCCAGTAGCACTACAACAGTATGTCCGCATTACACACGAACATTTATTTTACTTTTCATTGCCCTTTTCCAGTATTTGTTTGTACAACATTTGGCTGTCAACTGTAAATTCTATGGGTCAATTTTGATGCCTTTCACTCCAGAAATCAGTTTTATTTACAACTTCTGTCTTCTTTTCCACATTACCAGGCGATCTCCTCAAACGCATATGCAACCAATTAATATATTTATCTTAAACCGTGACTAAAACAAGCACTAAACCCCAAACTACAAGTTGGACTAAACCAGGCTTACCGGCTAATCCTGGGTAAAACCAGAACTAATCCTGAACTGGGAGGGTTCAGACAGCGGGCATCGAGCGGTGACGAGCTCTGATCTTAAACCTTGTCATAGCTTTAACACCGAAACTTTTGATATTTAAATGCACTCCCTCTCTCTTTTGTCGTAATTTGACACTTCCGGAGTTCATTTTTTGACGCTTATTGTCGTGCGGAAAGTCTGAAAGAATTCACAGAACAATTTGTGTATTTTTTGCTGCTTCGCTTGCTGTTTCGTTTGATCCGCGATAAATTTAGGCGCGGCTAACTTTGATCTCGACCAATTTTTGGCTAACAGCTCCTCCGCGTGTCACCATCGCGGACATCCAGGCTTCTCAGAGATTCACTGGACAGCGGAAAAGGGACTGGCGAGACCGAGGAACTGGCCAATTATTTAGGATTCCACCTCCGAGTAAACAAGACGCGTTATGGCACGGCCGCTAACGCCGACACGCTGTCAGGAGATAGGGTTTCACGCGACGGTTGTCAAAATGGGAGGTGGTTTCTTGGATAATCGGACATTGTTGTTGGCGTTGCTTTCAAGTTCAGGAAGTGTATGTTTGGGGATGTGCTGTTGGGAGCAGTGATATCTAAAAAAAAAAGACTGTCAAAGAATGAATTCAAGTAATAGGATTGTTTTATTTAAAGGCGTGGTAGCTGATTTTTTAAACTTTATAAATGTGGAGTACGAAAGCTTTCAGAAATATTCGTGTGCATAGGATAGAAGTCTGTGCATATTTGGTTGTAGTTGAGCATAAAATAAATATTCGTAAACTCTTGAATGAGTCCAGTCGTATATATAATGTGTTGTTTGTATTTTAGCCATCAGAATACGGATTGAAAAGTTATGACATCAAGAATTATAATCATGAAATGAAAATTTACGATTACTCTTTCTTCAATACGAATACGAATTCACAGACGCAACTTTACTGTCAAAAACACATCATCACTTCACAGGCAGACGAAACATCGATGGAGTTGCAAGACTTTTGTGCCACATACAGACTGAACCAGGACTAAAGCAGAACTGAACTAGGACTAAACCAGGAGGAATAAACAAGGACTGATCCCAGGACTGAACCAGGAGGACTAAATCAGGACTGAACTAGGACTAAAACAGGACTAATCCAGAACTGAACCAGGACTGAGTGTCGGGATGGGCCCGGAGGTGCACCGGCATAGACTGTCCTGTTCCGCGGGCTCGGAGTTCCCCCTCTCTCTCTCAAGTCCAAGATTAGTCCTGGTTTAGTCCTGGTTTAGACCTGGTTCAGTCCTGGTTTAGTTCTGGTTTAGCCCTGTTTTAGTCCTAGTTCAGTCCTGGTTCAGACCTGGGATCAGTCCTGGTTTAGTTATGGTTTAGACATGGTTTAGTCCTGTTTTAGTCCTACATCAGTTCTGCCTTAGTCCTTCTTCAGTTCTGGTTTAGTCCTGGTTTAGTCCTAGTTCAGTCCTGGTTCAGACTTGGGTCAGTCCTGTTTAGTCCTGGTTCAGGCCATATGCGGCCAATAAATAATAATAAATTATGATTGTGAAGCGATGACATATTTTTGACAGTCGAGTCGCATACTGAAGAAAGCATAATCGTAAATTTTCATTTTGTGATTGTAATCCTTGATGTTGTAATTTTTCAGTTCATATTCTGATGGATAAAATACACACAACACATTTTATGTACGATTGGACTCATACAAGAGCTTATGAATGTTTATTTTATTCTCAACTACACCCAAACATGCTTGGGTTTCTATCTTATGCACACGAATATTTCTGAAAGCTTTCTTACTGCATAGATAAACAGAAGTAGTGTTAAAAGAGTTTGCAGTGTTCCAAGGATCCTAATTAGTCACCACGATGAGTTTATTAGCGCTTTTCTCAACTTTTAGAAGCCAGAGTGAAGGTTTGCCCTCATAGTAAAGCTAACAACCACAACTGGCATGCTAACCGCACACTTCCTGATGTTTGGAGTACTGGGGCAAGACAAATTCTGCTCAAATACATTGGAAAAAGAAAAGAAAAGAATGATCCAAAACTTGCCCATAGTATCCCAAGTATCCCATTTTTTTCTTTATCTTTTTTTTTTTTTTTGGCAATTCTGTCATTTTCAATGCTTTCAGCTGAGCCTTGAATGTTCCACAGTACGGCATTCATTCAGCTGCAGGCCGATTCTAACATGACCCTCGGAGGAAAAGCCCGCCCAATCCTTAGATCAAATGGGTCGAATTTCCTTCCCAAAAAACTACTCAAGGAAGTCATTAAAATTGTATTACTCAACTAGAAGTCAAAATAATGATCCAAACGAGAACTCAAGAAAAATTAGTTTGTGATTTCGCTAACTCAACATTTACAGCAACAGTAAAGACATTTGGGGTATTGCCAAAACTGTACCACTTAGAATCCAAGACAGCGGTTACCACATTTGTACTTCCTGCCTGCTCGTACACTGTGAGGAGAATGTGTCCTATTTCTGAGCAGAATAACCTCTTTATTTGAAATTAATGTGCAGTGCTCTGAGCCCGAGTGCAATTTAGTGAAGAAGACATGAAGTCAGAGTTACTTAACCCCGGGCCTTCACGCCGATCCAGACCTACATTTGAGCTACACCAGCAGGATCTGAGCCGCTCTTTCTGAGAACTATTGAGATGTTTTTGGTAATGGGTTACTCTGGGTGACATCTTACTGTTTTTAATGCTTTTGTCACACGCAGAAAAGCTCTATTACGGAATCTGAAGTGTGAGTTTGAGGAAAGATAAAAGTACTGAGTGATGTAAAGTCATGTTTAAGCACTGGTGGAACAGAAGTAAAAGTAGTACATATTAGGTATCTGTACTTTCTACTAGGCATGTAATGATATCCAAATCTCACAGTATGATATTTATTGCAATATTTTGTGGAGGCTTACAAAATTGTAAATATGCTACTTTTTCCTCTTAAAATGTCGTGACAAGACTTAATTCAAAGAACTAAGATTTAAAAGTGATTAGAACTTCCATTTCTTCATGTAGTTTGCACCAAAATGGAGCAAAGGATCATGGTCGATGTAGTTCCCTCTGTTTTTTTTTAGCTATTGCTGAACCATAAGAACTTTGTGGAAAACGTCTGACCTCGCAGCATTAGGATTTGTTCGCTCAACAGTAGGCGGGTGCTTTTTTTATTTAACCAATCGCTGCTATTTGGTCATGACATATGTAATGTAACGTAAGTAATTGCCGGCAAAACAGCAAACAAAGCAGAGAGTGAACATGTCTGTCAACGATCATTTTCATTTGAGCAAGGAGAACTTACGAATTAAAGGTGCAATAAAAAATGCAAAGTTTGTATTTGACAAAGAAAGTGCAAAGGAGATATTGTATGCAGTCTGCTATCGTAACTCAGGTTGGTTCAGCTCTTCACTGATTGGCCAGTGCGCAGTCTACATCTTCCGGGGTTTTTGCAAACCGTCTAGTGTATTTTGATTCCTGACCTAGTCGCTGAAGAGAAATGAAATTGAGTGGAGGCACTAGGTAGCACCAGCCTGTCTAACATAACAATGAATTTAAGCAAAGAAACTTGTGATTCGATATACTGTGATGGCCCACGATATTATTGAGAGACTTTTGACAATATGATATCACAATATTTTGATTATTGTTACACCCCTACTTTCTACTCTACTACATTTGAGAGCAGGTATGTGTACTTTCTAGTCTACTACATGTTTGAACAGGACTGAAAAGTAAAAGTATTTTATATTATGGTTTGAGACCTGCTGAAAAGGTTATTTTTAACATGTTCAAACAAACAAAACTGTAAGTAAACGTGACCACTCTGAAGAAGAGCACTAGTGAGCACTCGAAACTGTCAGGTATGAAAACAAACTCTTGGTCTGAAAAAAGAACCTAATAAGATAAATTATCGGAACACCAAATGAACCTCATCAGACTATAAATAAACTACTAGAAACAAAAACAGCTAGAAACATGAAATGACCTCAAAATCTGCAAAATATTTTTTTACTTTTTACCATTTAAGTACATTTTTAAACAGATACTTAAATCCTTTAACTTCTGGAGATTTTTTCATGTGATACTTTTACTTTAGTGTTTTTTTTTGCTCCAGTATCTGTACTTTTACTTCAGTAGCACAATACTTAAGGTGGACTTTATTGATCCTTGCATTTGACTCATCCTGCATGTTTTGGGTTACTACAGATGAGATGTTGTTAAAGGAACACTACGGAACTTTTCGAATGTTGGGTTTGCCATAATGGAGATGTTCTTGCATTGCCTGAAATGTTCCACAAGCTTTGATGTAGAGTTTGCATGTTCTTCCTGTATGTCTTGGTGGCTTTCCTCCAAATCAGGTACACCAGATTTATTCAATACATAAAAACAGCCAACAGACTCCGTTCTCCAGCTAGGTACTCCTCCAGGACCATAAATATCTCAAGATCTGGAGAGGAATCCATGGAAGTTGTGATATGGTGTATTGGTTTTTTCAGTGTATTTGAGCAAAGTATGTTGGAGTACAGATATATTACTGTATATAGGCAGCTCTTGAGGTCAGCTGCGTACTGCCTAATTGTCCGAGCATCAGGAAGTGTGCAGTAGCATGCCAGTTGTTGTGATGGCAACTCTGGAAAACGGAACACATTTTTATTTACATTTTAAGACAGTAAAAATCAGGTACGGCAACTTTAACTTACTCTCCAGTTCTCTGAAAATGCAAAAAAAAGTTGTGTTTTTGTTTCAGCTTCTAAGATCTGTTTGACAAAAAGAAAAAAAAAGAAAAAAATGAAAGAAATAAAAACAGCTAATCATAAAATGTCCTGAAGAAAGCGACTAGCGTGTCAGTGAAATCGCTTATCACCAAAAACCCCTTTGCATCTCCAGCTCGAACCACAGAGAAACAAAAATTGCTTTAATGACGCGTTTTTTTTTTTTCGGCGTAAATCCGAAACAAATACAAGGTTTTTGAAGACCACAATGGACTGAGACATGTCATCTACCCTCTGAATGTCTTTGGGGTGACGTTTGTTCTTCTTCTATTGTGGTTGGCTGCTTTCAACTGCTTTGGTCTGAGCCGGTCTACTGAAGTGCGCGGGAGTTAGCGCAAATTCGGACACAGTTGTAAATTATTCATCACAAAAGAGAGAAAAAGAGAGAGAAAGAGAGAGAGGGAGAGAGTGTGGGGTGCGGGGGTATGGTGGGGGGTCGTGTGACGGCTGTTGTTAAAGGAGACCCTCCCCTCATTAGACTACAGGCGTCTGTCTCTGCACTGCTGGAATGGGTTAAGGACTCCGGGGGGGTACGCACTGCAAAAAAGAAATGTCTCTGCCTATTTGTTTTTTTTAATTTAAATTTTATTTATTTTTATGTTTTTTTGTTGTTTTTTTTTGTATGCCATTTATGTATTTTTTATATATATGTATGTATGTACGTATGTCTTTATTTATTTTTTGTATGTATGTGTTTTGTTTTTTTTGTTTTTTTTGCATGTATGTGTTTATTTTTATTAAAATTTTTTGTATGTATCTATTTATTTTTATTTTATTTATTTTATTTTTGTATGTATCTATTTATTTTTATATGTATGTATTTATTTTTATTTTATTTTTTGTATGTATGTGTTTAATTTAATTTATTTTTATTTATTTTTATTTGTATGCATGTATTTATTTTTATTTTATTAATTTTTTTAAATAAATTTGTATGTATATATTTATTTTATTTACATAGTTTTTTTTTGTTTTTTTTTAATACTAAGTGTTTAAAGTTCATCTTGCTTACAAATGTTTACGCATAGTCAACAAGAATTCCTCTGATTTCCTGATTTCATTTGCTTAAGAAAATGGCTCGAATAGGTCCTTCATAATGTGTTGATGAAGCAGCAGTAGTGAAGCAGTTTAAATAAGGTTAAAAACAATAGCAAAGCAGCTAGTAGTGGGCAAATTTTAATAACATTTTGAAATACATAGTTTATATTTTAGATCCAGTGGGAGTGCAACAAAGATAATGCATTTTGGAGGAGTTTTAATGCATCAAAACTGCAGTGTATTGACCTGATTCCTGGTATTGGTATCGGATCGACATCATGATACTTACCAGAGCATTATTTGGTATCGGATTGAAACAAAAACCATTGGTATCGATTGTTTCTAAAAGCTGCTAGTGTTGCAACGGAATATTTACGTTTTAGCTTTAAAATGATTAAAATTTGACATAGGAGTTCTTCTCTCAAATATTAGACACTCTGTTCGACCTTGTGATGTCATATGGTGGTACAGAAAGTGCTCTACTGTGTTTTTAAACTCCATACACCTTCACTACAATCATTTGGATTTTTTTAGACTTGGAATTTTAGACCTGGAATCTCTAAACTAAAGGTAAAATGTAGCTATTAACTTGAAAACTACTGCTTCATGACATGACAG